>NC_052477.1:17316816-17483939 GCF_009730915.1 Dioscorea cayenensis subsp. rotundata | reverse complement strand
ATGGAAGAAGGCCATGCCTGTTTAGGTTTTTGATAAATACCTCCTTCAACGCCGAGCGGGTTTTCTTCTTCTAAACACGATCAAGGCCGCCATCGCAACGCAGCATCACGACTGAGGGCCACAACCTCGAGGCCTCGAAACTCGGAAGCAGGCTTTCCGATCGAATTTATCATGCGTAGCCATCAGCATTTTGCATGAGAGAACTGAGAAAGGCTGGCTCTTTCGATATATAGCTTCCAATTTCAAATAACGTCAGACGTAAAGTTGTCCTTTCTGATGATCTCCCAGTTGTCGAGGGGGTGCATGTTATCTTTTCACAGCCTAAGGTCTCCACTACCCACACAACAGCATCACCCATTAACTAGGCTGACGACCATAGTCATACAGTCTCGCCGATATAATAACAACACATTCAATACGCAGACGATAAAATGTTTGCCGAAATATAAGATTTTAAACCAGAACCTTCGCAATACAAACAGAGTATATCAATTGTTAAACAGAGACCTAGTTTATTAAACAGAGACAACAAAAATTTAAACAGAATATCTCATTTCTTAAACGTAAACTCATTTGTAAATCAGCAAACCATATCAAATGAAAGGGAAATGTATATTATAAATATTATTACAATTCATAACAATCAAATAATATTTCGATAGTGTATACAGACGAAAGCGCAAAAACAACACAAAAACTCTAGCTGAGAAATCGCCCTCAGACTAACAAAAATCCCACACGAGAAATCCCCTGCACTTTTCAATATCTTCCAACAAAAACAGGAGCACAAAACGAAACCGAAAAATCTTTCTTTCGTAATGTAATAGTTACTATCAAAACCATACCAATACCTTAGATTGAAACTGACACGCCAACTACTGCTAGGATTTCTCCTCTCGAGATACCGTGGAAAGTGGAAAAGTCATGAATTACAGAGAGCTGCTAGAGATAACTCGAGATGTCTTTAAATCGAAAACCCAAGAGCGAGTCGAGAAAAACTCAAGAAATCCGCCTAGAATCTCTCGTTACTACTACCGAAAACCCCACTTCCTCCTCATACCGAAATGCTCTCACCACGACCTCAGCAAGGGCATTTTCGTCTCATAAATTTGAAAAATCATCCGTTGACATCCGTTATAGGCAGTACATGAAAACACGAATTAGAAGGATGTGGAAACACAGAAAACTAATCTTAAGTTTAATACGAAGAACTTAGAGATTGTCAAGAATTTCCACTTTAAAATACGTAGTCTATTATATTTTTCATTTATTTTCCACTCAAACAAATTTACCATATATATGTGCATTAGTTCACACCTACAATTACAAAAATAATTTATAAATATATATATTTTTGTTATTATTAATAAATTATTTTTAATTGACTATTTAATAATTAAGTTCAAAACATAATTTTTAGGTGGACTTATTATTTTCCCAAAAAATCAAAAATTATATTAAAAAAGTCAAATTTATGGGTATTTGTATTTTGGGTACAAGGAAAAACACAAATAACTTAGGAGGGGATTATTAGAAACTAAACAGAGCATAAATATTATAAATTATTCATTTTAATCCTTTTCTAACTGAAAGGGATGGATATAAAAATTAATATTTTATTAGAATATTATTAAATATGATAAATGATGTGTTTCTAATGGAGAGAGAATAGAAATAGATTTAAAAATTAATATTTAAATAAAGTATAATTAAATATTATAAATTATCTATAGAAATGGATTGGAAAAAGATTTAAAAATTAATGTTTTATGATTTATTTTTATAATCATTAAATAAAAATAAATATATGAATATATATTATAACCATTAAATATTTACCAATTTAAATAAATATATATTATTATTTATTTGTAGTTAATTTTGTGCTTCAAAAATTTACCTGATAAAAATAGAAAAATGCTGCCAGAGATGATGATCTCGGGCTCCATCAAATCACAGCCGTTCACTTTCCCAACGGCTCAATCTCTCTCAATACCTCAGCACTAGGGTTTCAATTCCCCCAAAAACCCTTCCAGCCTTCCTCAATCTCCAGCCCTTCCTCCGTCTTCTTCGCCAGTCGCACCAACTCGCTGACGACGTTTGTCTCTCCCTACCTCCAAGGCGCCGCCGACGAGGTCGAAGCCGTTCGCCAAGAGAACGCCGAGCTCCGCATCGCTAAGAACGACCTCGCCAAACGCCTCTCCGAGGTGACAGCCTTTTAATCATCTATTCACTCATCCCACAACTATTGTTATCGCCTAATATGTTAATCACTTGATTTGATTGCTCTGAAACTTTGCTTTCTTTGGATGTTTTCTTTATGGTATATTAGGTTGCTGAAGCTGCTGTAATCTTAAGTGCAAAGAAGTGCTAGATCAGAAGCCATAAAAGAGTAAATTCGAAGACAAGAAATTGTGGTAATTTTCTGAGTTTTTCTGCGTTTCTATTCTATTGTTGATATATGGTTTTATAATTTATTGGCATTTTTGCTTGATACATGGTTTAGATGTTCATTTGTGAAGATACATGAATCAAAAATTGAAGTTTTGAGGAAAATGGTTTTTGTGTTGAGGTTGGATTTTGTAGACGTACTTGTCTTGAATGATATACATAAAAAAATTTTAACTCTCACAATCAATGATGAAAGAAATTTGTTAAATACTTGGGATGAGCATGTATATATATGTACCATGTATGATGACAGGTGTATATAACATAGTATGTGGATTTGTGATCAATCACTGTTCTGCTTTCATTCTTTTGTATTCTTTCTTTGAAGGTGGTCCCTTATATGAGCTACATACATAAAAACAAGTACAAATAGTTTATACCATTTTTGGGCCAAATGTTGTATGACTGCAGTGTGATGCACAATCTCACTGTGTGTGTGTGTGTGTGTGTGTGTGAGTGTCGTGTGTGTGATAATGGCAGTGAACTTTTCTTCAAAATAGTTGATAAGGTAAAACTTGCTGCCCAGTTGATATTTGTTCTTATTTTCACAAATTTGTTTAATCATAGTGAGTTGAGTTTGTTGTTTTTTGTCAAGCAAACAAGTCTTGTGGAATTTAGCTGTTTTTCCTTTTATTTTCTAGTTATAGAGAAAGCTTGAATAAGGACTAAGTTGATAGGTTCAAATTGTCAAGCAGTGTGTGATAATGGTGGTGAAGTTTTCTTCAAAATAGTTGATAAGGTAAAACTTGCTGCCCATTTGATATTTGTTCTTATTTTCACAAATTAATTTAATCATAGTGAGTTGAGTTTGTTGTTTTCTTTCAAACAAACAAATCTTGTGGAATTTAGTTGTTTTCCTTTCATTTTCTAGTTATAGAGAAAGCTTGAATAAGGACTAAGTTGATAGGTTAAAATTGGCTGGCATCCACTGGATGCAGTTTCTGCACTCATTCATTCTGGATGGGGTTGGCTGAGAACTTGGGTCTTATTAGGTCTAGAAACCAACAAAAATTATAGTCCAAACACAAGATAGCAGTCAATGAACCTTCACAACAACAACAATATGGAAGATATATCCATTGTGGCAACCTACCAACAACCCAAGTGGGAAAAATATCCGCCCTCTTGATGCATCAGCAATATACACCAAAAAGAAGCCTTCCCTATAACAACCTTCTTCTTGATCCTGTGCAAAAACCTAACTAGCTTTTAATTTAATTTTTCTTGCCTTTTTAATGTTACTATTCTATATATTATATATTGAATTATAAAACCATAGAAAAGGGGTTAATATTAATGAACTTCTTAGTCCTAATTATTCATATATATTTTATCTAACTTTTACTTTTCTAAAAATTTTAATTTATAGGTGAATTAATTAAAAGTGACTCGATCAAGAATGGTTGAATCTCACAACATGGTTAACGTTTTTGCGGTCCTTGGAAGACCTAGGGTTACTGCACTATTGGGTGTTTTGACCGTCTTTTCCGTAGGTTTCTTTGTGGCTCTTAGCTTCGACAGCAGTCGAAATTTACTTAGAGAAGCCATTCTTGATGTATCAATTGTAAATTTATTACTCTTATGGGTATGGATTATTGGCCTGTTGCTTTTTGGAATTCTAGCAGGTATGTGATCGAGTGACTTTTAAATAATTCACATGAGAGAGATATTTAATAAAAATTATAAATTTATTACTCTTATGGGTATGGATTATTGGCTTTGCTACTAAATAGTATTTTTTTATTTTAACAAAATTAGTTTAGATATACATGAGAGATATTTTTCACATATTTCTATAGCTTTTAATAAAAATTAGGCTTATCTAATTTGACTATTTTATAATAGCTTTTAAAATAGTCGTATGTCATGTGAAAATATATTTCACATGTATATCTAAACTAATTTCATTAAAACAAAAAATACTATTTGGTATTTATAAAAAGTGATATTAGCTTTGATTTTACTTTTTTTAGGTGCATAATTATTTAAAAGTTTAAAATGCATCCAAATTTTACTTATTTACTTTTGAGAAATTATCCCACGGTTCATAGTAATTCACGACAAAATCGAGATGTGCCTCATTCTCACTGCGTTGGATTGTCTCAATTTTCAGTAACTTCTAAAATAAAAAGGGCATCAATATTTTAATGTAATTACCAACATATTCCTATATTATATAATAAATAAAAAACAAAATTAATGAACCTATGGTTAAGAATGAGTCATGTCTTGGTTCCGTGGTAACTATCACGGAACTGACTCCACTAAATTATTTTTTATTTTATTTTTATTGTTTAAAAAGAAAGTTTGATTTTAAAAATTTTTATTTTTAAAATAAAAATTAAGGCCAATCCCCTAGGATTGGTGGGGCTATACCGGGCTCACCACAGATTAGAGACAAACCATGTCGGGCTCGCAGGTTCATCACTTATTAGTGGATGTGAAGCACAAACGGGAGAAAGCTTGTGCTTTTTTATGCACGGTGCTAAAAGTAGCCAAGGTAGGAACCGCGCAAACAGCAAAGCAAAGCAAGCCGCCCAAGTAAGCACCCGTCATTCTTCGATGTTGTTAATCTTTGGTGCTCTCTTTCTTTTTATTCTTTTGCGGCCACTGTCGTTGACATTGCCACTTTTGCTACGCCGTTTGGTAATTGATGGCGATCAAAAAGATCATTTGGTTTACGGAACATAATATAGTATTTTAATTTGAGGTCGTGTTCCATGGGTGTTTAATTCGATAAATAGATTGTTGTTGCTTATTTTGCATATTTGTAGCTTTTAGATTGGTTTATAGTAGAAGAGATTAAACTAACGTAAATTTAATTTTTATCCTTATTTTCTTGAATTCTCTTATCTTATGATGCCACAGTGCTAGAAGCTCTCAATCAATGCCAAAAGTCATTTTTCTATCTCACCGCAACACATATAACAACAACAAATTCATAACCACCACTGAGAACACAAATTTTCTATTAAACCAATCTAAAGCTACAAATATGCAAAATAAGCAACAACAATCTATTTATCGAATTAAACACCCATGGAACACGTACTTTCAAATTAAAATACTATATTATGTTCAGTAAAACCAAATGATCTTTTTGTCGCCATCAACTACCACACGCGCAAAGTAAAAGTGGCAATGGCAACGATACAGGGTCGCAAAGAGAATAAAAAGAAAGAGAGCACCAAAAGATTAATCGTGCCGAAGGACAACCGGGTAGCTTGGGTCGCTCTCGCTTTCGTCGTCAAGTGGTTCCTACCTTCATTGCTTTTAGCACTGTGCATAAAAAAGCACTAGCTTTCTCATATGTGCTTCACAGTCACTAATAAGTGATAAAACCTCCTGAACCGGCATGGTTTGTCTTTAAACCGTGGCAGTTTGAGATACAACCCACCAATCCTAGGGGATCGCCTCATTAGTTTAATTTTTCATTTTAAAAAATAAAAATTTTTAAAAATCCATACTTTCTTCTAAACAATAAAAATAAAAAAAAAAATAATCTAGTGGAGTCGGTTCCGTGATAATTACCACGGAACCAAGACGTAACTCATTTTTAACCATAGGTTTATAAATTTTGTTTTTTATTTATTATATAATATAGGGATATATTGGTAATTACATTAAAAGATTGATGACCTTTTATTATGGAAGTTACTAAATCGAGACAATCCAATCTGGGTGAGAATGAGGACATCTCGATTTTGTCGAATTACTATGGAACCGTACGATAATTTCTCGAGAGTAAATAAGTAAAATTTGGATGCATTTTAAACTTTTAAATAATTATGCAGCTAAAAAAGTAAAATTAAAGCTAATGTCACTTTTATAAATACCAAATAATATTTTTTATATTAATGAAATTAGTTTAGATATACGTGTGAAATATATTCACATTTCTATAAAAAATTAGTTTAAAAAATTAGTTTAAACCGTATTTATTTTTATTTTTATTTTTATTTTTATTTATATATAAAAAGTAATTTCAAATTTTAAAAATGTAGTTATAAGTCTTTTTCATATATCTTATTTAAAAATTTTAATGTGAAAATATATTTTCACATGACATACAACTATTTTAAAAAGCTATTATAGAATAGTCAAATTAGATAAAACCTAATTTTATTAAAAAGCTATAGAAATATGTGAAAAATCTCTCTCCATGTATATCTAAACTAATTTTGTTAAAAATAAAAATACTATTTAGTAATGCGCCGATAATCCATACTTATAAGAGTAATAAATTTATAATTGCGTGTGATCGAAATTTTACTTTAAAGGGCAAACCATGCTGGCTCGCAGGTTCATCACTTATTAGTGAATGCGAAGCACAAACATAGTTACCGCAGACGTGGCACGATCCAAGTCGCTAGACGCGTACTGGATACAAGAAACGATGCTTGTAGTGTATCCGATACTGGGTGGGGGTAGGCTTAGTTGGTACGATTAATCTGGATTCAAGATACGATTGAAAATTACATCCGAGTCGGTTATATAAAATACATACAAAATTATAAGGCTTTAATTTTAATCGGAAAGAAAAAGTTGTTCTTAGATTAGTAAATAGATCCAAAAAGTGCATAAGAATAACACTTAGTAAGAAAAGAACATTATAATTAAAGTTATAAAATGAATTATGCAAACTTTAAAGAACTAATTTTTATTGCAATGTTAAAGAATGTATAGATTATAATTTTTATATAATAAAATTTTATATTATATAATAATTTAAAAACTTACGCTAGATTTTAAAATAGATAGCAATTTTATCTATAACAACTTTTAAAACCTACTAAATTGTAGCATTATCTATACCTAGTTAGATAGATTTTTATAAAATCTACGGTTAATTAATTTTGATACGCCTCTCTCATCGACTCGGATCGCAGCACTCCAATCGATCTGTAATCTAAAAACGAACTCCGATTGGGTACTAGCGATCTAGATCAAGATCGGGGGGACTTAGCGTAATCGGTAACTATGAGCACAACAAGAGAAAGCTTTGTGCTTTTTTTATACAAGGTGCTAAAAGCAAAGAAAGGTAGAAATCATGCAGAACGAAAGAAAAAGCAGAAAGCAAACAACCCCGTCACGTCCTTTGATGTCGTTAATCTTGGTGCTCTTTCTTTTTATTCTCTCATGAATCGCCATTGCTATTGCCACTTTTGTCATGCATGTGATGGTAGTCGATTTACTTCACAAAAAGATCATTTTGGTTTACGGACATAATATAAGTATTTTTAATTTGAAGTCGATTTCGACTACCTTGGCATGAATTTGTTGTTGTTATCCGCTGGCTATCGAGATAGAAAAATGACTTTGGCATTGATCGAGAGCTTCTAGCCCTGTGGCATCACAAGATAAGTTAAAGGAATTCAAGAAAAATAAGGATTAAAAGAATTTCTATTAGTTAGTTGATGTAAGCAGCGAATCCTCACCATCGACTTTGATGGAAATATTGGTAGCTTAGTACTTGGTGTGGTATTTTTAAGCAAACCCAAGAATCTATAGTTATCCGCATCTAAAACCCTAATCTAACGAGTAGTTATGTTATGTTCTAGAGTAGCAGGTGGTAACCGCCATGAGCTGATCGTAATGGATTGATAAGTCCGCCCCAAGCCGCCTGATCGAAAGATTATGGTGCGTGTTTGATCTGAGGGCCGACAGGGAGTAAAGTAAAAGCCGAGGGCTTGGAGGTCGAGCTCGCGCCCTTCCCTCGCTTGATAGATTTTTAATTTAAGGAAGGGAAAGGGGTGGTTAACTTCGACCTTCCGAAACCCCGTTGGAAATATAAGATCACACCTGGTGCAGTAATGTAAGCCAGAATCGGGTCTTATATATATTGAGCTATAGGTGCTCACTAGTATCAAAAGTATAAAATCTAACAACCCCTTTTTCCTGCCCCCATTTGGGGGCTCTAGAGGAGAACCTCGTAAAGATTTTAAAATTTTTTAAAATACCTTATCACCCTTAATCTTTTAAATTAATTATATAACACCACTTCTATAAGTATTTTTATTTAATAATAAGGGTATAATCGTAAATCATATTATTATATATCCTTTCCTTTTCCTTTTCGTAACTCAAACAAGGTTTATTAGTAGAACTCCTCGCTTTCCTTTCCTCCATAAAATTTTCGTTCATCCAAACTGAGGCCGAACCCGCCCTTCCTTACTCCTCACTTTCCTCCCTTCCTCCCCTTACTTTCCATTCGACTGAATCCAAACACTACGTAAGAGATATTAACTATGTATTTGTTGGTTTTGTTCGCCATTCTTATTCTTTTGTTTGTATTTAATCCTGTATGTATGCATTTTCCAGTTCGATATTGATGGCTTTTAGAGGCCGTGGGACGCAGGTCGTGACTAGGTGGAGGTTTTGATACCCGATCGCCGTATACGAGCCTTACATCCTTTTCCTGCTAGATGAACCGATATATAAGACACTTTTACATGCGGTCGTGTCTGGGTCATCTTTTTAGTTGTCTGCAAGACTATATTAAATCATGGATAAATTCTATTATTGGAAATTCATTTCAAGCAACATAGAACCTGCTCAAGAAATTCTCTATTTTTCACAAACACGATACTTGAATCGAGGCTTTCGCTTCTACTTTCATCGCTTTTTTTAAATACTAGCTATTGGAAAATTATTTGTTACCAATTGTCGATTGAAATGTGTTAGAATAAGACTACATGGAATATAGAGAGAACGAAGAGAGGAGAAGAATTAGATTCATGTAGTGATGTATCCAAGTATATATATATGACACAAGAAGTAAAAAGCGCTAAAAATGGGCTATGTGAGTAACGGCTCTTTTAACACCCTCCCTTCAAACTCAAGGTGGATTAGGGATGATCCGGCGATACGTAGTTTCGGTGAAGATGGAATCGATGTTGTTCTCGAGCTCTGGGCCTCGTGAAGAAATCGAGAATTGAGACTCGACCATGACATAATGAAGAGCAACGGTCTGATCATCGACAATGCGAACGCGAGAAAAATGCATCAACACCAATACGCTTGGTTAATTCATGCTCACCGGGTCACTGGCAATCAGATCAAGACTGTTGTTGTCCCAAAGCAGTAGGAGTGTAGTATTACACGAGACACCAAATTCAGCCAAAGAACCAACGAAGTTTCACATACAATTTCGAGATGTGGTAGTAGCAAAGTGCCCGAGTTCCGCCTCGACGCATTAGAACGCGACATCGTATCATGCTTTCGAACTTCCACGCAAGCAGAAGGTCGCCAAGAAATACGTAATAACCAAAGCTGATGGACCGCGATCACCGTGGTCACTCGCCTAAGTGGAGTCCGAGTAAGCGTGAAGTCAAGCGACTAGAATGCAGCATAAAACATGTGTCGTGATGCCGTCCCCTTAGATAACGCAACACGCCAAGTAAACGACCATACGTGACTTTCAAGTAGGGAGTACTAACGAATCGGCTCAAGATACGTAACAATGACGGGCAATATCCGACCCCGTAATTCGGTAAGATAGACAAGGTCGCCCACAATACACGATAACGAAGCGATCCTCTAGTGGTGCTATCCGTAGGTCAGGGTCGCGAACATGAAGCTCCATAGGTGTAAGCGCAACTCGCGGAATCAATGAAGGCCGGAGCGTGAGTAACTGAGGTCCGAATATATCGATGTTGAGAAAGATAGTAACCATCATCTCAGAAGTCACCTCAATCCCGTAAAATAGTCAGAGGTCCTAAATCGACATCATAAATCACCGGGCCGAGACGTTGCTTCCACAAAAACAATATACTCCATATCATCACCAGAATCAACATATCATCAACATAAAGCAAAAGCAAAGCGCGACCACTGCCGAGAGTAGATGGGATGAATAATCGCAGATCACGATCACCGGGAAAGAAACCATACCGCACGCACCACGTAACTAAATCGCCAAACCAAGCACGCGGAGCTTGCTTTCGAGACCATAGAGTAGCTCGACGGGCTACATACAAACATAACCTTTAGATGTCTCAACGCCGTGGTCGAAGGCATGTATACCTCGTAAATCACCGCGAAGAAAAAGCATTCTTCACATCCATCTCGAGAGATACCCAAGAGCGACAGCAGCCCACCAAAGAATCGAGAAAGCGAATCGTAGTCGATGAGCCACGTGAGCAAAAGTCTCATCATAATCACGCACCATGTGCTCGCCGAAACCACGAGCCACGAGGCTAACCTTATAGCGCTCCAATCGAACCATCGGACTTTGTCTCGACCTTTAGACACCCACTTGCATGTAATCGAGCGGCGCGAGTAGTGCAGAGGAACAAGATCCCAGCGCCCGCCTCTTTTTCCGTAGAACGAAAAGCTCCTCGACATGTCCCAATTGCCACCATGGATACCACCGCCTCGATAAGTGCTGGTCTCATATACCGCACTGCAAAGAATAGGAAAACCATATCCGTAGGTGCGTAAATAGTACCACGATCACGAAGGTCATACCGAGACGCTGGAGGCGGTAAAAAAGACCATCGACGCCGCGACTCGCTGGTACCGCCGAGTATCGTAAGGAGAATAGGAATGGGGAGTCGAGGATCTTGGGAACTTTAGGCCTCACGAGCGATAGCGAAAAAGGAAAGCGTCGTGAGATCGAGTGATGACTCAGATCATGCGAAGATGGATCCGAAGGCTAGGAACAAGAGATGAAGAAGGAACAACAGAGACTCTACTAGTAGGGAACTAAGTCCAAAGGAGAAAGTCGAAGAAACGAAATAGACTCGGGAAACGAGAGGAAAAGTGAGGTCGAGTAGGCTAAAGAGTAGAAATAAGGACGACTCGCTGAAAAGCTTTGACATCACGAGATATGCGAACGCGACGAGCGTAAGTGGTCACAAGACGATAACCCTTATGTTCAAGACTATACCCAAGAAAGACACACTCAATCGATCGAGCTACGTTAACTTAGTACTGCCTTTCACGAGGTGCAAGTAAGACATACACAGTATACAACCAAAAACCCGAAGATGATTATAACGAGCGAGAGCCAAACAAGATTTCTCCGTGACATTTACCGTGAAAGAAAGCATGATGGTCGATGTTAATGAGATAAATCAGCGTGAAACCGCCCGCCACTAAAACGAAAGGTGAACAAAAAGACGAAATTAGGAGAGTCCGAGCAGCCTCAATCATGTGACGATGTTTACGCTCAAGAATCCCATTCACCGATGAGCACCGAGACAAGAAAGTCGAGGAAGAAAATTCTACGGAGAAATTGAGCCGAAAACCAGAGATGACATTTCCCTAATCGAACGAAAAATACGAATGGCGTAAGAAAATCGAGAGTAACCATTCTAGCAAACGACCGATAGATGGATAACAATCGAGATCGATGTTTCAGTGAAGTAGACCTGTGTATATCTAGAGTAATCATCAATGAAAACGACATAATACTTGTGACCACCTTTGGAAGTAAAAAGGACGCAGGACCCCAAACATCGAATGAATCTAAATCAAAAAGACGACTAGACTTAGAGATGCTGCAGTAATATAGCGGATGTACTTGCTGCCAAGCTTACAACCCAACAATGAAAACCAACATCAATAGACATGTGACCCGTGACACCTCGATGAACTAAGGAGGACAAACGTGAGCCACATAGATGACCCAGGCGATGATGCCACCGTGGAAAGCGTAGCGAGTAAGATGAAAAGCGCATCCTCAACATGGATCGTAGAAGCGTGGATCATGGATACGAGGGCATGGTAGAAGGAAGAGGAAGAGAAAGACGATCTAGAACGTAGAGTCCGCGAAGAACTACTCACGGCGACGGCTGCGACTCAATCACGCGCCTTTGGTCCGACGGTCCCGCGACATAGCAAGAAGAATCATCAAAACCCAACAAAACAAAGTCAAGGCTCGTGAAGTCGACCAATGTATATAAGATTCATAGACAACCGAGGAACGAGGGACACATCAGTGAACAAAGAATCGAGAAGAGAAAGAATCCTCGATGTGAAAACGTAATCAAGAAGTTCCATCACTGGGTCGAATATACGCTACTCATCGAGCAGTGTTTGCAGGGACGAAAGCTCGAGAATTATCTGAGGTCATGTGAAAAGAAGCCCCCGAGTCTAAAACCCAAGAGGAAGTAGTAGTACCCGAGGGTCGATATCGAGGCGCCGGATCCGCATGTGCGCCGTCATCGTAGTGTTTCAGCATCGCGGCACATCACCGTGCGCAACAACGTATGCTCGGTGCTTTGAAGAAGCGAGAAGAGGACCAAGCAGCAACTCGAGGAAGAAGAAGACCGGGCGCAACTGAGAAAGAAGGTCGAGCGCCTCGAGGGAGGCCGACAACTTTAGGATGGGAAAATACCGACGACTCTGACGCGAGGCCCATGGAGATGACCTGAGAAGATGACGATGATGACCAGAGAAAGAGAAAGGCTCGCCTCTGAGGGAGGCCAACAATTTGACGGAGGCCAGTGGAGATGACCGAGAAGATGACGATGATGACCGGTGAGAAAGAGAAGAAAGGTCATGCTCTGAGGAGGCCAACAAGTTGATGAGGAGGCCAGCGGAGATGACCGGAGAAGATGACGTATGATGACCGCTAAGATGACCGGAGTTAAAATTTCTAAACCCTCTCTGATACCATGTTAGAATAAGACTATATGGAATATAGAGAGAATGAAGAGAGGAAGAAGAATTAGATTCATGTAGTGATGTATACAAGTATATATAGACACAAGAAGTAAAAGGCTAAAATGGGCTATATAGTAATGGGCTCTTTTAACAAAAATGAAGTTATCTATTTTCAAAAATATCTTCCTGAATGGGTAGTGAAGGAATTTATTTATTTATTTATTAGGGAATTTCTTTGAATTGTTCTTTGTTCCTACACACACACACACACACACAACTTTTTTATCTAATGAGCCAATGAGCAAATTTTATTATTGCTTTCATTTTTGTATGGTGCTTTTTGGCTTGATGAAAATGCATATTACTATGTTAGGGTTCTAAACAAGAACTGTACACCATGTAGGGTAGGAATTATTATTTTTCCAAGTATGAACTTTGATCTGTTATTTCAGTTTAATGTATGAATTCATTTGTGTGTACCTTGTCAGATGTATCTTAGTTAAAATATTCTAAAGTCTGTTGAATGACAATTAAATTTTTATATAAGTTTCTTTTAGTTAACCAAACAGCCAAAGCTCTGGAGTCCATCTAATCAAATCAATGCTCTTGTATTCCTTATCATGTTTGCTGCCTGTAGATTTAGTATATTATCTTCAAGCATCTGCACAATCTGTTGTTTTCACTTTTCCTTACCCTTGTAGAACTTCTCTCTTGAGATTCTTCGAGTGGCGTTCAACCTGATTTATATTTCATAGTTATATGCAGGAGAATGTATCACTTCCAGATCTGCCAAACGCTGAAGCTTTTACCAATGAAGAAAGAGTTTTGATAACTGGAAAAATCAAATTGGAATATTTTTGGAAAGCTTCTTGTTATCATTTGGAAGAGGGATCCCTAAAGTCGAGTAAGATTGGGCACAGTGAGTGATTTCACCATCATTTTTATGAACTTTTTGTATTTAGATATTATTTTATATTCCAAAGTTGCCTTATTAGTAAAAGAATTATATATACCTAGAGCATGATAAATAATTTCAAAATATGATGTATACCTCTTGCTGAAATAACTGATTTTACCTTATCAAAATCCCAAATGTGGAATGCATTTAACTCTAGCCAAATAAATGCCATGGACTACTATTATTAGTTAATAATGATCATGTGGTCATTATTAAAACACAGCTGCTATCTAGTTTATCTGTGTGCCACTAACACCTTCAAAAAGACGGAAAGATTTTTCGTGAATCTTGGTGATCAGTTGGAGGTTGTGAGCAATGGAATTTTTCAAAAAGCATTTTGCATCGAAGTTGTTGCTGATGAGAATGGAAGCAGGCTCTCTATTTCAACATTCTATAATCCCTGTTGCAATGCCTATCATTTTCCCAGCACAAAACTTGTGTATCCTTCCCACTACCCGCTTCCATGACTAGCTTAACTACTATGTCACTAAAGTTAGAGATATTATCATGGTGTTTCCTCTTGGAGTAATTATTCCCCTGTCACTATCATAAGTCCCTTATGATCCCCTTATGATAGTAATCATAAGGGACTATCATAAGGGATTAAATAGAGTTAGTAGCCTCTAGCCGTAATAGCTATTTCATAATCATAGTCATTTCTCACGGTCAGGGCAGTACCAATCCTCCCGCAGTCAGCAATGTTAAATCACTTCGAAGGTCAATTATTATTCACATAATAAGAATCGATGATATTATTTGAATAGTGAAGTCTTGGAGCATGATATGGGTAACCCTGTTCATGAGGTAGATAATGATAATATGTTTACTTTACAAGGCACGGCGATAATATGAACTATCATAGTTAAGGATATGATAGTGCGGTGAGAAATTCCCAAAGTAAATTAAGTAATATCTTTCTGATTCTGTGCTGTTCCCATTCCTAATATGATGAGGAATTAGTATAATATCTACCAATACTTATAAATTGATATGAACTGGTGTCTTTAAGAACCAAACTATAATAGTCACTCATATCCTGATTAATATTTTACCCACATATTATACTAACATAATATTCCTACATATTGTTGAAATATGAATTATCTTGGTGATATGAACATTATTACCAGCTGTGATTATGTTGGGGTATTGATGATACGTTAGATATCATGAGCATTATACTAGCAAGTATCTCTTTAATTTAAGTGCTACCCATATTCGACCAATTTATACTGTTATATTATAGCCAAAATAGTATCAGTAAGGATATGTAAGTAGCAATTCTAGCTGATGAGTAATGCATAATATATAGGGATTTAATAAAGTCGGCAGATTAAAAGAATAGTCACTTCATTCAGTGGAATTATGTTTCCTCATGTTGAGCTGTGTCATTTGTGGATCACTTTGTAAGTTATGCTTTAGATAGTATGTAAAATGAAGTGAAATTAATTTTCATGATTGCTTTTTTGTCTTTTTGAAATAATCTATTTTCTCCCTGCTGAAAGATTATCTGCATCTAAAACAAAGAGGAACTGGGATTAGGAAATGTTTGCTTGTCAAGTTTCTTCTACATATGATTGATTTGGGTGAAGTAAAAGAAGCCATGACATGGTTGTGAGCACCTATTGCCGTTATAGCATTTCATAATTGAGTGTAAAACATATTAAAGAAAACATATGGATTCCTCGTCACAATTACCTCTACCTGTGCAGATTTGCATCATAACTTATAGTGGTGTTCATCTTTTGAATAGGGATCTTGATGTTGCTGTACAGAGCGTAGAAACCTGATCAAGCTTTACTTGATGTCATGGAAAACCTCTAATGAAGTTTTTCTATGCCAGGAAATTTTGGGATACCTGTTGTCTTTGCTTGTTGCATGTTTCTCTCTTGGTCTGGATTTTTGCTGCTTCCAATCTTTTTATATCATATGTCGTTGATCTTCTATTCAGAAAGTCAGGATAGTGATAATCCTAAGAGAAGAGCACAAGTAAAACGCATGAAGCTCTTTTCGTCTTATTTGAAGCTCACTTCATCAAACTTTCCTGCTGAACTGATCCACGGTATATGGTGCTGTTATCTAACCGTCTTGATCCAATTTTACTTGTAAGCCATATGTTATTGTGCTAAGTAATGAAGTCTTCATTTGGAGATTTGTTAAGTTTTTCTTCTAATTTGCAGGGTCAAAAATGGCTAGAGTCTGATCGCAAGAAATTGCGGTGGGATCAAGGTTCAGGGTTAGCTAAAATGTATTTCATGATTTGTACTAGAGGGTACCAATAGATTCCCCATTCTATTATTTTTCAACAGAATAATGGCATCTTGCATTACTTTTCTGGAGTTTTTAGAAAAATCAGGCCATGCGCCAACAACAGTGAAGATTTTGCCGCTAATGTTAAGATTAAATCGAGTAGATCAGCTCCTAGTTATTTATTGTTTACATAATTCCTTCGCTGCTATTATTTTCTCTCTAGAAAAATTTTTCAAATTATTATGTCATGCAAGACTTGGCGGATAGGATGCTTTCATATATCAGAATAGAATGACATCACATAGAAGACTTTGGATCATAATGATGTCAATATTGTGAGGAAATTTGATACCTTGTTTCAATATTTGATTTTTTTATTTTTCTTATTTCATTTTATTTTTTCTTGTGTATCAGGTAAGGTTTCTGCTAACCTTTGATGTGGTCAGATCTCATAAGATGTATCCGTTGACTAATCCTGACTATTATTAAGGATTAGAATATTTCTAATCTTGATTTCGTGAAGATGATACTCTAGGGTTGTTATTTAGTTTTCATGTTTTTAAGTGTCTATTATGATGACTGTTACACAAGTTCTTTGCTACCCTTTGCCTTTATTTTGTTCCCTTTTGTTTTTTATTTTACTTTAGTTTTTGATCGTTGAGCTTGGCCTCATTGGATTATAGTGCTCTCTCTTTATCTATTTATTTTAATTTGGATTCATAGGTCTTTACAACTAAAAATGCTAGTGATACGTATTTTAATCATTTCATTTATAACAGTTTTCCATCTTATTATTTTGATAGCCTGCCTATGATTACCATCCCTTTCGGTGTCAGCATCATGAAATGATGCCATTTTCATTAGTAGTATAGATTAGTTATGTATATCATGTTCTTTCTTATCACCTCATTTGTTTTTTTCCCCCTCTTTTCAAATTTTTAATTATCGCAATATTGAATTGTTTTTACCAACTCCAAAGGAATGGTCTAACTCATCTTGGATTCCCTTCAGATGAGAGAAAGTTGGAAATTTTTGAAAAGCTCGAAGAAAGAAGCAAGGTAGCAATGAAACATAGTATCTAATTTTTCTACATCTTTTATTACATCAGGGACATGGTCTTGCTTTAGATGTTTCTATACAGTAAATATAAATAAAGAGTGCGACATGCCTTGGTAGAACGAAAGTTTTTCACTGAATTTGCATTTTGACCTGTTTAATTTTTAACAAAAAGAGTAGTGGTTATTTATCAAAGTTGTTATAACCTCATCTGAGATCCTTTAATTAAGTGTATTGCTTCCTTTTTTTTTTCTTCTTCATATGTTGAATTTGATTTAAAGATGCCACCTGAGAAATGTAGGGACATAATGAAAAAGATGCCCATGCCTCGAAAAGAAAAGGTGAAAGTGATGATGAGGGGTTAGCAGAAGGAGAGGCTGAAGAAGAAAGCAGTGAAGATGATTATAATCAGGTACCAATCGACCAGTGGCTGTATGGCTTTCTGATAAAGTTGTCATATTCATTTTGTTAATGGAGTAAAGCGTTCAGCAGTCCTGTCATCATTTGTCTTATATTACTATTGTTATTTAATGATTCTAAACTTGGTTGTGATTTTGCTAAACTGTGATGTTTGGTTCTCAAATGTATTTGCTTGTTCGCACGCATCCTTTCCTTTGCATGCCACTTTTATTTCACAAGGTGCACATTAGCAACTCTGATTTTATATAAAGATGGGTGACCAACTTTTCTACAGAACGTAGACTTTGATGATGATGAAGACGATCTGAATATGGAGGAAGAAGCTGGTAAGTATTTCCGTTTTTGCTCAAGGCTTCTCATTTTGCAATAATTATGTACTCAACCCCCATTGGAAGAGTGCTTCTGAATGGATTTGCGTTATCCAGTATTTTCACAGTATTCCTCTGAACCTATAAGATATGGTAAATTACATTGAGTCTGCTTTGCCCATGATAATGATCATGAAGAAAAAGATTCCCCAAATGATTGTTAATTTCGTCTCTATTAGTCAAGAGGTTTGTACCTCTGAAAATGAGCTGGCGATGCAGATGAAGATTTCTATGAATAGAAGGCTGCTGCTCCCCTTAGGTAAGATTTTGCTCCTAATGTCTATTTTCCCGGCCATTACATCAGGTTTTTCTGTCATTTTTCTCTAGTAAAGTTTTATGGTGTACCTTTAGAAGTTTCTAAAGCTTTTGATTTATTTAAGATTGACTTTTTCTGCTCATGCTACCCGCTAAGTTCATGCCATCTATCTGTAGAATTGTTTTTTCGGGTGTGTTTGGATCGAGGGTTTGGGAAGGAAAATAAAAGAAAAGGAGGGTTAAAGAGGGCTAGGCCGAACTCTCCTTTGTTTAGATAAACCCTTTTAATTTACTGAAGGAAAAGGAAAGCTTAATTCATGATCCTCTAAGACTCTTTTAACCATACTTTTTCTAACACCTGATTTTGGGTGTCAATAGAATAGAGAACTTTAAAAAATTTATAATTTTTTTTTAAAATTAATGATCTCTATTTTTTAATTAAATACAAATCTTATTTTTTTAAATAATTAATTACATAACCTCATTTTTCTTGCTTTGAGAGTGTCCCTTGATTCACGCGACTATACCAAGAATCTCGAAGATATACTAATTACTCAAAGAATCATGCAAGTCTCAGAGACTCTCCACTATGTTTCCCCTCGTTTTTGCTCACAAAAAGATACCTTAATCATCACAGTGGAAATTCCAAATCAATCCACAAAACAAATGTAATCAAACACAAAATAAATATAAAAAAATAAAAATTTTATTAATTTTTATAAACCACTACATAAAAAATCTTTTAAGTGATTTTAATGCATTGAAAATTTTGAACATTTAGTTGACGTTCGTTCCGGGGAAAGTGGTTTGTAGTGGAGAAGTGAAGAGAAGTACCACTTAAAGTTGGGGAAGTGGTATTATTTTTCAGTATTTAAAGTGGGAGAAGTGGTGTTTATTTTACCGAAAGTGATGTTTGTTTTTGAAGTAATCACTTCTTCACTTCTAGTGTTCATTTGTCAAAAATGTGAGATCACTTTAGTAAGGAGTTTTATATCATGTTTTTTCCACAAAAGCAAAGGAAGTCAAAATAATAAATAAATAAATAGAATGGTATTTTGATTTTACAAATTCAAAAATGTCATATTTAAGCACTATTTTATTTTAATTGAATTATGGTTTTGGATTTTAAGATAAGATTAAATTTAAAATTGTGACTCAAGGATATGGACGAATTGCAATATGTATCCTAGACTAATTTTTATTTGAATTTTGCATGATATTTATTTGTTTATATATACATAATTTTTTGAGAAAGTTATTAAAATTGGAGGAGTGTTTGTTTAACTTTCATATATCTATATATATACATTAATTGTTCTATAAAATACTCTCTTAATAAAATTAAAAGGAGGCCATGGGTTTTGTTAGCATTAATTTGGCCATTGTGGTTTGGATTAATGATAATTAATATTAAATTTCAACTCTATCTTAGTTAATTGGCAATTCATTTGCTTGAATTATTATGGATTATCCTCTTCAATTCTTATCTCCTTCTAGTATAATGAGCATTCGGCTATAAGTCAATTTGAAAAGCCTTTCATCACTCTTAACTGGTCATTAACATTCTAAAAAAGCTATTAATGAACACAAAACTCTCATGAGAAAATTAATACCAAGGGTAGTTCACAAGCTGAATATGCTATTAAACAAAAACACCAAAAGACTAAACAAGAAAAAAAGTATTAAGAAAATACACATAGGGAGTCATGGTAGTATGCATAAACTGAATCATTACAAAAGTCTAATCACCAAAGTTCTATCAAGGATAGTTCACGAGCTGAATATGCTGTTAAACAAGCACACAAAATACTAAACAAAAAGAGATTAACAAAAGACACATAGGGAACCACGGTAGTATTCATAAACTTTAACGTTGCCAAAGAAACTCATACAATCCTCAATAATGTTTGAAGACTTAAAAAAAATTTACAACATTTCAAGGTTCATACAAACATAAGTTTAAATTTACTGCAGAACAAACAAAGAATCCATACAAAGTTTTGCTTTACAAAATCATAAACGAAAGAGACAACAATTGTCTTTGGCTAGATTCACTTGGTTCTTCTGGCAAGATTGACTTTGTTCCAAACATGATTGACTTGTATCAACAAACTGGGTGAGCTAACTTCCCTCAACAATAATATCAAGACATTACCTCGTAAATTCCCAATTAAGGTAAATACATTTTCATCTTTCCTGCAAAACAAGTAACTATATACAATCAAACTTATCATTTTATCCACTACTATTTTGCCTAACAAGAACCACTTATTTTATATAACAAAAAAGTCTAATACAATTTTTGGGTTATCAACACTCATTTCTTTGATAGGGCCTAGGAGCAACCCTAAGATACCTTTCCTGGAAAACTTGTCAGCAGTTATTAGCAGTTTCAATCAAAACTTGTGCTTCATGAAGCTTCCAATACCAAGGTGAATGGTTCTTTCTATAAAAGTTGCAAGCAGTTGTTGGTTTGTCGGAGGCTTACATTATTTGTGTTTTCTTTTTCCGATAGACTAATTGAAGATGGTTGCCAATATATATATATATATATATATATTTTTGACAAAAGAGCTGATAAACTAGCTAGCTACAAACTCCAACAAGAAAAAATTACAACCCCATTGAAGGGCTGTCTCTTCAAGCCTCCAGGAACAGTGAAGCCCTTATGAAAGAAGCAAACAGTATAATTTGCCAGGCAATCTGTCAGCCCATTCCTATCTCATTGTATCACTCCCTGAACTAGCCGTGGGAAAGTAGTCCAGGAGGTTCTTAATGCTTTTAATCATGTTTGATAATCTCCAGTAAATTCTACTATATTCCTGCTAAATCATTTGAGCTAAGCTTGCGCAATCCATATGTATTGAATCTAGCCCAATTTTTCTATGCCTGCACTGCTCCAATGCAGAAGAAAGGGCATTAATCTTTACTTCTAGACTTGAATCAACATTGCAATTCATGGCACGTATTATAATAATCTGAGTATAGTTAGAAGTGTTTACAAAACCAATTCCCCTTGGGAAGCACTATCCACCCAAGAGGCATCACAAAAAAACAAGAATGGAAAAGCATGAAGTTGAGTTAAAGATAGACTCCCTGCAATGCAATGTTTACTCCTTGGAGTATTCAATTGAGTAATGAAGACCTTTTTGGAATATTGTATTTTTAAAGTCTGGCCTGGCCCTAGTGAATTACACCTAGCTGTCTAGATGGCCAAAGCACAAGATGCCACCAGATTCTTGAAGAAAAGATCCCCACCACTGGACTGAAACCTACCATTTAACCAATTTCTTGTATAAAATACTAGCATAGAATTCAAATTAACTCCAGTATAGGCAGCAGCCATGCTCCAGTATATTTGAGTCTTGGGGCACTCCAAGAGAATGTGTTCTGCATTTTCAAGCGTTAGACCACCAAATATACAAGGTAATGCAAGTCATATGTTAATAGCATACATAAAGCTGATGTGGGACGTCTACCATGGAAAAGCTTCCAAAGAAATAATTTAACTCTAGGAGCCACTTGCAACTTCCAGAGAAGGTGCCAACCCTTCCAATGCTCATAGTGGACAGAACTTTGATTCAAATGATTGTATACCATCTTGGAACTTTTTTCAACAAAACATTCAACAAACCAAACCCAATGATTTCGACTATTGTAATATAAAACCCACTTAGAAAGCCTACATCAGTCCAAACGCATACCAAGAACTAATTGGGTTTCCTGAACATCAAGAGCATTTCCACTCACAAAGTTATCAGTTGATAAGGATTTTAATCAATAATGCATATTGATAAATGTTGGTTTGAATGCTAATGGGATGCGAAAACATCATGGGTCATTTCAAAAGTCGATGCTATTTGGGTTGCAGCAATTGATCGAGAAATGAGGCCTTAAAATCTCAGCAGTTCTACACAAAGATATATAAAGTTCATAGGATTTAGCTATCTTAACACAATTCGAGACTTTGAACTCCCCATATTTAATTTTAAAAATATTCATCCAAAGCTTATTGTCAGAGTTAATCACTGCAAAGAGGTTCTTAGCTACAACCTTAGAGCGCCTAAGATTCCCCTTCAAGGTTGTCAGGTGTAGCAGCATTCCAAGAAATTGAGTGAAAGCTGCTTCTATTGCTACCCTTCGTCTGAAGGAAGTTCCTTGCTATTTTGGAAATTTTATGAAGTCAGGGATGGCATGTAAATATTGTGTTTATGTTTTCCTATAAATACGAAATACAACAAAAGAAGAGGCCAGGAATAGAGCAATTATATATTTGATGCAGTTGCTTCAATCAAGAGAAGCAAGGCAGAAGAACTTAGTCCAGAGACTGATATTTATATATGCTAACCTCATAACAGAAGTCACTTACAATTACACTTGCACATCAGTATTGAGTTTACAGTCACATTATTGATATAAAAATGTATAGCATAAGAATCAAAGCATATGCATAAATATGAACAAAGGGCCTGCTGATCCCTTGCAGCATAGCAGTAGAGCTTATTTTCAATAGAAAAGTCCAATAAATTAAAAGGACCAAGAAAATTGGGATTTTAAGCAGAGAACTGACAGATAAAGAGAAGCTTGTGTGGCATATGATAGAAAGATGTGGGTGATTACTTTTTTGTCCTTTTTGGTTTATTCATTCAATCTCATTGTCAATGGCAAGCTCAAACCACTTCTCCTCTTCATCTTCTTCTTCATTGTCTCCTTAACCATGTTCAGCAAGCTCCCAATCCTCAGTCTGCATATCATGAAAAGCAAGGTGTTATATAAGTATTTGTAATTCTTCATAAATATATACATGTTACCTGAGTGTGCTTGATCCCGTGACTTTCACACCAGTCTATGAGCCCAGGGCAATCCACAACCTCCACTTCCAAAGTGGAGGATGGCAATGCTTCAGTTGCTGATAGCTGGAGATCTCTGCAGTTGTTTAATTCCAATACTTTCAGGGAGGTGAGGTTGTGGAGTCCTACTACTGAACTTAGCCTTTCGCAACCCTCAATTACCAGCTCACTGAGTTCAGACAAGTTCTGATGAAACATTGGAATAGAATTCAGATTATTACAGCCACATAGTGTGAAGAATTTGAGGGAAGGTGGCAATGCCACATTTAATGGAAGCAAGAGCTTGTCGCAGCAACTGATTTCCAAGTTTTCTATGGAGAAAAGATTATGAAGACCCTCTAAATCTTGAATCTCTGGGCAGTTGGTGATCTGCAATTGTTTTAGAGAAGACAAGTGTTCGTGAAGAGGAAGCCATGACAACTTAGTGCAGCTAGTAACATACAATGACTGAAGTGTGGATGGAAGCTGATCACCATGTGAAAAGTCCAGTTTTGGTAATGCATGCAACTCAAGGCTTTCGAGACTTTTGAGTTGAGGCAGTCCGAATACTCTGATGAGCTCTGGGCAATCTCGAATGTCCAGGTCCTTGATTGCATTTAGACCTTCAGGAAGTTGAAGAATTGTTAAATTCTCAGACCAGGAGATTTCCAAGCTGTGCAGATTGTGGAATGCTGGACTGAGTGACAAGAGTTTGTCACTCCATTTTCCTTGCAAGTCCAGACTCTTGAGTGATGAGAAAGTTGGTATTGAGCAGAGCATTTCAACATCCTGCATTTCTAATATTTCCAGTGAAGGTGAATCCTGAGGAAGTGCTTTGAGCTTAGGACAGTGCTTGATAACAACCCTTTGAAGGTTAGGGAAATCGCCATTGAGCATTCCTTCCCACACCTCTAACTCCGGCATTTCTTCAAAATCGATGTATTTGAGTGCGGGGAATGCCTTAGAGGAGGCATCACAATGGCCTCGAAAATCCGGACCAATGTATCGGATACTTTTCATGTTGCCTACCAAAAGATCTTTGAGTAACAGCAGCTGACCGAGTGGTGGTAGCACAGTGCATTTGCTACAGTTAGAGAGAGCGATGGAGGTTAAACCAGAGAATGAAGGATCTCCCAACCAGGATGGAAACTGGTCTCCGTTGAAGCCTCTTATGAGCAATTGTTTGAGATTGGTGTGTGGTTGGAGGCTTTCGAAAACACTATTTGCAACAAATTCTTGGACTGCATTGCTGCCAGTGGCATCCCAAGTCAATGCCAGTGTTTGAAGGTAGTCTTTGTTCTTCAAATTGGCTTCCCTTGCATCCTTAGCTTTGCTCACATTCTGGATCCCTGCAATGTTAAGATGTCCTCTGAGATTCACTAGCTCCTTCAATTCACCAATGTTACAACCTTCCTTTCCTTTACTGATGTTTATTGCAGTAAGTGTCTGCAGGTTGGTTAATTTTCCAATTCCTGATGGGATGCTAACCAAAGATGCTAGATTCTTTGTTGGCAGTTCCAAATGCCGCAGATTAAACAGTCTAACAATACCTTGTGGCAGTTTTCGAAGGCTTTTGCAGTATTTAAGATCAAGTGTCTGCAAGAAGTAGAGGTTTCTTATTGATTCAGGTAGCCTTTTGATTATGCATGCTTGGAGACCAAGATGGCACAAGTGCTTCAGTTGATCTATGGTCTCTGGCAGCTCTTTTATTCTACTGAAACTGAAATCAATGGTTCTCAAGCACACAAGTTTCATGAACAGATTGTTTGGTATCTTGATAGATGAAAGACTTGCCTCAGTTATGCCTCCTCCATTCCATGTATGCATCTTCATATTCACATGAAGAAATGTTCGCAGAAATTTGAGTTCATTGAAGGCTTGAAATGAAGCTTTGGTCTTCGGATCTTCAACAATCAGAGACAAATGCCGAGTTTTCTTATCCATTTCTTGGGCCCTTCACTTCTTCAAACATGCAACATTCTTTCCCTGCAATGGATTGAGCTAAATCATGGATAAGATCATGTATAAGAAATATCTCATCTTCTCCGTTGTTTGTCAAGATAAAGGACCACTTCTGCAGCAACTCTTCTCTTCCGACCTGAGATAGCCAAAGATGTGACTGATACTGTGGCAGCTCATCTTCGTCCACCTGTGAATGCTGAAAGAAAGACCTTCGAAGCAAGTCATCAAAGCATCTATGTCCAATGTCTTCATTCTGAATCAAACCTTGTGCCATCCAGAGCCTGATCATCTGGTCTTTCTTGAACATGTAGTTCTTAGGAAACAGTGAGCAGTATGTGAAACAAGGCTTGAGATGTGTCGGCATTCGATGATAGCTTACCTTAAGGGCAGGCAAGATATTGTCATCTCCTTCATCCAAATCCCATAGATCACTCACCAAGACATCCTCCCACCTATCTTCACTTGCTTCATATCGCAACAGACCTCCAAGAGTCTTCACTGCAAGAGGCAAGCCACCACACTTTTCGACGATCTTCTTTCCAATTTCTACCAAGTTTGGGCTCTTTATTTCAGGGTCTTGGGCATCAAATGCATACTTCTTGAACAATAACCAGCAGTGATCTTCATCTAAGCATGATAAGTGATAAGGCGGCACCGTCTGAATAATCTTTGCAACAGATTCATTACGAGTAGTAACTATGATCTTTCTGTTGCCCTCTGCCCATCAAGCCAGCTCGAAAACAATCCCAGAGGCTCAGATTTTCATTCCAAACATCATCAAGCACAAGCAGCAACCTCTTCCCTTTCAGCTCCTCCTTCAGAACATCTTGCAATGCACTCAATTCTGTGAGTTCACAAGATTCACTTGTGATAGATTGCATCATTTTCTGCATCATCTTGATGACATTGAAGTCCATAGACACAGAGAGCCAGACCTTCAAGTTGAAGCACTTGCCAATCCTGGGATCTTTAAGAACAAGTTTAGCAAGAGTTGTCTTGCCAATCCCACCCATACCAACTAGAGGAATGACTGAATAACTACATTCACCTGTAACCATTTCTACCAATTTATCAACATCATCCTCCCTACCATAAACAGTTGACTCATCTACTAGTTCTGTGGTTGCCAATGGTTGCATAATTGCATCAAACCTTCTTTCTCCATCATCTTCTCTTAGTTTCAATGCTTCACGCTCTTTTTCGATCTCTTCCAACCTCATCCTGATACCTTGGATCCTGTCATTACAAGTGATGGATTTGCTGCTCATCTCTCCTCGTTTTCGCTTGCCGGTTGGACTAACTCTGGCTCTCAGGAGCTCATACTCATACTCATGCACTACATCCTCAGCATCATAAGCAACATCTTTGAGCTCTCTCAGCCACAGCTTCACTGACTCTTCCTTTATTTCCCTCTCTTCAGCATCAGTGAGCACAGCTTGAATCTTCAACAACGTCTTCTTCAGCTTGGTCATATCTTCCTGGAAACTTGATGGTTCTTTCTGATCAGACTTTGTTACATCTTGAGTTAATGATGGTTTCTTGAAAGGCAAAGCAGTGTTCTCATGGCTTATCATCCATCTCATGATGGAGAACACAATTGCACCAGCCATGAAGCTAGCTCTTTGATCAACTGGATCTCAAGAAATGGAGCAATAATAATGAAAGTCAGAATAGCAAGGTTTATAATAGTGAGTTTTCCAAAGGAACAATTCTATTAAAATACCAACTTGTCTGCTATTTAGTTTGAAACCAAAGACTGCTTACTTTATTAAAAGCTTTCTCCACAAAAGAAGTGCCAAGTCCAAGACATAAAGTGAGATTTTGTACCCATGATTTATCAAGTGCTTGTCAAATATATGCCCACAATGTTGATGGTCATATCATTGGTTGCTTCCCAGTTCCTTGACTAATTTGTTTTCTACGTCTTTGTAGATTTTTATAGCACGAATTGTGCTTTCCTAAGGCTAGGAAAAAACAAAGCAAGAAAGAAGGCATCTAAAGGACTATCTCCAATCTATATTCTTCATCTTTATTAGTGGTAATTAACTTATACTCTTCCTTATCTATGTTAGTGGAAACCATTGAAACGTCCTTCTACTTGATTCCTTGAGTTACACATGAGAACGTAGTGCTGGTTTCTGTTACTTCCCACATCTCATATTCTGTTGGTTGCGGGTGAAGCTCTTTATGAGTTAGACCGGAGAAACGAACCACAGGAGTCAATCCTGATCACCGGTCAGTCATGTTACGCATGTGTCAGGGGGTTGTGTTATGTTCCTTATCACTATTATTGCCGTGCAGAAAGACACTGGGGTTATGTCAACAAGAGATGAGGACCAGTCCAAAGTTTAAAGAAGGTCGATTGATAAATCGAAGTGAATTGTGGCGAAAAGCAAATCAGTATTTTGATGGGTGATGGTGAAACATGGCAGTGTAGCACTTGAGAGCGAAAGGCCAACCTTCACTACATTGGGTCAGTGTTGTCAGGCTGTAAATGGGCTTTTAAGAAAGGAGGATGGGAAGAGGGTTATAAAAAAAATCAGGCGTGGAGGCTTGAATCTCGGAAGAGAGGAGGGAGACCGCCGTGGGGGTCAATCGTAGCACCACATGAGAGTCCAGCGGCTTGTGAATATTACCGGTTCTCTTTACTTTTAGTGTCACCATTGGTTGTAAGCAGTTTATTTTCTGTTGTGATGTTTTGGAGCTTTCTTTTAGTGGGCAGCTCTTGTTAAACTGATTATGTTACTGTTGAAGTTGGTTATTTGGTGGGTTAAGCTCATATAATGTGCATGAAACTCACGGAACTGATAGTAGAAGTATTCCTCAGTTGTGTTGTGTTTCCCTGTGCAAAAGTATTTGTTACATATTTGGTGCTTTCATTTACCCCTTATCTATCACTTGCGCGGCTTGGTGGAATGGCAGACAACACTTGTACAAAGTATCTTTATACTAAGATGGAAACCATCCTTGCGGTCATGGATCGGCAAGGGGAACGGCTTTAATTGTTGGGACATTATCTGGCTAGCATATCTAAGTACATTGAGGCACAACAAAGCTCCGCGGAGTCCTCCACTGGCATATTTGTTCAGATAACCTCTTCTAGGGGTGAGTAAAATCGGGTATCCAATCCGGTTTTTAAAACCAGATCAGGTACCCGGTTTGTCAGATCGACAAAAATTCGACCCGGTTTAAATCGGGTACTAAAAATCGGGTTTCCTATTTAAACTAGATTGGATATCGGGTATCCGGATCCGAATTTAAGTTTTATCTACCCCATGAATTTGTTTTATGTAACAATATTACATAAAGAACAAATATGAAAAACTTATAACTTAGCATTAAACTCTTATATTTTTCTCCACGTAACAAAAGTCATTAAAAAAAAAAGGAGTTTATCAATCTTAGGCATTACAAAAAAAAATCTTTATTAAACGTCTCATCAATAATGATCATTAGTTGTTAGAGAGAAGAGATTTGAATTTTTTTACTTTTAACCTTGTAGAATTTAAATTTATATATGTATGTCAAATTTACCAAAATACCCTTACATTTAAAATTTTGAAAAATATAAGTTAAAATATTTAGATAAATAAATAATTAAATTATAATATCAACAATATGACACCAAAGTATAAGGGGAGGCCATGGGTTCAAATCCCTCCCCCGACAGTACTGTTCTACCATACTGTTCACCCGGGATTCTTACACTATTTTTATACTGTACATCCGTACTGTTTGGTACTGTTTATATTCATATAAAAAGGGCGCTTGTCGTCTATTATTAAAAAAACCAATTATATTTTTCACAATTTTTTAGAATACCTTTGTATTTACCAAAATAACCCTACGTATAAAATTTTGAAAATATAATTTAAAGTATTTAGATAAATAAATAATTAAATGATAATATCAACAATTATTTTTTTACAATTTTAAAAAACCTTTGTATTTACCAAAATACTCCTACATATAAAAAATTGAAAAACTTAATTTAAAGTATTTAAATAAATAACTAATTAAATTATAATATCAAAAATTATTTTTTTATATTTTTTTAAAATACCTTTGTATTTACCAAAATACTCCTAGGTGTAAAAATTTGGAAAACTTAATTTAAAGTATTTAGATAAATAAATAATTAAATTATAATATTAAAAATTGTTTTTCTCATAATTTTTAAAATACCTTTGTATTTATCAAAATACCCCTACATATAAAATTTTGAAAAATATAATTTAAAGTATTTAGATAAATAAATAATTAAATTATAATATTAAAAATTATTTTTACAATTTTTTAAAATACCTGTGTATTTACCAAAATACCCCTACATATAAAAATTTGAAAACTTAATTTAAATAAATAATTAAATTATAATATCAAAAATTATTTTTTTTTACAATTTTTAAAAATGTCTTTGTATTTACCAAAATACACTATCTATAAAAATTCAAAAAACTTAATTTAAATTATTTAGATAAATAAATAAATAAATTATAATGTCAAAAATAATAAGGGAAAATAAAAACTAGGAAATATAATAAGGAATTAGATTAAATGAGTGGGGGCATAATTGGGAAAAAACATTACACATTACCACCAACTTGGTAATCTGGATGGACACCTATTTTGGTGGTAATCACATTACCATCTTATTTGGTAATATTTCACTATTAATAATCTCACATCACCATCAATATTACCACTGCTACAGAACCAAACATGAGTAATCTGAACACATTGCCACCATATTCCCAGTAATTATTTCACATTACCACGAACCAAACACTACCTTTAAGTTATTTGATTAGACATTTGGATTTTTTTTTAGCCATTGTAAAATTTAAATTTATTAATGTATATATATATATATCTCTTAAAGGGTTGAGATGAGACATTTGGATTTTTTTTCCATTTTTACATTTTAGACCATATAAACTTTAAAATTATTATATATATATAGATACATATAAATTAAAAATCGGATCGAATTCGATACCCGATTTGTAATTTCTCCCGACCTGGATCCGACACGGTTTTCATCTAAAAAATTCGGATCGGGTACCCGACCCTTTTTTTTCTCAATCGGATACCCAAAAATTAGGGTAAAAAAATTGGATATCGGATCGGATCATCAGATCTGGATTTTATTGCTCAACCCTAACCTCTTCTATGGTGGCAACCGAACCAAACCACTTGCTTTCTCTACCAACACATTTGGTGAAATTAGACTTCCCAAAGTTCATTGGGTATGATGCATTGTAGTGTATCTTCAAGGCCGAGCAATTCTTTGACTTTTATGAGATCTTAGATGCATATCGTCTGAAGATAGATGCCATACATATTGAGGGAATTCCACGTTTGTAGATGCTCTAAAAGGCAGGGAGCATAACATCATGGTTATCATTAAAAAAAGCGATTGACAACGCCCCTTGCGTATGTCCCGCAAGTGCACGGGTTTGTCGAGTAATAAAATCCCAGGTGAGTGGGTATCGTATCCACAGGGAGTAGGGAATAAAAATACTTAAATTGTTTCTTAACCAAGTGAAAGCTGAATAATGGTTTTGTTAACAAGATGTAATGTAAACAAGAATAAAAGAGATAAGAAAGAGAAGCACAAGTAAAGGGGAGGTAAGGCAATCGATATAAATAGGGTACTCGGATATTGTTCAGCCTAGGACAATCGGTTCAAGTGCAAAACCCTCTATTATGCTTTCTAACTAATGCATTAATGAGTCATGGAGATCCTTCAATACATTGTCCAAAATCTAAGGTCAACTATGCATGACTCTATACATGTCCCAGAGGAGAAATCGAACAATCTCAGCACCTCGCACTCGTACAAAATCGCAATGAGTTCTAGGGATTCCAAGTGAACAATCTCGACTCACCCTCTCAACCCTCTCCAATCTAGCTTTGTCTAACTCTCGTGGTGTGTCACTCACTCACAAGGGTTACCAATAAGAACTCTCGACCCTAGTGTCACTCTAAGGGAGTATTTATTCAATTAAACATTCAAGATTGGAACTCAATTAAAGCATCAATTAATGAAAGCATAATAAAGGTTTAATGAAACAAATACATCCTAAGGTTCACAAATCCAAGTACCCACTTGGGGGTTTAGCTCTCCATGGAGCTACTACAATCAACAATGAAATGGGATGTATAAGCAAGTAATCCATAGAAAACCCCCTCGATAGTCATAATCGATGGTCTTGTGGAGAAGCCTCGACTCTTCCAAAAGTCTCTTTGTCAGGCCTAGGATACACCTCGTCGGATCGATGCCGACGAAAGCTCTCCTAGTAACCTTCTTCCAAATGGAGCGCGATGTCGAAGCCATAGAACCTCTCCAAATCCCTTGCCAATACCTCTCAAAACCCTAGCCGCCGCCCTCTCTCAAGTTGGGGAAAAGATGGAGAAAAGAATCCAGAAATCGGGGCTGAAATCGGCCTTAAATAGGGCTGGAATCGAGTATCCACACGCCCCTGTAGATTCTCCACACGGGCATGTGGAAATTCCACACGGCCATGGATAATATCCACACGCCCGTGTGGATTCTCTGAACTTCACTTTTTCGGTTGGCTGTGAACATAACTTGCTACAATAATGGCCCGAAACACTCCTGAATCCAGGTTTTCATCGAGGTAACGTAAACGGGCACACGTTTACGTCGTAGATCGCCTTGCTTCTTCAATAAACGGCTTCATTGGTGAAGATCTTGCTATCAATGCATAAGCTGGGATACTCGAATGTGACTGCCTTTGTGCCCCTCCAAATCATTGTGCTAACTTGAATACATGGAGGTTGGCACACATTCTTGCATCTTGAACCTGACTTTTGACTTCACGTTTGAACCTTCTCAAGATTTTCTCCAAATAGTAATGGATTTCAAATTAAAACTTTAGGTAAATCAACTGCAAAATGCTTCTGTAGAGTGTCCAATATCTGTTTTACATCTTCTATGTGAAAATATTCCATTTTTATAAGATTTTCTTGACCCTTACTCAAAAGGTCCAATAATGTATGTATATTGGACCTTTTGAGACAATTATAGGTCCTGGAAGGCAATTCTGATTGGTCAATAAAAATATATTTCAATGGAATTCCCTTTTTGACCTACATTAGCTTCTTTCTTTAACATTCAGCTTCACAACCCTATATGCATGAAAGTAACGTAAATGCACACATATTAGCGCTAAAACTTGATAAAAGTAATGCTCATCGTAAGGAAAGAAGCATTTTTTTATCACACAAGCACTTATTAGCGATTGACGTCGCATATAGGCTTTGAATTTTTAAGTGCCTATGATATGCTCTCTTTAAGCTCATATGGCCCGACATGGTTACCAGCTACTATTCTCAATTTACCACTCTGGATAATAGAGTATAAGGGGTTTCTCCAGCCGTGCTTTTGGACTAATTCATTAGTGGACTAAAGAAAGACCTCTAACATGACATGATTCCATGGTGGCCTAGTCCCTTACCCAGCGTTGTTACCTTGGCGAAACTACTCAAGGAAAGGTATGCGACTTTGGGTTAATAGACTATTACAAAAGTCTCTTACAGCTCAAACATTCACTCCCCATTCAAGCCAGCTCCACTTGCTCAATCCATCATAGTAGTGAATAGTACTCACATGCAGCCCATATAGTAACTGCATACCTCGTTCAGAACCCCGTGCAGTCCCCATGTATCTGCACGACACTCGCGCAACTTTGGCAGAACCCCGTGCAACCTTCATGCGCCAGCACAGCCCCGCACAAGACATGGGCTGACCAAACTCGGATCTTTTGAGAGGAATTTAGATGCCGATATAGCCCCATGCGGCGGCATGTCTATCTGCACATTTGGGTGATTATTTAAGCCGAGTTTAGGGTTTTTACAAGGGAGTTTGGCCGCCACGCATCTACAAGTACTCTTAGGGCATAAATCCATTAGAGAAAACTAATTCAAGGAAGAATCAAAGGGAAAAGAAGGTGAAACTCAAGGAAACATTAAGGAGCTTAATGGCACGAATCCGGCTAGGTCTCATCACCACCATTAGTCGACGAAATATGGAGTTTGCAATGAGCTTCTTCATTGTTTATTTGTATCTCTTACTTACTCTTCCTCTGATGTTGAACTAAACTTCCAAGGCCACCAGGCTCTGGTGAACCTTGGGAGAAAACTTGTATGGATGATACTTTATTTTCTAATTTATTGTTGGCATGCTTCTTGTTTTTGTTTCAATCTATTGTATTAATATTTAATCTATTATGGATGGATTATGTAGGTTTTAATTCTTAAATGATACTTGTAGAGCGGGATGCTTTCATGTATTAGGTCACCCAATAATTGAAAGGGGATTCATTGTATTGGCACAGCAGAGGCTCCAGGTGGCAGTAGCCCCCTGCGAGTATTAGGGTTAGACATAGCCTAGAGAGGATTATGACTTCCCTAGCTAAGACTCCTTGCACCCAATGACATTGTAGCAGTATCTTCCGGATGGAGGAACTCATATGGGATTAGGGCTATATTATCGAGGTTCTGGGGTAATCAACTTTAGAGTCTAGTGGATCAAAACCTAAGCCAACACCATAGTTTAATTCCTAAATTCATCTATGCTTGTTCTTCTCCCAAAGGGATCCTTACCTAAGGCCTTTCCTTCCCATTGGCATTTGTTATCTTTAGTTGGGTATAGTGTGTTTTAGCTCATTCCTCTATTTTCTTATTTTCAATCAAATAATCATCTCTGTTTGGTTGATTAGATAGTGTAATTAAAGAGGAAGTAATAGAAGCTGTTGGGACCCCAGGGAATACGATCCTCTTTCATTCGCGCGAGAGGATTTATTACTTAACGACCCATGCACTTGTGGCTGAGGGAGTGATGTGTTCATTTTTTTAGCGATACACACCGTGCCACCAGCAATAAGCATCAACGTGATACAACTTTTGGTTCTACAATGGGACAAGGATGCCTCTAACACTCCAACTATAGAGATTTTTCTTGATCTAAATCCTTTAAAGGTGATTAAGGAACAAGTACACAAGCTATCCTTGAATGCAATGAACAACACGACACTCTTGAACAGTACGCGCTTCATTGGCCCCACCAACTCACATTCGGTTCATATTTTATTGGATGGGAGTAGTGACAATAACTTCATCCAATCGCTAGTGGCCAAGTTTCTACAATTACTTAATACTCCAACCAAATCTTTTAAGGTGTTGATTGGAAATGGTGACTCATTACAAATGGAGGGCCTCATTGATAATCTTCAGGTTAACATCCAAGTTAATCTCTTAACTTTCCCAGCTTATGTGTTACAACTTGCAAGCACAAAGATAATCGTGACATTTACACACTACACCACCTTTTTCCTCAAATTCTATCATGACAACGAGTTTGTTACATTGAAGGAAAAGAAGCATGCAATTCCTTAACCACAAAAATTCATCAACTGCACTATTTGACTTCCACTAAAGCAATCGAGCACTACTATGCTTTGAAGTAGCACGCACCCATTAAAGCAGTGATCCACCATCAACACCTAGTCATTGGAGCCACCACTGCTCAATTCTCCTCTCAGTTGCCTACAAACATGCCACCTTCTCTATAAGCTTTATTGGTGAAGTATCAAGAGGCCTTTTCCCTACCTATTGGGTTACCATCTTTTCAACTATGTAATTATCAAATCCTATTGCTTCCAAATACAGCTTTTGTCAAGGTGAAACCATATCGATATCCACATAGTCAGAAGCTTGAGTTTGAGACTACGGTCACTAGGATGCTGCAAGATGGACTTATCGAATCGAGTATGAGCACATTCTCATCTCCAGTTATTCTTGTCAAAGAGAAGGATGGTTCCTGGCATTTTTGTATAGACTACTAGGATTTGAACGCCATTACTATTAAAGACACCTTCCCTATACCCACCATCAACGAACTCCTTGATGAACTATTTAAAGTGATGCATTTCTCAAAGCACAACTTGTGATCAGGTTATCACCAGATCTTATTGCACCTTGACGACTGACACAAGATGGCTTTTGGATGCATCACGGCCATTACCAGTGGCTTGTCATGCCCTTTGGCCTGTCGAATGCCTCCATAATCTTTCAAGCCCTTATGAACCATGTGTTTCACTATACTATAAGGAAATATGTGCTCGTGTTTTTTTGATGATATTATGGTGTACAACACAAGTTGGGACAAGTGTTGAGCACTATATAGATAGATAAACTCAAAAGGAACAACTTTGTCATTGAAAGCAAAGATCAAAAACATCTATATCTGGCAGGAAAAATCAAACACTAAGATGAACATACATAAAAACCAGAGAAAAAACATTAAACTTTTCTAATAAACAAAAATATATATATAACTGTCAAATTTTAGTGACTATTTTGAATTGAATCAGCTGAGTCACAATGTAACGTGTCTAGCCCAAGTTAACTCCACCGCTTGATCTGCTTTGCCTCGAACTAACGTACTCTCCTTGATTGATCTAATCTGGATCGTTTGATCAGATTCTAACCCCAAAGCTAGAGATACTCCTCTGCCTAGAACTTACACCACTTCTTGATCTTCAAATCTTAGCCGTTCTTCAGAAACACAATCCAAGTCATCTTTGTTGCCTCAAACTTAAACCAAAACTACTTGATCAAACACATCATAGACGTTTATTTCATTCCCTCTGATCTCTCAACTAATTTAACTAACATTTAAACTCATGAAAGGACCAAAATGACCTCCACTTATGAGCAAATTACACCAGGACACTTGAATTATAGTCCACTGCTTCTTCACTTCATTTCTGTTGAAATCCTTCATCTTCAATCAATTCTAACAAAATCCCCCCTTGATTGAAGCTGACAGACTCCTATCTCACCTCTAAATTGCTTGTGTTTTTGAACATTCTAGCATTTTGTAAAGATATCAGCAACCTGTATGTTAGTAGAACAAAAATTCAATTGAACCTTCTTCTTTGCTACCAACTCTCGAATGTGATGAAATCTAACATCCACATGCTTTGTCCGACCATGTAGTGCAGGGATTTTTGCAATTGCTATACAAGATTTATTGTCACACCAGATTTGAATTGCTGCATCATAATTCACCTCACAATCACCCAAGATGTTCTCCATCCATATACTATGACAGCATGCTGCACTCAAAGAAATGTATTCTGCTTCTATAGAGGATAAAGCAACTATATCTTGCTTCTTAGATAACCAGCACACTGCTCCATAACCCAAATTATAAACGAAGCTTGATGTGCTTTTTCTATCCTGAGTATCTCCACACCAATCACTATCACAATAGCCTTCAATAACACACTCTACATTGCTGTTATATTGAATTCCAAAATCATAGGTATATGCAACATATCTTAGCACATGTTTTGCAGCCCCAAACTGAACTTTAGTAGGTTGAGCCATGTATCTAGAAAGTAGATTGACAGCATAAACCAAATCAGGCCTAGTATGTGTTAAATACAAGAGTTTACCTACTAAGCTTCTGTAGATAGTTGCATTTGTATTATCTGCATTTATACAATTTTGTCTTGTAAACCCATTTAACTCCAATCTCCTTTTTACCTGTGGGTAAATCACAAAGTTTCCAAGTTTCATTTTTCTGAATTGCATCAATTTCTTCTTTCATAGCATGCCTCCAATGTTATGATTTTTCAGCCTCCTCATAAGTATTAGGATTTGAAACATTGAGTGCATATGAACAACTTTCATATAACAAAGTTCTCACCTTTGGTGTTGGAGAATCATCAACACTAGAATCACTTGCTTGTTCAATTTGAATTTATGAGGAATTGCTATCACTGCTACTAGCTGCTGCTGCATCTAAACCATTTTGATCACTTGATCTAGAATTCCCTACCATGATAACTCTCCTCTCTTGTAGAGTTATTATACTAGATGTGTCTTCGTTCATTTCAGACCACTGCCAAAATTCAGTTTCAATAAACTTTACATCCCTACTCACCAGAATTTTTCTAGTATCAGGCACAAAATTTTTATATGCCTTGGAATCAATACAGTACCCAAGAAAAACTCCTTTCACTGCTCTATTGTCTAATTTCTGCAAGTTTTGAATAAGAATATGGGCAAAAGCTATACATCCAAAAATTCTCAAGTGTGACACATTTGGTTTCACCCCAAACCAAGCTTCATGTGGAGTTTTTCCTTGAACTGCATAGGTTGGTGAAATATTAGACCACATATGCAACAGTAGCAATTGCCTCAGCCCAGAATCTTTTCGGCATATCAGAAGCCTCTAACATGCTTCTTGCTTTCTCTACCAGAGTTCTATTATTCCTTTCTGCTACCCCATTTTGTTGGGGAGTGTAGGGGGCTATTAATTCATGCTTAATACCCTTATGTATACAAAAATCCTGAAATTCTCTTGACATGAACTCACCTCCTCTATCTGTTCTAAGTATCTATAATTTCTGTCCTGATTTCCTCTCTACAAAAGCCATAAACTTCTAGAAATAATTGAAGACCTCATGCTTAAATTTCAACACATAAATCCAGCACATTCTTGAAAAGTCATCAACAAAGAGTGTGTCTATGGAAAATGGGAATCTAGCCAATTTTCCAAAGACACACTCTTCACAATAATTCACTTTCTTGACTTCAGGCAAACCAGTTACTAAATTCTGCTGTGATAACACCTGCAACCCTTGAAAGTTTAAGTGCCCATATCTCCTGTGCCATAACATCCCTAATTCTTCATCCTTTACTGCCACATTTATCTGAATTTCATTAGAAAATTCAATCGGATAGAGATTGTTGCTACTTCTCTGAATATGAAACAAAACCTTTCCAGAATCAGCTGTCTGAATTACACACCCAGTCTTGCTAAACACCACATCATAACCTCCTTCAACTAACTGACCAACATTTAAAAATTGTGAGCCAAAGAAGGAACAAACTGAACTTCATGAATTAACTTAGTTTCACCTCCACACACCTGCATTGCAACAGATCCTTTGCTAAGAACATCAACTTCTTTGTCATCTCCCAATCTCACTTTATGTCTCAGTGTCTCATCAAGATTGTGAAATAGCTCTCTCCTACCTGTCATGTGACAAGAAGTCCCACTGTCAAGTAACCAAATAGAAGAATTATGCAATTCCTCTCCATTGTGCACCATAAACAAGCTTCCATAATCAATAGAGCTCATGTTAACAGAGAGATTGGTAATGGCCATACTTCTTACATTTAAAACATTGTATGTTCTGAAAACCTCCTCTTGCACCTCTCTGACCATACTGTCTTTGGCCTCTACTAAATCTCCCAAAAGGTCTTGGACCACCTCTACCATCTTTATTTGTATATTGTTGTCCTTGCTGTTGTATAGCCTTTCTTTGATCACCTCCTCATGGATTAATCTCAGCTCTTTCTCTACCTCTAAAATTCCTGTCTCTTTTTCTCATTCTTTCACCTCTGACATTCCCTTGCATAACAAAAGCTTCATGCCTCTCAGAAAATTGATTGAATCATGCCTCATGAGCCTGAAAAGATCCACTTAATTCATCCAAAGACAATGTAGACATGTTCCTTGCCTCTTTTATTGATGTCACAGCATGTACAAACCTGGAATATGAACTCCTCAACACCTTTAAAACTACCTCAGCATCCTTTAATTCAGTTCTCATACCTCTGATTTGATTCACCACTGCTAGAACCCTTGTAATATAGTGTTGTATAGTTTCATCTTCTCTCATTTGAAGCAAATCAAACCTCTGCCTTAATGCCTGATGTCTTACTGACACCATCCGAGAAGTCCCTTGATTTTCTTTCTTCAAATGAATCAAATCTGACAATCCTATGAAGAATTTTCTCATTTATTGCTTGTTGCAAGAGAAATAAGGCCTTTTCATCTTCCTCCACTTCCTTCTCTGATGGCTTCTCCTTGCTAATCCCTTCCTCAATAACTTTCCACAACCTCTGGGATCTAAAGAAAATCCTTATCCTGTAACTCCAATGTTCATACCCATTTCCTTTAAAAATTGGCAACAGAGAATGTGAAATTTTTGGTGTTGGTGCAGATGCTGATGTAGACGCTGGTGTATATGCAGATGATGAACTAGAAGCCATTACAATTAACACTCTTCACACCTTCAAAAACTCTCACAATTCTTACCAGAATAAAAACACCACAAACCCTCAACAATCACACCAAAGAACTTCTCAACACCAAACCTCACAAAAAAAAACACCACTCAACTCACTTGCAAACTAACACCAACAACACTCACCTCATGGCTCTGATACCACTGTTGAGCACTATATAGATAGATAAACTCAAGAGGAACAACTTTGTTATTGAAATCAAAGATCAAAAACATCTATATCGGGCAGGAAAAATCAAACACTAAGATGAACATACATGAAAACCAGAGAAAAAACATTAAACTTTTCTAATAAACAAAAACATATATATAACTGTCAAATTTCAGTGACTATTTTGAATTGAATCAGCTGAGTCACAATGTAACGTGTCTAGCCCAAGTTAACTCCACCGCTTGATCTGCTTTGCCTCGAACTAACGTACTCTCCTTGATTGATCTAATCTGGATCGTTTGATCAGATTCTAACCCCGAAGCTAGAGATACTCCTCTTCCTCGAACTTACACCATTTCTTGATCTTCAAATCTTAGCCGTTCTTCAGAAGCACAATCCAAGTCATCTTTGTTGCCTCGAACTTAAACCAAAACTACTTGATCAAACACATCACAGCCGTTCATTTCATTCACTCTGATCTCCCAACTAATTTAACTAACATTTGAACACATGAAAGGACCAAACTGACCTCCACTTCTGAGCAAATTACACTAGGACACCTGAATTGCAGTCCACTGCTTCTTCAATTCATTTCTGCTGAAATCCTTCATCTTCAATCAATTCTAACAACAAGCACATGGTCCACTTAGAGACAGTCCTAGCTACTCTCAATACCCACCAGCTTTAGGCTAAGCTTTCAAAGTGCAGTTGCGGCCTCACACATGTGGACTATTTGGGGTACGTGGTCTTTAGTAGGGGATTCGAAATGGACAAGAATAAAATTATAGCAATTTTAAACTAGCTTGTTCTCTGTATAGTTAAGCAATTATCAACATTCCTAGAAGTATGTAGATAATATCATTTCTTTATTAAGGATTATTCTTCTTTGGCCCACCCATTGACAGATTTACTCAAAAATAACAATTTTCAATGGAGCACTACTGCTCAAGAAGCATTCTCTAATCTCAAACATGTAGTTGCATCAACACCTTTCTTCCAACTACCAAAATTTTCTCAGCCCTTCATCTTGAAAACAAATGTATCTAGACAGGGCATTAGTGTAATACTAAGTCAGAACAATCATCTACATGCCTATTTTTCCAAGAAGATGACTCCCTTCATGCAAAAGTAATCAGCATATACCAGGGAATTCTTTGCCATAACCAAAGCAGTTATGAAGTTTCGGCATTATCTTGTGGAGCATCTATTCATCATTAAAACAGACCAATAGGCCTTGAAATATCTTTGTAGCCAATCCATACACGCATTTGAGCTATAACAATGGCTTCTAAAGCCATTGGGTATGATTTTACTATTAAATATAGATTTAGCAGGGAAAATGTGGCACATGTAGTCACTTACACAGCTTCATGTTGTCTTGTTGTTAAGGTGCTTCATGTTAAGGTGCTTCATGTTTATCTTGTTCTTAACAACACATGTAGTCACTTACACAGCTTCAATAGGCCTTATTAAGGTGCTTCATTAAGGTGCTTCAATAGGCCTTATTAAGGTGCTTCATGTTGTCTTGTTCTTAACAACACATGTAGTCACTTACACAGCTTCAACAACTGCAAGAGAAGGACCCTACTTGTCTATTTATCATTCAAGACATTCAGAACAACTCTAATGAGTAGGGCAACTATGTTTTCAAGCAAAATTTGTTGTTGTATTGCGGGAGGATAGTAGTGGCTGCTATTGATGCATTCAAGCGTCAACTACTGAATAAATATCATACCACATTTCTTGGAGGGTGTGCTGGGTCTTTAAGAACTTTTGCTAGGCTGGCAAAATTGTACTTTTGGAAGGGTATAAGAAAAGTGGTTGTTGACTTTGGGAAGTCTTACATGGTTTATCAGCAGGTAAAAGAGGCACACACTAAGCCAGGTGGAATCTTGCAACCATTGCCAATTCCTATGGGAATCTGGAAAGACATCGCAATGGATTTTATCCTGGTCTTACTGCCATCTAAAGGGTTCTCTGACATTTTCATTGTTGTGGAAATGGATATTTCATGCCGTAGATTTCTCGAGCATGACAGTAGTGGAAGTTTTCATAAACCATATTATGAAGTTACATGGCATTCCTCATTCCATTATTAGCAACCAAGATTGCACTTTCATTAGCAAAATTCTGTGGCATTTATTTCACCACATGGGCACCATGCTCGTGATGTCCTTGGCCTATCATCCACAATCCAACGGACAATTAGAGCCCCTCAATAGGTATTTAGAAATGTATTTACGTTGCTTTACATTTGAGAACCACATAGCATGGGTAGAGCTTCTTCCTTAAACTAAGTTATGGTATAACACAGCCTACCATAGCAACATCGAGATGATCCTATGCATTCAAGGCGATGTATGTTAGGCACCCATTGTCTTGACTTCTTTTCCTATTGAAGAGGATTTACCGACGACATCTTCATTGCTTCACCAACGCAACAAGATTCTGACTTAGTTAAACAAAATCTCCTTATAGTGTAGGCCTGAATGAAGAAGATCGCCAATAAAAAGAGAACCGAAGTTCTTTTTAGATGGGAGATTTGGTATTTGTTAAACTCTAGCCCTATCATCAACACTTGGTGACTCTTCGATGTAATTAGAAACTTGGCATGAGGTTTTGCAGACCATTTCAAGTAATTCAAAGTTTGGGTGTAGTAGCCTACAAACTTCGGTTACCACCTAAAGCAAGGATCCATCTAGTCTTCCACATTTCTTTTCTAAAAATTTGACATGAGGATCCTGCTAGATCCTTTGAGCTTTTGCCTACTTTGACGACAGACTATGGCCCTCTAATTTAACCAACAGCCATCTAGTGTCCCTCTTGTTGGAAGGAGTGATGTTATGTTCCCCATTACTATTGCTATGTAGAGAAACACTAGGGTTAGATCAATAGGACATGAGGAGCAATCCAAGGTTAAAAGAAGGGTGATTGAAAAATCAAAAAATAAAATGTGGGGGAGAAATAGTGGGGAAAAGAAATCAACATTTCGATAGGTGATGGTTGTTGGAAAATAAACTTATTTTTGGAATATGAAAAGGTAGTGGGCTAGTGATGGGTATGTTGTTGGTCTTGGTAATGAGAATTATAAATGCTCCTTGAAAGTCTTTCCAATGTTTAATTAATGTATTAAAGTGTCTCTTGTAACAAGGAAAAAAAGCATGATATTGTTTATATAAATAATATAACGCATGTCCTAATAAAATTCGATGTCCTAATGGAAACTAAATTCAATTTAATTTAAATTCTAATATATCCTAATCGTAGATATATTTAGAATTAAAAATTTAAAATGTCCTAATCTCGATCTTAATTGATTATTTGATTGTCTTGGACTAGGGATGTAAATTCGAGTTAAATACAAAATGCAAATTACAAAGTTGCCCTTGAGAACATATCTCAAGGCAAAAATTGTTATTATTACAAGATTACCCACGAGAACCCCTATCTTGAGGCAATCTCAAATCTTGGATAGCCCAAACACACATCTCGAGGCAATCCTAAATTTTATGAGGCATGAGAACGGATCTCGAGGCAATGGGAGAAATGCAAATCCTGAAGCACCGAGTACGTATCTCGAGGTAGAGTGAATTTTTATAAGAATAAAAAAATATTAATAAGATAATAAATAAAAATGCTGAATAATGAAATAATAAATATTCGAAATTTAAAATTTTAAAAAAATAATAATAAAAAAATTCGAAATTTAAATTTTTTTAAATTTTTAAAAAAATAATAAATAAAAAAATTGAAATTTAAATTTTTTTTAAAAAAATAATAATAATAAAAAAATTCGAAAAGTTAAATTTTTTTTAAATTTTATAAATAATATTCGAAATTTAATTTTTTTTTAAAAAAATAATAATAATAGAAAAAAATTCGAAATTTAAATTTTTGAAATTTGAAATTATAATTCAAATTTAAATTTAAAAAAATAATAATAATAATAAAAAAATAAAAAAATAATAAAAAAATAATAAAAAATAAAAAAATAAAAATAAAAATAAAAAAGAAATAAAAACTATTATTAAAAAAGAAATTTAAAAAAAAAATTTTATCCTCACCCCTTTGTTGTGATTTGACGGAGGGGTTTGGTGGAAGAAGATAAGATCCGTTTTTTTTCTTTTAAAAGTGGGAGGAGATCAGAGAAAAGAAGGAAGGAAAAAGGAGGATTTTGGGGGAAGAAAAAAAAAAAAGTCAGAGAGAAGGAAAGAAAAAAAACGAAAGACGAGGTATATTTCTCTTCCTCTCCCCGTATTCTTAGATATATATATATAAAAATTGTTGCCGCCACGCACGCTGCGCTGCCGCTTATTCATCACCGAGACATGCTTGATGGTCGAAATAATGCCACCGAGCATGTCACCGCCGCCGCTGACGCTAGCTATGCCGCTGCTACTTTACTCGCCAATCGCTTTCCGTCAGGAGGTCGCGACATGGTTGAATGGTCGAAATAATGCCGCCAACCATGTCCGATTCCCGTCATCACTGCTGACTGCCACCACTGCCTTCTCCCTCCTTGTCTCCCTCCTCAGTCATCTCCGATGTCATGCATACACGATCGATTCTCCAAACCCTGGGCGAATGACCAGACCATGAAGCTGTCGATGCTGTCCGTGCCCACGCCACCGAGATTGAGGTTGCCCTCTCTGCATAGCTTGAGGGGATCGTGCGTTCTCTGAGACTGGAAGGTGTCGACCGATTGAAGTGGTGTGCGGGGCAAACAGACAAGGAAAAGGAGTGGCATGCTATGGCCGAGCAGGAGAGGATTGCATACAAGTCTGTTCTCCAACTCGATGGGATGCATAAAGCCTATGAAAAGCTGCTGAAGGACGCTGAGGATCGGCTGATGAAGATGTATGGATCCGCAGCGGACACAGAGAAAAGGCTCTGTGAAAAAGGACGAGAAGGTATCTGAAAATGAGAAGGCTAATGGAAGCGGAGAGGATCGTGATTCCATTGACGCAAAGAAACAGAAGATCATGTTCAGGAATGTGTCTTCAATCATGTCTTCTCAGCCTTTCATGACACTCCCCATATCTGATCTTATGATGAATGCTATTAAGGATATGGACTCCGCCAATACGACTTAAACCCAAGCTAGAGCTATTCCATAACTTTTGGAGAATAAAGATGTTATTCTTGCTCTGGTCCATCATTATTGCAATCTCGCTCTGCGCCGAGAGGCTCATACATTATCTCGGAAAGTTTTAAAGAGAAGCGCTAAGACCAGATAATGGAAGTGCTGGGAAGATGTAATTCGTGCTGAAACGCCCAAAGAGAATGTAAAACTCACTCCACAACAGTAGGAGTTTGTCAAGGAGTGTGTAGAAGTGTGCTGGCTGATGTCGTTCTTCAAGCAGTTTCATTTATCTGTCAGCAAATCGGATTACAAAGTACTATGAGTAGGATTCATCCAGACACATCCCATCATGTGACACGAGAAACCTTTGATTTTCACAAATATATATTGCGTACCTGCGGCTATTTGTTGCTGAACATAAAAGGATGGCACTCATATTCCTGCCGTTGATTCTTTTACTTCTTGTTGGTGCTAAGCTAGAACATATTAAATCGGCTCAGCAGATAAATGAGAGGGCTACACAGCAACCAAAGATGAATCTATCCAATGAATATTTTTTTTTTAGTTCAATAAACTGGCCTTTGTTCTTTATGCCTTTGAGCTAGAAGTTTTCTTTTAAATCTGGAGCACATATGGATTTTATTCATGCATCACAATGATGATAAAAATAACATAAAATAATGAAATAGAAAGCATGCATATCTGCCCACCATTAAAAAAATGAATGATAAAAAATGATGAGAAGCATGCTTGCATATTTAAAGAAAAAAAAATCGTGGGGCACTCAAGAACAATGCAGAATTATTCATTCTATCATAATTATGAATAAAAAAAAAATAATATAATACATCAAGCAAGTTATGGTGATGCTGCATTCTCATGTGCATGGAATAAAAAAAAATGATTGAAAAAAGAGAAGAAAGCATGCATACGTCTAAGAAGCATGTCATGCACAAATAAAAAAAGCATACAAATAATAAAAAAAAAATGCAATAATAAAAAGGGCTAGCCCACCATGAAAAAAAATATATGCAAGCCCACCATGAAAAGACATATATGCAAAAAAAAATAAAAAAATGAAATGAAAATAAAAAAAAATAATAAAAAAAAAAAGAAATTTGATGAATGATGAGATTCACGTGCATAAGAAATAAATTTTAAAATATATATATAAAAAAAATAATAATAAAAATGAGAAATATTAAGTGTGTCTGAAGAGTATGTTATGCATTCATATGAGCATGATATAAAAAAAATTGAGAGTAATGCATACGCTCATAATAAAATAATAATAGTAAAAAAAAAACATGCATAAAAAAAAATGTAGAAATAGGCACTACTAATCTCTAAGTAACGATAAGAATGCTTATCTCGAGGTAGTGGCTAGTTTTATCTCAAGGCAGTAATGAGATATATATTGCAAGGCGATGATAAGGCACAAATAGTGGTGACTTATTCATTTCGAGACTGCAACAGATTGTTATGGCATCGAGCAGGCAGTATGATGACAAAGGCACGAGCAGTAGCGATAAAAAAACAAAAAAATATATATATACATATAAGTGATGTAATAAATATACTTATATAATAAAATAACAGGTTTTATAATTCGTAAAATCTTCTTGCTCTTACTTGTACCTTTTGCCCTTAATCGGAGGTTCCTAAGATTTCTAATCTAGGGCAATTAATAATAGAGGCTTGCCTCTATTAGGAATGAATGAACCCACACAAAACAAATACGACATTTGTGCTTCGATATATTGTCTGGTGTCTTTTTATGATGCCAGACGTATATTTTCGATCCCACAGATATAATGGAAAAATGAGAAAGAAAGTCATGAGGTTCATCTTTATCATCTTCTTCTTCTCTATATTCCTGTGTGTGTGTGAGTGACACACCCCTTGTGTGTGACCCACAAGTGCACAGGTTTGTCGAAGTAATAAATTCCAGGTAAGTGGGGTATCGTATCCACAAGAAATAAAGAATAGAAACACCAAGATTGCTACTTAACTAAGTGGAAATGAAACAATGATGGTGTTAATAAAGATCGATGCAAATAAACTCAAGAAAATAAGAAAGAGAGGCACAAATAAATGAGAGAAAAGACAATCGATAAAAGTGGGGTACTCGGATATTGTTCCTCCTAGGATTATTGCTTCAAGTGCAAAACCAACTATTATGCTTCCTAACTAATGCTTAATGAGTCGTGGACATCCTTAAATACACGGTCCAAAACCTAAGGTCAACCGTGACTAACTCTACACTATGTCTCGGTGGAGAAATCAACCAGTCTCAACACCTCACACTGTGTAAAGTTGCAAGAAGCTCTAGGGATTCCAAGTGATAAACCCTATTCCTATATGTAGATCTAACCCTTTGGTCCAGGCGAAAGACCTCTAGTCACAATTAAGTTCCAGGTGTTAAAGTCACTTCAACGCTTCACTCTGTTGTTCGCGCAACTAAGCCCAGCGGAGTTCATCCCTTAACCCTTCACTCTATTGTGACCGCAAAGAACTCATGGAACGTGGAGGTAGGATAAATCACACTGGAGAAGAAAGGGGACGCTCCTCTACCTCTCGACTCACCCTCTCGACCCTCTCCAATCTTGCTTTGTCTAACCCTCATGGTGTGTCACTCAATCATAAGGATTATGAATGTAGACTCTCAACCCTAGTGTCACTCTAAGGGAGAAATCATTCAACAAGCATTCAAGAATGGAACTCAATTAAATACATCAATTAAGGAAAGCATAATAAAAGGTTAATAAAACAAATACATCCTAGGGTTCACAAATCCAAGTACCCACTAGGGGTTTTAGCTCTCCATGGAGCAAGATACAATCAATAATGAAATTGAAAGTAAAAATATACAATCCATAGTAAAACCCCCTCAGTATTCGTGTCGATCAGTGCTGACGAAAGTTATCCCAACAACTATCTTCCAAGATAAACGCGGTGTTGAAGCCGTAGAATCACTCCAAAAGCCTTGCCAAAGCCTCTCTAAACCCTACCAGTCGGCTTCTCAAAAGTTGGAGAAAAAATAGGAAAAAAGATATTGAAATTGGGCTGAATTGCGGCTTTAAATAGGCTGGATTCGGGCATCCACACGTCCTTGTGGATTTTCCAGACGCCCCTGTGGAATTTCCACACGCCCGTGTGGATTCTCTGGAATTCGGATTTTCGGCCGATTGTAAACAGTAACTGCTACAATAAATAAGTACAATGATTTGCTACAGTAACTTGCTACAATACCCGGCTAAAACACACCCAAATCCACTTTTCATCGAGTCAACATAAACGGGCACACGTTCATGCCGTAGAAAGCGTCGCTTCTTCAATAAATGGCTCATTGGTGAAGATCTTTCTATCATTGCACAATTGGGATACGCAAACATGACTGCCTTCGTACCCCTCCAACTCATTATAATTGCTTGAATACATGGAAGTTGACACCCATTCATATATCTTCGAACCTAACTTGTGTCTTCGTGTTTGTTCTTTCCAAGATTCTACCAAATAGTTCATTCACAATCTACTTGGGCTTTTTTTCTTAATACTTAGTTTCACAAACCTACATGCACGAAAGTATCACAAATACACATGTATTAGTGCTAAAACTTGATAAAAGTAATGGTCATTGTAAGAAAAAAATACTTCATATTATTAATACACAAGTACTTATCAGTGAGAGAGAATAGATGATCCACAACAAAACTATTATTTTTTGGTAAGTTTGACAACAACTGGTATCAGAGCCCTTGTTATCCAAAATGGCAAATGCGATGATGTAATTTTCGGTGCCCCGACTAAACAAAACTAACTATGACAATTGGTGTATACAAATGAGAGCATTAGCTTGGCTCTCAACATGTTTGGGAGATGGTGGAGAAAGGTTATGAAGAGCCTCAAGATGATGCACCCTCTTTCGGCAAATCAAAGGCAAAGCCTACAAGATGCGAGGAAGAAGGATAACAAAGCTCGCTATCTAATTTATTAAGGATTGGAGGAACCCGATTTTGAGAAGATTTCTCAAGCAACCACATCAAAGCAAGTATGGGAGATACTAAGGAACTCATACAAAGGTATTAGGAAGGTGAAGAAAATTCGTCTCCAGGCACTTCGAGGTGAATTTGAAGCTTTGAAGATGAATGAGTCCGAATGTATTTCGGATTATTTTGCTAGAGTCATGGTGGTTGTTAATCAACTAAAAAGAAATGGTGAGAAGATTGTGGACACTGGAGTTGTAGAGAAAATTCTACGCTCGTTAGATATCAAATTCGATTACATAGTGGTTGCTATTGAAGAATCCAAAGATGTGGAGTCTATGTCCATTGATGAACTCATGGGTTCTTTACAAGCTCATGAGCAAAGGTTCACCAAGAAGAAAGAAGAAACTTTGGAGCAAGTGCTCTAATCCAAGCTATCTTTGAAGGAAGAAAGGAAGGATTTTAAAGGAGGTCAAAGCCAAAGCCAAAGCTGAGGTGGACGAGGTTGTGTACCGAGGGACGTGGTCGTGCTCGTGGTTTTGGACTTGGACAAGGACGAGGAGTTTTCGCACACCAAGATGAAGATGAATCCCAAAGCTCAAGGGGGCGAGGAAGAGGAGCATATATTAGAGGAAGAGGAAGAGGAAGACATAGCAAGCATAATATTCAATGCTATACATGAAAGAAGTTTGGCCATTATTCTTCGGATTGTTGGTATAATGAGAATAACAAAGTTGATGTGAAGGCTAATCTTGTTGAAAAGGATGAAGATGGTGTTCTACTTCTAGCATACAGAGGAGAAGAAGAAAGCAAGCAAGAAGCTTGGTATCTTGATACGGGGGCAAGGAATCACATGTGTGGAAGAAGAGACATGTTCTTTGAGCTTGATGAATCAATGGATGTGGAAGATACTTTTGGTGACTCTTCAAAGATCTTGGTCAAAGGCAAAGGTAAAATCTTGATAAAGTTGAAAAATGGTCAACATAAATTCATCTCAAATGTCTACTATGTTCCGGACATGAAGACTAACATCCTGAGCTTGGGACAACTTTTGGAAAAAGGCTATGATATACACATGAAAGATCTTAGTCTCTTCCTAAGAGATGAGAGAAATGTTCTCATAACAAAGGTTGAAATGTCGAAGAATAGAATGTTCATATTAAACATAAAAAGTGAAGTGGCTAAGTGCTTAAATGCATGTATGAAGGATACTTCATGGCTATGGCATCTTTGATATGGTCATCTAAACTTTGATGGTCTCAAGTTATTATCAAGCAAAGAGATGGTGAGAGGCTTGCCATTCATCAATCATCTGGTGCAACTTTCTGAAAGTTGTGTTCTTTGGAAGCAATCTAGAAGGAGTTTTCCAAAGGAAGCATCTTATCGATCAAGGAAGCCACTAAAACTTATTCATGTCAATGTTTGTGGGCCAATCACTCCTACCTCATTTGGTAAGAACCGATATTTTCTCACTTTTATTGATGATTTTAGCAGGAAGACATGGGTTTACTTCATGAAGGAGAAGTCTGAAGTTTTTATGATTTTCAAGAAGTTCAAAACTTACATCGAGAAGCAAAGTGGTCTCCCTATCAAAGCTTTGTGTTCCGATCGTGGTGGAGAGTTTACTTCCAAGGCCTTTGAAGTTTTTTGTGAAGAACATGGAGTACGACGTCATCTTACGGCTCCATATTCTCCTCAACAAAATGGAGTTGCCGAGAGAAAGAATCGAACCATATTAGACATGGTTCGAAGTATGTTAAAGATTAAGAACTTTCCAAAGGAGTTTTTGGACGAAGCGGTTGATTGTGACGTCTACTTGTTTAATAGATGCCCCACAAGAAGTCTAGAGAACAAGACTCCCCAAGAGGCATGGAGTGGATTGAAGCCAAATATCTCTCACTTGAAGGTGTTCGGGAGCATTTCTTATGCACATGTACCGGAGCAAAGAAGAACCAAGCTTGATGATAGAAGCACAAAGTACATTTTTATTGGCTATGATTCAAGAGCAAAAGCATACAAATTGTTTGATCCACTTTCAAAGAAGATCCATGTTAGTAAAGATGTAGATTTAAAGAAGAAGATTCATGGAATTGGGGCATACATGTAGAAGATGTTCAAGAAGATCAAGAGAATGTGATTCATGATTTCTCACCATCACCATCACCACCTTCTCATGTTAGTTTCACCGGCATCATCATCCTTGGAAGATGGCCCAAGAACAAAAAAGACAAGAAGCCTCTAAGAGCTTTATAAGGTAACAAATGATGTAACATTGTTTTAGTCTTTTTGCCGATTGTGAGTCAATAGAGTTTGAAGATGCTTATCAAGACAAGAAATGGAGAGCCGCTATGGATGAAGAGATTCAATCAATAGAAAAGAACAAGACTTGGGAACTTGTCTCTCTTCCTGAAGGGCATGAAGCCATTGGAGTTAAATGGGTCTACAAGACTAAAAAGAATGCAAAAGATGTGGTGGAGAAATACAAAGCAAGATTGGTGGCAAAGGGATACAAGCAACATGCTGGCATAGACTATGATGAGGTATTTGCTCCCGTTGCTAGAATGGAGACTATTAGATTGCTTGTTTCTTTGGTGGCTCAAGATTGTTGGAAAATATTCCAAATGGATGTGAAATCGGCTTTTTTGAATGACTATCTTGATGAAGAGGTATATGTTGAACACGCCATGGGTTATATGAATAAGAATCATGGGGAGAAAGTTTTGAAGCTAAAGAAGGCACTTTATGGCTTGAAGCAAGCACCACGGGCGTGGAATAATAAGATTGATGTTTTTTTAGAGAAAATGGCTATGTTCAATGCCCACACGAGCATTCTCTCTATATGAAGGTGAATAGCAATGGAGATGTATTGCTAATTTGTTTGTATGTCGATGATTTGATCTTCACCGGCAATAACTCTCACATGATCAAGGAGTTCAAGAAAGCAATGACTCAAGAGTTTGAGATGACGGATATTGGGCTCATGTCTTTTTTTCCTTGGTATTGAAGTGAAGCAAAATAATGAAGGCATTTTCATATCACAAGAAGCATATGAAAAGGAGATTCTCAAGAGGTTCAATATGAACAATTGCAAGCCGGTAAGTACACCGATTGAATGTGGGGTGAAGCTCTCCAAGATTGGTGAAGGCCAAGTTATTGATGCTACTCTATTTAAGAGCATGGTGGAAAGCTTGCGCTATTTAACTTGTACAAGACCCAATATTCTCTATAGTGTTGGGTTAGTGAGCCGCTACATGGAAGAACCAAAGATATCTCATTTGCAAGCCGCTAAGAGGATTTTTCGCTATATTCAAGGTACTATTAGTCATGGTTTATTCTATTCATCTTCTCAAAATTCCCATATGGTTGGTTATTCGGATAGTGATTGGGGTGGAGATTTGGATGATCGAAAAAGCACCACCAAAGTCATTTTCTTTATGGGAAATACGACTTTTACTTGGTTTTCAAAGAAGCAACCAATTGTTACATTGTCTACTTGTGAAGCGGAGTATGTGGCGGCATCCTCATGTGTTTGTCATGCTATTTGGCTTAAAGAGTTACTCAAGGAGATTCATCTTCATCATGATGAAGTTATCAAGATTTGTGTTGACAACAAATCGGTAATTGCATTAGCAAAGAACCCGGTGCATCATGATAGGAGTAAGCATATTGATACTCGATTCCATTTTATTAGGGATCATGTGAAGAAGAAGGAGATTGAATTAACTTATGTGAAGTCAAATGATCAAGTTGCCGATATCTTCACCAAGCCACTCAAGGTTGATCTCTTCAACAAGTTCAAAATGTTACTTGGTATGGTAGATGGAAGTAAACTAAGTTTAAGGGAGAATGTTGGAAAATAAACTTAGTTTTGGAATATGAAAAATATATATTTATGAGTATTGGAATATGAAAAGTGATTGATCGCCCGCAAGTGTACGGGATCGTCAAGTAATACCCTGTGAGTGACACAGGGGTCGTAGTATTCCACGGGGCTAAGGAGCTCCTATTACTCCTCCATCACTTATTTTCTAACCTTAAAACTCCAACATGTTCTTACTCTAGTACGTGCAATAACGTAATTAAGAATAGAAGTATAGCAGTCCCACAACAAGCAAGGAAATCACAAGAGCAATAATGATAAGAACAGGCCTACGGATGAGGATTCCCAAGAGGGATTCATCATGATGTATGGATGCATAAGAATAGATGACATGGGTGATTTAGGCCGACGGACCTCAATAATAGTTCAACCCCGATTTCTCGGTAGTCAAACCCTAATCCTATACAAATGATGAGAAGGACTTCTCCTTAGTTATATTCCTATAATTGCATTAAGCACATGGAGATCGCGAAATAAAGACGCACTTAACCTAAGTTCATCCTCATGGTTCGGAGGGGCAACCTACATCCAATTTCTCGGCATGTTGGTCAAGGATCTCCCCTTTTAGCTCAATGATGATCTAGTACACGTGAGTAGGTCACGTCTACGTATACAAATCAAATAAGAACTAAGGATTTCTCCATATTATAGTTCTAGGCATGAAATAACATGAGCTAAACCACAAATCACACCAATGCATTCCAAATAAAAGTGAAGCATCCAAAATACATGATGAACCCCCCAAGGTTCACCTACATCCGGTGGCCTTTGGGGTCTAGTGTGCCATCATACAAATAAATGTCTCAAACACAACAAAAGCAAGAAGTAAATGCATAAATGGCACTCCCTAGTCCGAATGATGAAGAGGAGGGAGAATGCCGGCCGGATGACGCTTCTTCTAGCCCTAAAGGTGCCGAATGCTTCTCCTCTCTTAATGATGAAGCTTCCCCTTGAAGTTCAAGCCCTTGATCTTCCCAAGCTTCAAGCCAAATCTCCCAAGAATATGATGTCTTCGTTTCTCTCCTTCCTCCCAAGTGGTGGCTGCCAAGAACCCTCTAAGTCTCTCCCCAAAAAGTCCTCCCTTCTTTTCCCAAAAATGCCTTTTAGATCCCTCAATCCCGGGTGGAATCCCAAGCTCAATGAGGACCTCATTGAGGTGGTATACTGGCTCAATGAGGACCTCATTGAGCTCCTCATTGACACTGTTCGGGGCAAGAAAACTCCTCAAATGCACTCCAAATAGTATCTATACTGGCTCAATGAGCACCTCATTGAGCCAATATGTCTTCAATCAATTAAGTTCCTTTGTGCTACAGTGATCATCCCGGGCTCTATACCGGGCAGCATTGAGGCCGTATGCCATGATTCGAATTCTGTCTTGAAAACTCTCCAGGTGCTACAGTGGCAGCTACTATGATTTTACTACAGTGACTGTGCTACAGTACTCCAACTGCAGTCTTTTTCTACAGGGAATACGCTACAGTACTGTGACCTGGTTTTCTTCTCCTTTTCGCCCAAATTATATCTTCGTGTCCTCCATGGCGTTCTCGTGCCCTGCAAAGCAAATAATACATGATTAAGCACAAAACGGGTATCAATTCTAGTAAAAATACATGCTAGAAGCGACAAATACATATACAGAAATATGTACATTTAGACATTTATCAAAAAGGTAGTGGCCTAGTGATGGGTATGTTGTTGGTCTTGGTAATGAGAATTATAAATGCTCCTTGAAAGTCTTTCCAATGTTTAATTAATGTATTAAAGTGTCACTTGTAACAAGGAAAAAGCATGATATAATGGAAAAATGAGAAAGAAAGTCATGAGGTTCTATAATCTTTATCATCTTCTTCTTCTCTATATTCCTGTGTGTGTGTGAGAGAGAATAGATGATCCACCACAAAACTATTATCTTTTGGTAAGTTTGACAACAATGGTAACACATGGCGGTATAGCACTAGAGCGCAAAAAGGCAACCCTCACTACGACTGTTAGTGTTGCTAGGCTGTGAAGGAGCTTTAAGAAAGGAGGAGGAGGATGGGAAGATTTTTATAGAAGAAGTCAAGAGTGGAGGCTTGAATCTCAGAAGAGAGGAGGAAGACACCGAGGGGATCACCGGTAGCACCATTTGAGAGTCCATTGGCTTGTGAACATAACCAATTCTCTTTACTATTGGTGTCACTGTTGGTTGTAAGCAGTTTATTTCATGTTGTGATGTTTTGGAGCTTTCTTTTTGGTGGGTAGTTTTTGTTAAACTGATTGTGTTACCATTGAAGTTGTTTACTTGGGGGTCAAACTCATGTAGTGTGCATGAAACTCACGTCATTGATAGTAGAAGTATTTCTCTATTTTGTTGTGTTTCCTTGGAGAAAAGTATTCATTACAGTCTACAGGTACGATTTACTCATATATTAGTCATGCCACTTGCTCCGCCGAAGATTGTGTATGCCCTGGCCTTCTTTAGTCACTTATCCACTCATCTTATGGGAAAAGAAAAAGTATATGGTGTTCATTTGGTATACATGGTTATGGATTCGTTCATATGAGCTTATTTTAGCATGATCTGTTATATATATATATATATATTCTATAAAATTCGATAATTACAAGGTTATGTAGTAAAAAACACTTAACTAATAAAATTTTCAAATAGAATTAAATTTTAACTTGTATATAGTATGTATTACATTGCAATTTATTTTTAAAATACAACCATTTTTAAGTTTTTTGTTCATATCCTTAAAGAAACTGATAACCACCTTTTTGTTTTCATTTAATCTTTCCTCCTTCAATAAGCTTTTTCAATGACCTCTTCAAAATTAAATTCATTTTAATGAATTAATGAGTTTTTACTTAATTTTCTTAATACATTTTATTTCTCCTGTGAGTAGCAAAATTAAATTCATTTTGTTTCTCCATTAATATTTGAGATTATTAAGGGATAAAGATAAAAAAAAATAAATAAATGCAGTCATAAAAAAAAAAAGAAAGACAATCGAGATTAGAGAAATTTCTTATTCACATTGAGGACAATAAAGAATCCAAATTGTTTCTTTAATTAAATGAAGAGACATATAAAAACAATTTATTTTTTCCAAGCTAAATGCTTGGCTCAAGCAATAACATACTTAAACCTCCTTGTATGTTATAAATGAAAATTTTCTCAGTACTATAGCATTAAAGATTGTGACATATCTTTACAGAAAAAGAATCAAAGGTTAATGACTGATTTAGTAGAAACTAAACAAATAAAATAAAGAAAGGGGACAAGAGGAATATTTAAGTTACAGACCTATTTTGTGATTCATTTGAGAAATGTTAGATGTCTCCAAAATATTTTGTCTATTTGAAAAACAAGTTTGAATGCAAGACTGTCATTTGAATAGATGTTCTTATTGAAATGCAAATACTGAACCAAGTGATATTGATGCACGATCTGCAAGCGCAAGTAGTCGTCAAGTAATACCTCTCGTGCGAGCACGAGAGGGTCGTATTCCCTGGGCCCAAGGATCTACCCTTACTTCCTCTTCACGTATTGTCTAGCCGAAAGATTTGAAGGGTTTCTCTAATCTGTTAATTAAAATGAAAGAACTACAAGTGGAGTCTAAAACAAGGCAAGGGTGTAAAATCAGGGGAATGAAATGGTCACGGATGCGGATTCCCTAGGGGCTACTAAAGTGCAAAAGATGCTAAGAATGTCATGCAATTGAAGGTTTGGACCTAGAGATTTCCTAAATTAGATCAACCCGATGGTCACAGCAATTGACCCCTAATCCGGTATAAGTATTGATATGGAATTTCTTCCAATCAAATCCTCATACGATTGCATTAACAAAGGGTGAATTCTCTAATTAGAGCCGGAACACAACTTGGTCAAGCCCTAATGTTGGAGGGGTACAAAATACCCGATGGTCACGGTGTATTCGTACATGAATCCCTTCCATACTTGGTGTGTCTAGTACAAGGGCGATGGTCACACTACCAAGTACAACCTAGGAGTTGGTTTACAGAGTTCTCATGTAAGCAACACATCAAATGCACCAAGAATGAATCACAAACACACAACAATTGCAATAGACAAAATTAGATCATCCAAATACACAAGTTCACCCCAAGGTTCACCCGCATCCGGTGACCTTGGGGTCTACTCGTCCATGCAAACAAATATAAACAATAGGTCCATGAAAACAACTACAATTGGCATAAGAAAACTCCCTCAAACAATAGAAGTAAGATGACAAGCCAAGTTAGGTGGAAAGCTTCCACGGACGCCGCAATTGAGGCGGCTTCCCTCGTCGTCTACAAGCTCCTAAAGAATAGATCGATGAAGATCTAGCCAAACCAAGCTTCTCCCTTTGATTCCCCTTCTCCAAAACGTGTGATCTTGCCTCCTCTCAACTGGTGGAAGTCGGCTCGAAGAACTCCCCAAAAAGCTTTCTCCAAAAATGTCCTCCTTTGTCCTAGAAATTCAGTCCAATATATACCCCGTCAGGTCCATACGGGCTCTATGCGGGCGCATGGAGCCCGTGAAGCTCACTGCCATTTTGCTTAGAAAAGGTGTCGGTGCTACAGTACTCAACTACAGTGTTTCTGCTACAGTACTAAGAGTTGTGAATTTCCAGCAAACCTCACGGGCACTCATGCGGGCGCATGGACACCGTGAAGCTCACAGCCGAATGCCCTGCAGCATAAATAGTGACTCTGCTACAATACCGATACAGTGCCGAAACCCCAAAAATGCCGTTTTTGGTGTCGAATTTGTCCAATTTGCATTTTTTGAGCTTCGTTCAGCTCTTTAAGATCTGCAACACCGAAATAACCAATTTAGACTTAAACGGGCATCAATTCATTAAAATATACACAAATAATACAAGATTAATACATATAAAATACGTACATTTAGGTGTTTATCAGATATCTCCTCTTAAGCGAGAGACATGTTTGAGAGGTAAGATTAATATATAAATAAAAAGACACAATTCAAATTAAATGGTGTCTTTACCAAAAAGTATTATCCTCTTAAATGATTGTATTCCTACACTCTCTATACATAAAGAAGGCTTATATAAACAATTAAGAATTAAGAAAAATTATCAATATTTCTTTCCTCTTGAAAATTGCTTGAACCTTTCTTCTAATTTGCTTTAGAAAGTTAAAGTGCATTTGGTATGATGGAAGTTGAAAACTTTCCATGGAATTTAATTATGCGTGGAATATATCATTTTCCATAGTTTGGTATAGATTTTTTGCAAGGAAAGTTGGTGGACCCAGTAGAATTATTGTCCTTGGCTTGATGGAATTACTTTCTTTTGGGTTAGGGTAGAAATCTATTTTTCTAAGTAAAAGGAAAATTATAAAAATAGACCCTCATTTTCAATGTCTAAGACATAGCTACAACTACTTTTCTTCTCTTATTTAGTCATCTTTCTGCTTGTCTTCTTCAATTTGCCGTCTTTTTCTTTTCTCTATCTCTATTCCGGTTTCTTCTCTTCTATGGAACATGTTTGATTCAATTGCAAACTTGATTGTTTTTAATGTTTTTCTAAGGTGAAGGTATTGAATAGATTGTAGCTATCTTAACAAAATATATCATTATTTGTACCACACATGTGATGAACTTGTATCTAGTTAAATATGGTTAGAATTTTGTTTTTTGAATGAGTAATGCTATATGCTCCAAACTTAATTTCACAAAACCTTTACACGAATGACGTGCATGCCCAATGGCATCCATGTCAACCATCCTCCATCTCTCCTACTCATCACGATTTAAAAAATAAAAAATAAAAAAAAGGAAGCAACCCTAGTTCCTCTGTTGTTTCGTCTTCATCTTCGCGCACGACCGAGCACCTCACATCCCAAGCTGCTGAAGACTATAGCCTGCCGCCGTAAATGAATCCCTGAACCTTATAGCCAGCCGCCATAGACAAACCTCCATTGCCCGCCAATTAATATTTCTAAAGGTCCGCCCCTTTCTACTTCACCACTCTCTCTTCTTCTCTTGCTCATTGTGCGTGTGTGTGTGAAGAGTTTGTTCATAGGAAGCTTGTGTGTGCATATGTGTGTGTGAGAGGATTAGTGGTCTGAGTTGAGTGTGTGCGTGACAGAGAGAGGATAAGTGTGTGTCTATGTTAGAGAGTGAGAAAATTAAATTGTGTGTATGCGTTTTATTTTTGTGTGTGTGTGTGTTGAGCTTGTGTGAGAGAGGATTAATGTCTCTAAGTTGAATGTGTGTGTGTGTGCTTAGCTTGTGAGAGAGAGGATTAGTGTCTCTAAGTTGAATGTGTGTGAGTGTGTGTTCAGCTTGTGAGAGAGAGAATTAGTATTTGTGTGTCTGTTTATTGAGTGTATATCTTTGTGTGTGTGTGTGTGTGTGTGTTCAGCTTGTGAGACAGAGAATAAGTGTTTGTGTGTCTGTGTATTGAGTGTGTCTCTATGTGTTGAGTGTTTGTGTTTGAGAATTACTTGTTGTCTATATTGTTACCCTTTGTGAATTATGGATGTTTAATTAGTTTATAATATTTATTTAGAAAATTATTTTGCGTGTATTCTCAAAATAAAATGTAATTGATATAAGAGTGTTATGTTTGTTAAATTATTTTGCATGTTATTCAATCAATACTTATTCAAAAAATTATTTTGCATATATTCTAAAAATTAAATGTAATTGATATAAGAGTGTCATGCTTGTTAAATTATTTTGTATGTTATTTGATCGCTATCTGATAAGTGCTTGTGTGTTAGTAATACGAAGTATTCTTTTCTTACATTGAGCATTACTTTTCTCAGATTTTATCGCTTATTTGTGTGTATATGTGTTCTTTTGTGCATTTAAGGTTGTGGAGACAATTGTAGAAGGAAGGAACCAAAAGTAGATCGTGGACGCATTTGTTGATGAAGTCTTGGAGTGAACAAACATAAAGACACAAGTTGTGCTCAAAGACATGTGAGTGTGTGCCAACCTCCATTGTGCTCAAATGAATATATAAATTGGAGGGGCAAAAAGACAGTCATACTCATGTGTTACAACTTGTGCAATACTAGCAAGATCTTCGTCAATGTGGTTTAGTTGAAGACGCGACGCAATCTACCGCATGGATGTGTGCCCATTCATGTAGCATCGATGAAAAGTGTGGATTGGGGAGTATTTTGGCGAAGCACTGTGGCAATTTACTGCAGCAAATCACTGTAGTAAAATCATTGTAGCAGTTACTATTCACAGCTCGCAGGAAATCAACTTCTGGAAATTCACACGGTCGTGTGGAAATTCCACACGCCCGTGTGGATGCCCGATTCTAGCCCCTATAAAAGCCACGATTTCAGATCCCCTTTCAATCTTTTTCTAATCATTTCCCCATCTTTGGAGGCGCTCGCGGCTAGGGTTTGGAGAGGCTTTGGCTAGGTCTTTAGAGTGGTTCTATGGCCTTCGACATCACATTCCTTCGGAAGATAGTTATTGGGGGAGCTTTCATTGGCATCGATTCAGCGAGGTGTGCCCTAGACTTGACGAGGAAACCTTTGGAGAAGACAAAGCAACTCCACAAGACCATCGATATGGACTATAAGGGGATTTCTCTTATGGATTGCATACTTTTACATTCGATTTCATTGTTGATTGTATATTGCTCCATGGAGAGCTAAACCCCTAGTGAGTGCTTGGACTTATAAACCTTAGGATGATTTTGTTTCATTGACTCTTATTATGTTTCTTTAATTTATGTTTTAATTGAGTTCCAACCTTGAATGTTAGTTGCATTAATTTTCTCTTAGAATGATACTAGGGTTGAGAATCTATCTTGGTAATCCTTATGGATGAGTGATGCACTATGAGAATTGGACAAAGCAAGGTTGAGAGGGTCGAGAGGTAGAGGAACGTCCTCTTTTCCCTTCCAATGTGATTTATCCTACCTCTACGTTCCAAGAGTTCTTTGTGGTCACAATAAAATGAAGTGCTAAGAGATAAACTCCATTGGGGCTTAGTTGCACGAGTAACAAAGTGAAGTGTTGAAGTAATCCTTAGTGTTGGGGCTTAATTGTGACTAGGGGACTTTCGCCTGGACCAAAGGGTTAGATCTATATTAGGGAATAGGGTTTATCACTTGGAATCCCTAAAATCTTCATGCAACCCCACACAGTGTGAGGCATCGAGAGTATCCCTTTCCGCCAGGGCATAGTGTGAGGGCTAGTCATGGTTGACCTTAGGTTTGGCACCTGTGTCTTAGGATTTCCACGACCCATTAGACATCAGTTAGAAGACATAATGATTGGTCTTGCACTTAAAACAATAGTCCTAGGGTGAGCAATGTCCGGGTGTCCCATTTTCTATCGATTGCCTCTCCTATTATTCTATTGCGTCTCTTTCTTCTTTTCTTTATTTTTACTTGCATTGATATTAATCACACAATCCTTGAATCATCTTCACTATAGTTAAATAGCAACACTTGTGTTTCCAAGCACTATTCCTTGTGGATATGACTACCCACTCACCAGGGTACTTTATTACTTTGACAACCCGTGCACTTGCGGTACACCCACGCAAGGGGTGTGTCATTATCCAACCTAATAATCTCAAAAATAATGTTAGATTATGAAATTATATATAATTGAGTATTTTTTTTTTTGACTTGGTGTGCTATTTATTTGTATGTTGTTGATATTCATTGATACATCAATAAGTGAATATAAACATTCATGCAAATTTTAAATAAAAAAACTACTTATTCAAATTAGATTGGAATTTAGTGGAAAATAATATTGATGCACTTTTTTTAAAAATATCTTGTAAAATTATTGTGTTTGATTTATGTTTTCAGTGGTTTGATCTTATTTTAATTTTGTTCAAATGTGAGAAAATAAAAAATGTGACTTATGGATTCGAAGGATGATGGAAAGTTAAAGTACTACATGCTTGCATGTGTGAGAGGTGGCAAAAGAATATCCATGGCAAAACTGTTTCAACCCAAGGCTATCTACCAAAATAAATTGTCCCTGCAAGATTAATATTATTGTGTCAATGATGGGTGTTTTACTATTTCTAGTGTTCATTTGGAACATAATAATGCACTTATTCCACAAAAATCTTGTTTCCAAAAGTGCAATAAAAAAATGGATGCATATGTAAAAAGATGACTTGAATTAAATGACCAAGCGGCCATTGGTTTAAGCAAAAAAATTTCATTCCTTAGCAGTTGAAAGTGGGGGATATGAAAACTTAACATATATCGAGAAAGATTGTCGAAACTTTATTGCAAGAGCAAGGCAATTCAGTCTTGGGGTTGGGGATGCTGAGGCACTTGGAAATTACTTCTCTCGCATGCAACAGAGAAATTCAAATTTTTTTCATTTGATTGATATGGATGAGGAAGGTCGCTTAAGAAATGTATTTTGGGCAGATGCAAGGCCTATAGCGGCATATGAAGCTTTTGGTGATGTTATTTCTTTTGATACAACATATTTAACGAATAAGTATATATAATATGCCTTTTGCTATGTTTGTTGGTGTAAACCATTATGGAAAAACAATATTATTTGGATGTGGTTTATTATCGAAAGAAGATGCATAAACCTACATTTGGTTGTTTAAAACTTGGTTGGAATGTATGTCAGGAAAGCCTCCTAAGGCGATCATTACAAATCAATGTATGGTTATTCAAGGTGCAATTAGAGTGGTTTTTCCAAATTCTATCATCGTCTTTGTCTTTGGCATATCATAAAAAAGGTTCCCGAGGAGTTTGTAGGACTAACAGAATACAAAGCAATAAAGAAAATTTTGAAGAGTATCGTTTATGAAGCAATAGATATTCAAGAATTTGAAGACATTTGGTTGAAGATGATGAAGGACTATAATATTGAAAAAAAATGAATGACTGAATTGTTTATATAAAAATCATCATCGTTGAGCTCCTATATATGTTAAAGGGGTTTTCTGGGCTAGAATGTCTACCACTCTAAGAAATGAAAGCATAAATATGTTCTTTCAGCTTTGTTCCTATGTTTTAGTAGTTTAAATAAGAGTAGGTAAATAATTATAATTCCATAAATAACAATAAAAAATATTTTAAAAGATGAACCTTTCTAAACAAAATAAAACTAAAGAGATTCAAATCAATCACCCAAATCAAAAGCCAAAGTTCAAAGGTGAAACAAATAAAGACCTAGTTCATAAAAAGAACCAAATACCTCCTTAAACTACCAACAGCAGGAATAGGTCAAAATTCACGACCAAAAGCCTAAAATCCTTCAAAAACAAATAATAGAAGAATACCCTAAGAAAATACAAACGGACATCTAAAATGTAAATTTGCACAAAAGATCCCAATTACCTTGAAATAACCCAGTATGTACAACAAAGTTCAAAAAAATTTAATTTTTTTAAATTTATTATATACATCGAAGCAGACAGAATAGATCACAATTCACAACAACAACAACAACTAAAAACCTAAGAAACCACAAACTGATAACAAGACATGCTATTCAACCTAACAAAAAAACCCAAAACCAAATCAAAAGGATCAATAAATCTCAAAAAAAAAATGACAAAACACACACACACACACACACACACACAAGAAACTCCTCACCAAGTGAATGGAAATGATGACTCTGGCGCCATGCTCCATAAGATACTTGATAGTAGGCATCGGTGATGTTGAAGTTGTCATCAAATGACACATTGAGATCCACAATATTGCTTAAAAAAATCTCAAATCATACCCAAACTGTCTTAGAAGCTAAAGGGTTGAGATTGGGAGCATACTAGAGTGAGGAGTAAGCAAATTGGGATCCTATAAACCCTAAATTAGAAAGAATGGAAAAAAAACAAAAAAAAACAAATCAAAACAAAAAGAAATGAAATAGGGGGAGAGAGAGAACAAAAGAATCACCCGGGCATAGTTGATAAGTGTTTGTGCGATATGATTGCAAAGCGTTCATTCCTTATGTTGAGCATTACTTTTCCTCGGGTTTTTACACTAATATGTGTGTTTTTATGTTACTTTTATGCAGGTAGGGTTTGTGAGGCCGAGTATGAAGGAAAGAAGCCAATGTGGAGCACAATGCACTGATTTTGGAGGAAATCTTGCTAAGGTTCAAACGCGAAGACATAGGTCGGGTGTGAGATGCTAGAGTGTGTGCCAACCTCCTCGTATTCGATTTTAGCACAACCAATTGGAGGGGCACAAAGGCAGTCACACTCGAGCATTCCGACTTATGCACATAGAACAAGAGCTCCAACAACTTACCTATCATTGAAGAAGCAAGTGATCCACGACGTGAACGTGTGCCCTTTGCGTTACTCCGATGAAAGTATGGATTCCGGGAGCTATTCAGGCCGGATACTGTAGTAAAGCAATGTAGCAAGTACTGTAGCAGCACTGTTGATAGCCGACCGAGAAAACAGGAGTTCAGAGAATTCACACGGGCGTGTGGAAATTATCCACGCCTGTGTGGAAACACGGACGCGTGAAGCATCCACGCCCGTGTAGTTGCCCGATTCCAGCCCTATTTAAAGCCGATTCAGTCCCGATTTCAGCATTTTTTTCTCCATCTTTTTCCCAACTTGAGAGAGGGCTTCGGCTAGGGTTTTGAGGGGTATTGGCTAGGGTTTTGGAGAGGTTCTAGGGCTCCGACATCGCGCGTCATTTGGAAGAAGGTTATTGGGAGAGCTTTCGTCGGCATCAATCCAGTGAGGTGTATCCTAGGCCGGACAAAGGATCCCTTGCGACGAGTAGAGGACTCTCCACAAGACCATCGACATGATCATCGAGGGGGTTTCTTTATGGATTCATTGCTTTTACATTCTATTTCTTTGATTTTACTTAGCTCCATGGAGAGCTAAACCCCTAGTGGGTACTTGGGTATTTGTGAACCCTAGGATGTATTCATTTCATTGAATCTCTTTTTTATGCTTTTAATAAATTGATGTTTATTGTGAGTTCCAACCTTGAATGCTTGATTGTATGAACATTTCCCCTATAATGACACTAGGGTTGAGAGTTTTTGTTGGTAACCTTGTGAGTGAGTGACACACCACGAGCGTTAGACAAAGCTAGGTTGAAGAGGGTTGAGAGGATGAGTCGAGAGGTATAGGAGCGTCCCTTTTCCCCTCTGATGTGATAGATTCTACCTCCGTTCCTCGAGTTCTTTGAGACCATAATAGAGTGAATGGTCTAAGGGATGATCCTCCGCTGGGGCTTAGTTGCGCGTGCAATGGAGTGAAGCGTTGAGATGATCTTAGTACCTAGGGCTTAATCGTGGTTAGGGACCTTCCGCCTGGACCAAAGGGTTAGGTCTATAATTAGGAAGAGATTTATCACTTGGAATCCCTAGAGCTTATTGCAACTCTATGCGAGTGTGAGGTTGAGAGGTTATCTAATTTCTCCTCCGGGACATGTATAGAGTTAGGCATAGTTGACCTTAGATTTGGGACTATGTAATTTAGGATTTCCACGACTCACCATTGCATTGATTAGGAAGCATAATAGAGGGTTCTTGCACTTGAAATGATTATCCTAGACGGAGCATTATCCGGGTACCCCATCTTTATCGATTGCCTTACCCCCTTCTTTACTTTTGCTCTCTTACTTGTTGTTTTTATTGTTGAGAATTGAATCATTGTCACACTTATTACTATAATTTTTCACATAGCTAAGAAGCGAATTAAGTGTTTTTATTCCCTACTCCTTGTGGATTCGATACCCGCTCATCCGGGATTATTACTTCGACAAACCCGTGCACTTGCGGGATATAAGCAAGGGGATCTTGTCAATAGTTCCTTAACCTGCAAATGATGGAGCATAGAGGAAGAAGAGAGAGTGGTGAAGTAGAAAAGAGCAGACCTTTGGAGCTATTAATTGGCGGGCTACGGGGATTTGTCTATGGCGGCGGGCTGCAAGGTTCTGGGATTTGTCTACGGAGGCAAGCTACAAACTTCAGCGGCGCGGGATGTGAGGTGCTCGTGAAAAGACAAAGACGAACCATCAAAGAAATTAGGGCTACTTTCCTTTTCTACTTTTTATTTTTTAAATCATGATGAGTAGGAGAGATGGAGGGTGGATTAACATGGATGCCATTGGGCATCCACGTCATTCATGTAAAAAATTCGTGAATTAAGTTCGGAGCATATAACATTACTCAAAAAGTTATTCTTGGTAATTATAAGTACTAATGCTCTTATTAAACTGATGGGTTATGTTAATTTTTATGCTTTTTTAATCTAGAAATGTAATAAATGTTTAAATCTGTTGGCTTATTTTTATATACTATAACTTGTCAAAGAATATATCCAATAAAATTCTTTTGCCAAGTTTTTTTTCCTTGTTTATTATAATATTTTCTAAACATTATACATATATGACGAGTTACTCCAAAAGGATTCCGACTTATATAATACAATATTAAGCTTTCAAAATCAAAAGTTATTAACGAATATGAAAACATAATTAAAAAGATGTTTCATGCTTGGGAATTGAGAGAAGCTTGAGTACCACTTCCTTTAGCATGATTAAATATTAACTTCCCATAGATTAACTAGATAACTAATTGAAGCATAAGTTAGAAAATTAATAAAATATTCCCAAAAAAGTGTTAATTTACCAAACACTAGAATGTGACTACCTATGGATTTTAATCAACAATTTCTTTTGTATACTTAACATTGTCATCTTATTTTTCCCATTATTTTAACTTCAAAGGATCACTTTATTAATCACTTTTTTTTAAATATTGTTTATAGGAAAATACCAAATGCTACCTTAAAAAAAAAGATAAAAATGTAGTTCCTTAAGTTATAGTTGTCGAATATTACAAGTGCAATATTAAATTCAATATTGGCTTTGTTACTCAGACTATCATGTTACCGCTTGTGTATTATCAGGTAAGGTGAATCAAATCTTGAGGAAAGAAATAAAATGCCTTGAAACATTCTGAAAAGACATGGTTTGTTTGAAGAAGAAGAAAATATTTGATGATCATTAAAGAAAAAGGATGTTTATTGCATTAGAACAATGATTAAAAAAATTAAGTGCATTCATTGAATTCAATTCTAGTTTTAGAACTTTTCAACAAGAAGTGGTATAAAAAAAAAAAAAAAGGAAAGGAAAGGAAAAATTACTACTTTTTTCAGTGATCTATGGTGTTCAATGGCTTCATGTTATTTAGCAAATACACCCTCTAATGGTTTATGAGAAAAATGGGGGAAAATGAAAGAGAATAAGAGAGAAGAAATCTCCACCTTCTTTCTTGGAAATCTTTTGTTGGGTCAACCCCATATAAGGGGATCCATGAATAAGTGTGAATCTCACTCCCACACAATTAACATTTGGAGTTACCGTGGAAGTTTCGGATGTGAGATGCATATGAAGTAAAGAAAAAAGAGAAGAAAATGAGTCAGAGTTAGGAGCTAGGGCAAGACGATCAGACGGTGATACGATACCGGATTTTACTCAAACTTTTGGTAGAGGATCCATGCAAGAAGTTTTTCTCATCTATCCAGTTTGATCCTTCTTTTGACCACTTCTTAGTGTCTTTTGGTATCCGTCTCCTATAGTGATGATGCATGTGCTATTATAAACATCCTTTGAAGATTGTTGTTGCTAATGTGGTTGTATACATCTAGTTGAATCTAGAGGGGGCTTTGTTATCCATTGTTGACATAGTGGACACTTATCAAGTGGCCTTAGGATCTCGTGGTTTTTCACGCTCTAGATTGGAGAGATTTTACACACTAATTTGTATGCCGCATTTGTGTATTTGATTGACCATTTTATAGTGTGCAGTTTTGATAAGTGCTTGAGTAGACATATTTTTATATATATTTTACGTGCATTGAGCATCATTTTTATCATGGTTTATGTCTCATATTGTGTATTTGGTGTTCTTTTATGTATATAGGTTGTGAATGCCTTGAAAAGTAAAAAAGGAAGCAAAGATAGGCTATAAAGACACAATGTTGGGAGTTCTTGTTCAATTCAAGGACCAAGCACGAGAGGAGTTCATAAACATGGAGATGTGTGCCAACTTCCAAGAAGATTCAAGTCAATTTACTAGTTGGAAGGGCACAAAGGCAGCCACATCTTCATGTTCCTTCTCTTTGTGAAGATTGCAAGACCTTTCAAAGATACGTCGATGAAGAGAAGTTTTATAGCCTACCACATGGACGTGTGCCCGGACATGTGGCCTCAAGAAAAGAGCATTTGGACCGCGTTCTGTAACAAATTACTGTTCACGCGCCCGCGTGGAAAATCCTTATGGGCGCGTGGGGGCACATGACAATCACTGTTTTGGGCTTTAAATAGGCCGTTTGCCCTATTCTTTGGAGACTTTTTGGCGAGGGTTTTCACGAGCACTTTGAAGGTAAGGCGGCTAGGGTTTTGGAGGAGGTCTTTGGCGATATTGGGGGGCGTCCATCACCAACTTTGATCGATCTTCTCTCCGTCATAGCATAGAGGGAGCCTTCGGCGACCTAGCTTCGGAGAAGGATTCTTCAAGACGTTGGGCGACCCATCATGGCCATCATCACGAATTTAAGGGGGTTTTACTTCATGGTTTTCATTGCTTTTCATTGTATTCATCATTGTTTTGTAACTTGCTCCATGGAGGGCTAAACCCTAGTGGGTATTTGGGCATGTGAACCCTAGGATCTATGTTTTTGTAATAATTTGCTTTATGTTTCTATTAAATCCGAGTTGATTTGAGTTTTAATCTTGTATTCCCATTGCTTGCTTGTTTAATTAATCCTTGTGGTTGATTGGATTTGCATGATTTGTTACTTTGATGAGAGAGAGGTCTCCATTAGAGTTAGAACTTCAAGGTTAAAGAGGGTTGAGAGGGTGAGTCATGAGATAGTGGAGTGTCCCCTTTCCCTTCCGATTGAGTGTTTTCTATCTCCGTATTCCTTAAACTCTATGCAACCATATTTGGCGTGAGGCGTGAGATTAAGAGATTTCTCCACCGGGACCTTGTAGGGGGTTAGGGATCCTTCGCCGGGAATTAGGGTTTTATCTATCTTTAGGAATCGGTTTCACTCTTAGGTGTCCCTAGAGCGTATTGCGGTCATATGGGGTGTGAGGTGTTGAGATTGAGCGATTTCTCCGCCGGGACCTTGTAGGGGACTAGTACCGGTGGCTTGGAGGCAAGGGCCGGTTGTCTTGGATTACCTCGACTCATTAGTCTCGGTTTAGAAGCATTTAGTGAATCTTGAGCTTCATGTTAGATCCTAGGTGGAGCATTGTCCGAGTACCTCATCTTTATTGATTGAGATCTCCTTTACTTGTTTTTCTTGCCCGTTTGCTTGCTTATTAATTCTCTTGCAATTAGTTTATTTCATCACATTCATTGATTTCGACTAGATAACTAAGAATTGGTTAATACTAATACTTCCGTTCCCTGTGGATTCGACTACCCACTCACCGGGTAATTATTACTTCGACACCCGTGCACTTGCGGTTTACATGCATATTCGGACGTGTCAAGTTTTTGGCGCCGTTGCCGGGGAATGGGATATTAGGAACATTAGGACTTGGTTACTTTAGTCATTCACATTCTCATTTGCTTATTCTACTTCATATTTCTCTCTTTCGCCGTTCTTATTGTTTCTTTTCATTGATTTCAGCTACAGGTTATGACCCGAGGGAACCCTTCGACTTTGGTTGAAGAGGATCCTAAAATTGAGCGAAGAATTCGTAGAAGGGGCAAGGAACCTTTGCAGGAACAGAATTTTCTAGCTGAAATAGAGGTTGAAGAATCTGAAAATATGGCAGAACAAGGGCAGCAACTAAGAACACTTTCAGATTTTGCTAGACCTACAATTCGTGGGACACAATCGAGCATTGTTAGGCCACCGGTAGCAGCCCAGAATTTTGAGTTAAAGCCTGGTTTCATTCAAATGGTTCAACAGTCCGCACAATTTAATGGGTTAGCATATGAAGACCCAAACAATCATATTGAGAATTTCCTTGAAGTTTGCGATATGTTCGGATGATGCAATTCACTTGAGGGCTTTTCCATTCTTATTGAAGGGAAGAGCCAAACAATGACTCCATTTATTGCCAAGAGCTTCGATTACAACATGGAACGAAATTGCCGAGGCTTTCCTTGCAAGGTATTTTCCTCCGGGGAAATCGGCAAAATTTCATAATGAGATATCATCATTTGTTCAAATGGAGCTTGAATTTTTATTTGAGACTTGGGAACGATTCAAGGACCTCTTGCGGAAGTGTCCACAACATAGGTTCCCCGATTGGATGGTCATTCAATCATTTTATAATGGGTTGAACTCAAGCAACAAACAACTTCTTGATGCCGCCGTCATAGGAACATTAGGAAACAAGACCCCCGAAGAAGCCCGACAATTGATTGAGGACATGGGTTTGAATAGCTACCAATGGAATGCAAGAGAAAAAAAGAAAGTGGTCGGACTCCATGAGATTGACGCGGTTACATCTTTGGTAGCCCAAGTAGAAGCATTGAGCAAGAAATTGGACACTTTGACTTCATCAAAGGTAGCCGCAATTACAAGTTGTGATGGTTGTGGGGGTTCACATATGCCATCGGATTGTCCTATCTCGATTACTACTTTAGCCCCAAGTGAACAAGTAGATTTTGTGGGCAATTCAAGAAGAGGATAACGTAATCTGTATAGCAACACCTATAACCAAGGATGGAGAAACCACCCAAATCTCTCATGGGGCAATCAAGGACAGCAAAAGACCACTGCCCCACTAGGATTTCAGCAAACACCTTCGATTCCGGAGAGAGTTTCAGAATTAGAAAAGGTTTTATCAAAGTTTATTCAATCGATCGACACAAGGTTCCAAAACATAGAAGCAACACTCCGTAATCATACCGCTTCTTTACACAATTTGGAGAATCAAGTTGGACAAATAGCGAAGTCATTGGCGGAGAGGCCTTTAGGGAGCCTACCAAGTAACACCGAGACTAACCCAAGGGAGCTAAAACCCCCACTGGGAAGACTGCTGAATTTCCTCAAGAAATGCCAAAAGATAAGATGCAAGATAACGAGAAGGGGCCAACTGCGTCACGTCCTTCATATACTCCAAGGATGCCTTATCCAGCGCGTTTGAAGAAAGATCAAGTTGATGTGCAAAACAGGAAATTTCTGGATCTATTCAAACAGTTACACATTAACATTCCCTTTGTAGAGGCGTTATCTCAAATGCCTCGTTATGCAAAGTTCTTGAAGGACCTCTTAACCAACAAGAGGAAGATGGAGGAAAGTATGGTTGTGGTGTTAGAAGGGAATTGTTCGGCAATGATTCAGAAGAACCTGCTAAACAAAATGAAAGATCCGGGATGCTTTATCATACCTTGTGCAATCGGAGGTTTGGGGGAAGAAAAAGCTTTGGCCGATTCGGAAGCTAGTAATAATGTCATGCCGTACACATTGTTTCAGAAATTGGGGTTAGGAGAGCCAATGCCAACCCGCATGACTTTACAGCTGGCCGATTGTTCCGTTCGTCACCCTCGAGGTATAATTGAAGATGTTTTGGTAAAGGTTGACAAGTATATTTTTCCTGCAGATTTTGTTGTGTTAGATGTCGATGAAGATGCGGAGGTTCCATTAATTCTAGGAAGACCTTTCTTAAGAACCTCCAAGGCTCTCATTGACATGGATGGAGGCGAGATGACATTGCGCATTGGAGAAGAAAAGATCACATACCGTCTCGCCGAAGCAATGAAGCACACTCTTGACTTTGATGATACTTGTTATTTTCTTGATGTCAATGATGAGATTTCTGATAAGTACTTGCAGGAATTTTTCAATCCAGATCCATATGAGGTGTGGCCGGATATTGAGGAGGAGAACACAATCAATTGTGAAAAACAAGTCCTCAATGAGCAACCTTAAGGAGGATTTTTGAAACAGATTTTTCGCCGAGTCAAGAGGCAGAGACGTCGCCACCGAAAGTATTCCAACACACTAGGGGACAAGCACACAAAAGCAAGAGTGCGACATTCTCTCATTCGGTAACATAGTTAAAAATTTCTCCTAGAGTATGAAGAATTTCTGTCCATCATGTGTGCAGGTTGCTAGGAAAGAGGTTTTTCATCTTTATGACCCACCATGAGGTAAAAACATAGGTATGTCAAGCTAAGTGACGTTAAACAAAGCGCTTCTTGGGAGGAAACCCAAGCTTTTAGTTAGTTTTTAGACTCAAAATTTAAATTCTGCAGTAATAAATTCATGAGTGTGTGTCTTGATTAATTTTTGTTGATCACTGGTGTTTTCTTGGAATTTTTCGATGATTTGAATTATTGTTCATGTGTATAACATGGTTTTGGGTGAATTTAATGTTTAATGTTGATATATTGGTGTTAATTTGGAGTTTCAGACCCTTTCTGGATTGTCTACATAAATTTTGCAGTCCACACGGCCGCGTGGAATTTCCACGTGGTCGTGTACAATACCCACGCGGGGGTGTGGAAAATCCACACCCCCATGTGCCTATAAGAATATAAAGGGGCACTATTTATCATCTTCCATTTTCAAAGAACCCTTTCATCTTCCACTTTTTACTCCTATAAAACTCAAGTTTTGATCTCTAAAACCAATTGTTTTCAACTCTTTGGAGGATTAGAGGTGATTTGCCGGAGTTTACACCGAGTTTTCTTCTCCAACTTGCTCCGGTGAACTTTCACTCCCCTCCACCCTTTCCATGTTCTTCAAGGTCATTTTCATGGAGTTTTCATGGTATTTTTATGATAGTTCTCATAGGGAATCATGCTAGAAACTTGTTTAATGTATGAGAATGATTTGTATGATGCGTAGGAGCCCAACTCCGGCCAAAACGCCGGAGTCCGGCACCCACGCTGTTGCGCGTCCTGGCCGCGCGCAGCCCGCAGGGTCACGCGGCCGCGTGGCCCCCTTGGCCGAGAGCCGCCCCAGCCACGCTCCCGCGTGGCTGGCCCGCGCGGGTGCGTGGCCGCGCAGTACGCAGCTCGTGCGCCCGCGTGGCTAACCCACGTGGGCGCGTGGATGCCCGGCTGAGCCAAGCACGCGCCCACGCGGGCGCGTGGCTGACCCACACGCCCGCGTGGACTGGGACAGAGGCCAATTGGCCCTGTTTTTCCCTTGACTCGCTGTTCTTGTGCATGTGGTGCCTAGTTTACACTGTATTCATGCCGAACTGATGTTTTTAAGTGTTTTCTTCACAGTTATGGCACCACGGACCAAGAGGTTGGCCCAAAAACGTCCTCGCCATGATAGGGAGCCAACCCCACCACCGGTAATCGAATTTCCTGACCCCGTCCATCAGTAGCGATTTGAGCGTCTCCAGCACCTGAAGATTGGACAGTCGTGCTTTATCGACTGGGATGCACTAGAGGACATTGGTCTTGCTGAGGAGGTCAGAGCACTTGTTAGTGTGGGGGGTTGGGACCGATTATTCTCTATTCAGGAGCCCGTCAAGCAAGATATCACCTTGGAAGTTCTTGCCTCTTTTTCCTTTGATCGTGACACAGTTGATATTAGTTTTGATGTTTCCGATACCATTCGTTTCCGAGCTTTCGGTCAACCACATAGGATGTCTTTGACCCAGTTCTCGATATATCTCGGATTGTAGGATCAAAACTATGCTTATACTATTGAGTACACTGAGCTCCTCACCGATTATCCTTATAATCTCACTCCGGGCTAGGTTTTCCATGATCTATGCGGTGGTCATCAGTATTCTGCAGGCCAGTCAAAGGCCTCGTTGCTTACTCGACCAGCGCACAAGTACATCCATGCCGTTCTTAGTAGGTCCGTGACAGGTTGGGGAGATGGTACTGGTTCACTTCACAGGACAGATCTTCTGTACCTCCACTCCATGGTCCATAGAGTCCCTCTCCACTTAGGATATGTGGTTGCCGATTACTTTCATCATCAGAGTGAATATTTGCGATTGGGAGCATTGTTTGCGGGACCCTACATCACTTGTCTTATGTTCAAGATGGGTCTAATCCGCTCGGTCAGGGGCGAGGAGAGAGTCAGTAGTCCAGCACCATTGGGTTTGGCTACTCTCCGTTTGATGGGCATTGTGAGACGTACAGGCTCAAGCGGATATGCATTAGTAGAGTCGTCATCTGAGGATGATGAGGAGCCTGCTGAGGCTACAGAGGCACCACCTGCAGCCGAGCCCATAGTCACCGAGGCAGCTCCAGCATCATCATCCGATCTTGAGTCATCTTTCCCTCGAGTTCACGAGCATTTTGCTTGACTCGAGGCTGTCGTTGCTACCATCCTTGAGAACCAGGTACGGATTCTGGAGCATCTTGATCGTATTCAGCGGACTCTTGACGAGGAGGTCTCATCCGCTTCTGTGCCAGCACCAGCTCCAGATACTGACGCTTGAGGCGTCACACTCATGAGACCTTTATTTTAGTTTTTTGCTCTCAGTTGTTTTGTTAGTAGCTTTTAGACTTTTGTACTCATAAAGACTTCACCTTCTGAGAGTTATCTTCATGTCTTTATTTTGTGCGAGTATATGCTTTATTGTGTTATTTTTATGAACTCGTATTTTCTTTTCTATTTTGTTGAGCTTTACTAAACCCCTTATATTCCGTGCAGATGGCCTTGAGAGTGATGTTAAGGATGTTTTAGTCATGGACATGATCATGTGACCTTGTCACATGGTCGTGTGAGCTTCACTACCTATACAACAAGCCCATGAGTTAGACTTCACCAAACGGTTAATGAGGAGTTCAGGGGAGTATTGTTTTACTTGCATTCCCACACGCATTTTTGCTTCCATTGATACTATCTTTATTGTGCTTGCATGCGTACATTGAGGATAATGTACATCTTAAGTGTGGGGGAGGGTTCACCTTATACATGACTTTTACTTGTGTTTTCATGAGTATGCTCTTGTTGCCAATGAAGGTTCACCTTAGGGTTAAGAGTTTAATTCTTAGTTTTTGGAGGTTGTAAACATTGGATTTTATCATGCTCTAGTTTTCATCCAATTTTCTTGAATGTTTTTGTCCGTTTGCTCTTTGTGCACTTTTCTCACTCATTAGACCTTTGAAGGCTCTAGTTCATTATGATTGGGACTTTAGTGCGCTAGTTTTTTTAAAATAAAATAAAAAATTGGAAATTGTTTGTTGTTTGTATTTAGGGGGTGGAAAGAGCTACCACCCATGATGTATGTAGCTATTCTCATAAGTCGGATACTTGTTATGCCCTAATGAGAGAAAGAGCTATCTCATGGGATGTGTGAAAGCTACCATCCTTGGTAGAAAGAGCTACCACCTCGAAAGTGTGAAAGCCACTCGGGAGGCATCTTGGGAAAGGGCTACCTTAGAAATTGTGTGAAGCTACTACCTATTCTTTGTGTTTCTAAATAAGTCCCGTGTTAATAAGAACTTAGTAGTGGACATAGTGTTGACATGAGTTGAGTTTTTCACACACACACGCATTCGGATTTTATCACTTTCATTTTTCATTGGATTGTTTGCTAGAGCATTGATTGTTTTGTCTAGTGTTTGACTCTCTCCATGACTGTAGAATTTTATTCTTGTACTCTTTTGGTGAACCTAAGGCCAAGCACTCCTCTTTTCTTTCCATGAGTTTAATGTTTAATTTTGCTTGAGGACAAGCAAAGACTTAAGTGTGGGGGATTTTGATAAGTGCTTGAGTAGACATATTTTTATATATGTTTTACGTGCATTGAGCATCATTTTTATCATGGTTTATGTCCCATATTGTGTATTTGGTGTTCTTTTATGTATATAGGTTGTGAATGCCTTGAAGAGTAAAAAGGAAGCAAAGATAGGCTATAAAGACACGATGTTGGGAGTTCTTGTTCAATTCAAGGACCAAGCACGAGAGGAGTTCATAAACGTGGAGATGTGTGCCAACTTCCAAGAAGATTCAAGTCAATTCACTAGTTGGAAGGGCACAAAGGCAGCCACATCTTCATGTTCCTTCTCTTTGTGAATATTGCAAGACCTTTCAAAGATACGTCGATGAAGAGAAGTTTTATATCCTACCACATGGACGTGTGCCCGGACATGTGGCCTCAAGAGAAGAGCGTTTGGACCGCGTTTTGTGAAAAGTATTGTTCACGTGCCCGCGTGGAAATTCCTGCAGCTCACATGGGCGCGTGGGGGCACGTGACAGGCGCGATTTTGGGCTTTAAATAGGTCATTTACCCTATTCTTTGGAGACTTTTGGCGAGGGTTTTCACGAGCACTTTGAAGGCAAGGCGGCTAGGGTTTTGGAGGAGGTCTTTGGCGATATTGGGGGGCGTCCATCACCAACTTTGATCGATCTTCTCTCTGTCATAGCATAGAGGGAGCCTTCGGTGACCTAGCTTTGGAGAAGGATTCTTCAAGACGTTGGGCGACCCATCAAGGCCATCATCACGAATTTAAGGGGGTTTTACTTCATGGTTTTCATTGTTTTTCATTGTATTCATCATTGTTTTGTAACTTGCTCCATGGAGGGCTAAACCCTAGTGGGTATTTGGGCATGTGAACCCTAGGATCTATGTTTTTGTAATAATTTGCTTTATGTTTCTATTAAATCGGAGTAGATTTGAGTTTTAATCTTGTATTCCCATTGCTTGCTTGTTTAATTAATCCTTGTGGTTGATTGGATTTGCATGATTTGTTACTTTGATGAGAGAGAGGTCTCCATTAGAGTTAGAACTTCAAGGTTAAACAGGGTTGAGAGGGTTGAGAGGGTGAGTCATGAGATAGTGGAGTGTCCCCTTTCCCTTCCGATTGAGTGTTTCCTATCTCCGTATTCCCTAAACTCTATGCAACCATATTTGGTGTGAGGCGTGAGATTAAGAGATTTCTCCATCGGGACCTTGTAGGGGGTTAGCGATCCTTCGCCGGGAATTAGTGTTGGATCTATCTTTAGGAGTCGGTTTCACTTTTAGGTGTCCCTAGAGCGTATTGCGGTCATATGGGGTGTGAGGTGTTGAGATTTAGCGATTTCTCCACTGGACCTTGTAGGGGACTAGTACCGGTGGCTTGGAGGCAAAGGCCGGTTGTTCTTGGATTACCTCGACTCATTAGTCTCGGTTTAGAGGCATTTAGTGAATCTTGAGCTTCATGTTAGATCCTAGGGGGAGCATTGTCCGGGTACCTCATCTTTATTGATTAAGATCTCCTTTACTTGTTTTTCTTGCCCGTTTGCTTGCTTATTAATTCTTGTGCAATTAGTTCATTTCATCACATTCATTAATTTCGACTAGATAACTAAGAATTGGTTAATACTAATACTTCCATTCCTGTAGATTCGACTACCCACTCACCGAGTAATTATTACTTTGACACCCGTGCACTTGAGGTTTACACGCATATTCGGACGTGTCAAGTTTAGATCCCATTTTATACACAAAGATGGGGAGATTTAGAGATTCTAAAAATTTCTATTTTTAGCACGACTACTACAATAAATATGTTGATGCCATGCTAATCACGATAAAAGGATTTTCATACGGTGATATAAAATTTCTACTACAATTCATGTGCTACAATACTAGAGAATTCCTAAGAACACAGGAAACCACATGGTTGTGTAGAAGCCATACTAATTACAGGTTAGAGTTCTTTATTTTAGTACGATTGCTATAATACCGTGTTAGCTACTTGACAACGCCCCTTGCGTATGTCCCGCAAGTGCACGGGTTTGTCGAATAATAAAATCCCAAGTGAGTGGGTATCGTATCCACAGGGAGTAGGGAATAAAAATACTTAAATTGTTTCTTAACCAAGTGAAAGATGAATAATGGTTTTGTTAACAAGATGTAATGTAAACAAGAATAAAAGAGACAAGAAAGAGAAGCACAAGTAAAGGGGAGGTAAGACAATCGATATAAATGGGGTACTCGGATATTGTTCCACCTAGGACAATTGGTTCAAGTGCAAAACCCTCTATTATGCTTCCTAACAAATGCATTAATGAGTCGTGGAGATCCTTCAATACATGGTCCCAAATCTAAGGTCAACCATGCCTGACTCTATACATGTTCAGGAGGATAAATCGAACAATCTCAGCACCTCGCACTTGTATAGAATCGCAATGAGTTCTAGGGATTCTAAGTGATAAATCCTCTTCCTAGATGTAGACCTAACCCTTTAGTCTAGGTGGAAGGTCCCTAGTCACAATTAAGCCCTAGGTGCTAAAATCACTTCAATGCTTCACTCCGTTACCTCTGCAACTAAGCCCAAGTAGAAGGTCATCCCTTAGCCTATTCACCCTATTATGACCGCAAAGAACTCGAGGAAATGGGGATAGGATAAATCACACCGGAGGGGAAAGGGGACGCTCCGCTACCTCTCTACTCACCCTCTCAACCCTCTCCAATCTAGCTTTGTCTAACTCTCGTGGTGTGTCACTCACTCAAAAGGGTTACCAATAAGAACTCTCGACCCTAGTGTTACTCTAAGGGAGTATTCATTCAATCAAACTTTCAAGATTGGAACTCAATTAAAGCATCAATTAATGAAAGCATAATTAAAGGTTTAATGAGACAAATACATCCTAAGGTTCACAAATCGAAGTACCCACTTGGGGGTTTAGCTCTCCATGGAGATAGTTACAATCAACAATGAAATCGAATGTATAAGCAAGTAATCCATAAAAAACCCCTTCGATAGTCATGACGATGTTCTTGTGGAGAAGCCTCGACTCTTCCAAAGGTCCCTTTGTCCGGCCTAGGATACACCTCGCCGGATCGATGCCGACGAAAGCTCTCCCACTAACCTTCTTCCAAATAGAGCGCGATGTTGAAGCCGTAGAACCTCTCCAAATCCCTTGCCAATGCCTCTCAAAACCCTAGCTACCGCCTTCTCTCAAGTTGGGGAAAAGATGGAAAAGGAATTCTAAAATCAGGGCTGAAATCGGGCATCCACACACCCTTGTGGATTCTCCACACAGGCGTGGATAATGTCCACACGCCCGTGTGGATTATTTGAACTTCACTTTTTTGGCCGGCTGTGAACAGAACCTGCTACGGTAACAGCCCGAAACACTCCCGAATCCATGTTTTCATTGAGGTAACGTAAACGGGCACACGTTTACGTCGTAGATCGCCTTATTTCTTCAATAAATGGCTTCATTAGTGAAGATCTTGCTATCAATGCACAAGCTGGGATACTCGAATGTGACTGCTTTTGTGCCCCTCCAAATCATTGTGCTAACTTGAATACAAGGAGGTTGGCACACATTCTTGCATCTTGAACCCGACTTATGACTTCGCATTTGAACCTTCTCAAGATTTCCTCCAAATAGTGCGTTCACAACCTACATTGGCTTCTTTCTTTAAAATTTGGCTTCACAACCCTATACGCATGAAAGTAACATAAATGTACACATATTAGCACTAAAACCTGATAAAAGTAATGCTCATCATAAGGAAAGAATACTTCGCATTCTTATCACACAAGCACTTATCACTACTACAAAAACTTCATCAAAAAAGCCGGTTTTCTAGATTGTGATTATCCTTCTAACCAACATTGTTGCCATTTTATGGGTTTGTCTTGCTCTGAAGACCATAAAACCTAGAAGTGCGGGGAAAGAGATAGAAGAAGATAATAAAGGAAAGATGAAAAAAAGGGAATAGAAATCAAGGAGAGGGGAAAATAACATTGTTGCCAGTAATTTACCTTTGATGGATTGATCTAATAAATTAATTTAAAATAAAATGTATTAATGTCTTTCATGTGTATTAACTTCGGTAGGCATTATAGTGAAGTTGTGAACCAAAGTAAGTTCTCCATCTCCTTGAGAGAGTTGAAGCTTTCCTTTTGCTTCCCGCTTGCCATGGCAAATAAGAAGCCTATTATCGATCCTTCTTCGGCTACTATAGCCAATGCTTTAAATCAAAAGTTGGAGCACCCCCTTCTCATACAAGGTGAAACACTGCAGTGTTTGAAAGCAAGTATTTCTGACTTCTTTCCAATATTTTGATTTCAAGGTCCGAGTAAGCGAGAGGTTTCAGAATGCATTATATGGAAATTTTTTTGGGGAAAGCTCCTTCTTTGGACTATGTCAGGAATGTTTTAAGGGATAAATGAAAGAAATAGGGGTTTGTACACATTGCAAATATTCCTGATGGCTTTTACCTACTTCCATGAGAATCTCATAAAGATGGTTCAAAGGCTCCTGTTTGATGGCCCCTAGATGGTGAATAGTCTAGTGCTCTAACTTACTACATGGCAAAAGAACTTCTAGCCAGCATTTGAGAAGCTCTTGAAGGTAATAATCTAGGTACAACTACATCATCTACCAGTGGAGTATTGGGAAGGGGATCTTCTAGAGACCATAACAAGTCATTTGGGGAAACTACTGAAGATTGATGAACATATAATTTCCTTGGAAATATCCAAATTTGCCAAAATTGAATTGAGTTGGACTTTTCACAACCCTTGAAAAGGGGTTTTTTGGTGGGGGATGAGGACCATTGAGGTGGACGTTTCCTACATTCTGCTTCAAATGTGATGTGGTAGGACATTAGTATAGATTCATTCAGTAAACAGATAAGTACTTCCCAGGGGAAGCCTCCTTTGTCTAGCTGAATCTCCATAAGAAATAGACGGAGGATGGAGGGGTTGGCTCAACCAAAAGTCATTAACTCTTGTGTGGCTGGGAACCATGCTGTTGTTTGTGTGGCCCCCTTAGATAAAGTTGAAGGGTAGGATGATGATTGCTTTAGCTCATGGATGCTCATCTCACGATGGCACAATCAGGGTTGACTCCGGTGAAAAGGAACACCTTCATGTTCTTGTAAGGGACATGCGCAGAATCACTACAAGAAAAATATCAAATTGGCACTGAAAAAAACTGTGCCAAATTTGTCACAACATTTGACATAGAACTATCAAACTGTGTCAAATATATAATTTTTTTAAAATAATTTTTCAATTCCATGTTAGATACCGTGTCAAATATACAAATTTAATAATTTTATAAGACCATGCCAAATGTCATGCGAAAGATAATAATTTTTTTTCATGGCCTGCCAAATGCCATGCAAAACATGTAAATGTAATAATTTTCAATGACCGTGAAAATGTCGTGCCAAAAGCAATTTTTAAAAAAAGAATAATTTATTTATACCATGCCAATCCCATACCAAATATGCAAATATAATAATTTATTTATACCATGCCAAATACAATGCCGAAAATAAAAATATAATAATTTATTTGTACTGTGCCAAATGACGTGCCAACAAAGCAAATATAATAATATATTTATATCGTGCCAAATGCCATGTCAAAAAAATGCAAAGATGATAATTTATTTATACCGCGCCAAATGTCATGCCAAAAATACAAAAATAATAATTTATTAATGCCATGCCAAATATACAAATATTATAATTTCCTAAAAAAAGAAAAAATTCATAGCTACTACTAACTCACCTGGCCATACACAATCAGGGTTGACTCCAGTGAGGAGGAACACCAAAAGTATTATTCACCATTAAAATAAATATCTTAAATAAATAATTAAATCATATATACAGATGTTTGTTATAGTTAAAACTATGTATAGTTATATAAAAATGGATGTATTAATACGATTGGTATGCCATAGCAAAATTGCAAATTAAAATAAACATAAGCATCCCCTAACGAGATAAATTATTGTATGTCTTTGGATGATCAAATAGATGATTGTATGACTTTGGATGAGTATCAGTCCAGAATAAAAAAAGAGGGTCTTGCCCGTAGAGATCATCAACTCTCAATTGTTACCCACGAAAAGGGACAATTGGAGCTAAAGTTTCGGAGGTTGACTTCTAGATTCACCTGCTATGATTTCCTCAAGATAATATCCATTATTCATTTCTTTGTTTTATTACTTTTTAGTTCATGTTGAATAGTGAACTTTCTTTCTCTTTCGCTTCTTTTCTTTCTTTTTGTGCATGGATGCTATTAATATCTTATGTTGGAATTGTATGGCGGTGTCAAATAAGGATACCATCAATCGGATTAAAGAACTGATCTCTAATCAAAAACTAATGTTGGTCTGTCTAGACAAAACGAGGATAGAAAAAATGAGGGTATATCATTTTTGCTCTCTTTTTCAAGTCTCTTAGGACTTGGTGGCTATCCCAGCTGAAGTTTACTCTAGAGGAATTATAATCATATGGCATAGAGAATGTGGTATTGTTACTCCAATATCAAAATCACGCTTTTGTTTGCAACTGGTAATAATCTTTGCTTTCTTTAATACCTGGATTCTTTCGATTATTTATAATAGTTTTAGAATTGAAGATCTGAAGTACTTGGATTCTTAATCTTTCTTGGATGATAGTTTGTGATTTTGATGTTGTTACTTCCAATTCTAAACACCATGGTGGTTCGTTTACTCACTATGCTTACAAAACTGCTTTATGCTCTAGTTTTATCACTACTAACTCTCTTCTAGCTAATTGTGTTAGTTTCGATTTTACATGGTGTAATGTTCAATTAGGATTAGCTAGGTGATGGGGATTGTTGCTTAGTTAATCCCTTGGATTTCTTGTTGCAAATTCTATGTTTTGAATCATTTTCCCAAAATAGTGTTAAATTATGCTTCTTTTCTTCTAGTTGTTGTGTCATTTCTTCTCCAAAAGTAAAATTTTCTGTTTTGAAAATTATTGGTTAGAATAGTTGGATTGTCACTATCTAGTTAGAAAAACTTGGAATTTTTTTTTCAAGACTTCTCCTATGCATGCTTTTGCTCATCTTATTGCTAGAACTAGATCCAGACTCATTAGATGGAGATGTGCTTGTATGAACTCTGAAGATCATGACATTAGAGAAATTGAATTGACTATCAAACTCTTGGAACTTGTTAATTCTGAGACAAGCATTTCCAACTCTCATTCCAATTCTCTCATGATTCTTTATAATAAATATAATGCCCTTCTTCACCAAAACTATTTGAAATAGGCACAAAGGGCTAGAATTATATGGGTTCAAAATGGTGACACCAACACAAGTTTCTTTCATAATGTAGCTTGTATTCATAAACATAAAAATTACACTTCCCATATCTCTCTTTCTAATGGGACCATTTACACTGAGAGAGAGGGTATATAGAATCTTGTGCTTCATTTTTATTCTAATCTTTGGAGGGTTTAAATCATATTTCTTCATCTAATATCTTTCAAGCTCCCTTGAATGATTTGAACTCCATTTAGAGAATGATAGTTAATACGCCTTTTGAGTAACAATAAATGCCTTGGTCGTATAAGTAGTAAAGTGTACTCGAATGGGCCTGGTAGTTAAATCCACAAGGACTAGTATAGCTCTCAATACTCGTTGATCTTCAATTATCTAGCCTAAACCAAAGGTTTAAAGAGTGAAATTGAACTAAGGCATGGCTAAGGTAAATGTAGGACTGGAAGTGAACTAAGTGAGAATCACTGAGATAGAGCAGTGCACTGGCCTACTCCCCTCGACAAATGTACTGACTAAGCAATGATTACATGCACATCTCCTGGACTATGGTGACCACCTACGGAGTGTTTGATAACATACAACTCACTCAAGGCTTGGAGCAAACTCAACCCCTTCCCTAATGTATGCCCTAGCTAAATGGATCATTTAATCACCATCTAGATAGCAGATACCCAACTAAGGTTAACATGCTTCTTGACTGCAATTGCAACTATGGGGAACATGCACGCCAAATCAATACTCACGCAGATAGCGGAAATTCCCATGTCGAGTTTTGCAACAAACAAACATCAAGGAAATTAACAGAAAGATAAACAATCAAGATAGACAAAAGGGAGATCACAAGAAAACTCTGTAAACAAAGCAACAAAGTCAATACATAATAAGTCAAAGATCATAATCCAGGGTACCGCATGACGGTTAGCCCCTCATAGTTTTACAAACACATAAAAGACAAAAGAAAACAAAAGAGAAATAATCCATGAAAAACTCCCTTTTTGTTTCCCAAACAACTCCGACGGTGCTCCGATAAAGTCCCGCGATATTGCTCTATTCTACTCGGTGTCCTAGCACCTCAAATCCGCTTCCAATCCATGGGAAAATGAAGCTTCGCCACAGCCCTAGCTTATATCTGTAGAAAACCTTGCCAAAAAAGTCCCCTTGAAAACCTAACTTTGAGGCTTAAAAAGGTATTCCCAGGCAAGCACGGCCATGCTCTTGACCGTGCTTTTTATGGGAAAGCCTTTGGCACTATTTTGGCTTGAAAAATGCAAAACCTGTAATCTGCACGGGCATAAGCATGGGCTTCCTTCCCATAAGCACACCTGTGCTCTGGGCACCGAAGCCGTGCTTTTTCTCCCGCTTGCTACAGTAATAGTGCTAGAATATTTCTACTACAGTAGAAAGTGCTACAACACCATACTTCTCTTCTTTTGGAAACACCTGTTATTTGCATAGGGTGAAGCAAGGACGCGCTTCTGACCATACTTCCCATGCTATAGTGCCCGTGCTATAGTTTATGCTTAGCTAGATGAGGATTTCCCTGTAAAGTGCATGGGCATAAGCATGGGCGTGCTTCTGCCTGTGCTTCCCCTGTAATTTTGCATTTCAGCTCTGCTTTGCACATGATTTGTTCCAAAACTCATTCTTTCCTCTGAAGACCTAATTCCCACATAATCAAACACAAATACCCAAAGTAGCATTGATTTATAATAAAAGAATGTACAAAGATAAGCAATTCATACAATAGGATATATAAAAATGTCTATATAAAATGCACTCATCAATAGTAAGAGAAGATTTACAACACTTTTCTTTCCCTTCAAGCTAGTAAGAGTATGGGTCTTTATGGTTTCAATGCTGAATTTTATTGTTTCTTTTGGAATGGAATTGGTAATAATTTATGTGCTACCATCATATATCCCAATATTAGGATGCCTAAATCTTGGAACCAAACATTTGTGGCTTTGATTCCTGAAAAGGAGAAGCCTAGATTAGTTTCAGATCTTCACTCAATCTCTTTGTGCAATGTATGTTACAAATTAGTTACTAAGATCCTTCCCAATAGGTTAAAAAAATTTCTTCCTAGCTTGATAAATAGAGAACATTGTGGATTTGTTTATGAGAGGAATTCTCTGGACAATATTATTGTTGTCCAAGAGGTTGTACATTCTATGTATTCGGATGTTAGGAGGCCGCCTAGGATGTCAATAAAAGTTGTTTTTGAAAAATCCTATGACACTTTACAATGAAACGTTATTCTTGCCACTTTAAGCAAAATGAGTTTTCCAGTTCGTTGGATTATTTAGGTTAGAGCCTGTATCAGTTTTGCCACTTTTTCCTTCTTGATTAATGGCCAACCATCTAGATGGATTTTTTCTTCTAGACAACTAAGACAAGGTAATTCTCTCTCTCTTTATTTGTTTATTTTGGTTTCTCCAAATCTCTTGGCTATCTTAAATTTTACCTTGGAAGAAAACAAGGTGCCAAGTTTTGATACTTTCCTTGCTTACAATTTCAATCATCTTATGTATGTGAATGATCTGATTTTAATCACTAGTGCTACTAGAAAGGCTGCCCGTAATTGTAAATTATGTTTATCTATGTATTCTCACCTTACAAGGCAGAATCCTAATAATATCAAATTTGAGATCTCTTTTTCTAACTGGTTTAACAAAAGTATTGTCAATTTAAGATGGTGCTTTCCCTGTCAAATATCTTAGCATTTTGATTAACCCAAAGAAACTTGTCATCACCCATTTCCATCCTTTGGTTTCTAAAACTTCCAATACTATTGCTAGTTGGAATCATAATAGGATTTTTGTTGCAAGGAAAATCACTTTCATAAATAGCTCATTAATGTCTACTTATTATTATTTGTCAGCCTATCATGTCCCTAACACCATTCTTGACTCGATCACTAGACTAGCTAGAAAATTCCTTTGGGCTACAAGTGGCAACAAAAGTGGCCTCTCATTAGTTGGTCTAATATTACTCAAGAAAAGCTGAAAAGGGGGAAGGGGGGGGGCTTAGCATTAGGGATTTTAGATTAGTGATGAGTGTCTAAATGTGTATGTTTTCATTGTATTATATCATACACTTAGCATGTATTTTTATAAGTTGACACTTGTTTTATGCTAAATTTATTTATAATTTCATCCAAAATGCATGAAAGAGACTATTGGTGCTCGAGAATGCATTATGAGATGTTTTCGAGGCCAATTGTGCAAGTTTTGAATTGAAGTACTGTAGCAATTTGGTTTAGCAAAATTACTGTAGTAGTACTGTTGCACTGCATGGATTTTGTGCAGCCCACACAATAGGCTGCACGAAGTGAGTTGAAAGATGTGTGGGCACTTGTGCGCCTACATGGGAGGCCACAGCGTCATCAGGTTTCCCATATTTGAGTTTTAACACTTTATGCAGGCTCCTACACATCCATATGCAACCCCGCACTAAGCTTAGATTTAAATAGCCTATTTTAGGATTTTTGAGACATCCTTGGAAGCTATAGCCGATAGCAACTCCCAGAGCAAGATTTTCATTATGGAGGCAAGGTTTGAGCCTGATTGTGATGAGGAGAGGGCGAATCTTAAAGATCTAACACTAGAGAGCAATGGATCCTTGAAGGGAGCTGAATTTTGGGAGGATTAGGGGCGACGTCCTTGGGTGCCTTCGGTGTTCAATTCTTCTCAACATTCTATATTAAAGGGGTGAGTTTAGAAATGTTTCTCTTGTTCTTTGTCATGTTTTATCTTTGTGATTTTGTGTTTATGTTAAATTAAACCCCTAAGACCACCAGTTCTTCGTGAACCTTGGGTTGAACATGCGATTGTTGGATATTTTGGTTTAGTTAATGCAATTATATTGTATAAGATTCAATCTATGATGCTTATATGCCTTGAATTACATTATAGAGAACTCTGTAATTCATGTTTGAATTGTGCATTTGAGGAAGGTTTTCCCTTTGCACTAAGTCATACATAGAATAATAGGATTTTGAAGTGTCTACATAAACAAGAACTTGGATGCCGACAAGCCTCTGCTTTAGGGAAATTGCTATAACAGAGACTCCTAGAACATAATGCAATCGTAGAAGAGTTAGTTATGAATTAATTTAAGCTGAATATTGTATGGGATTAAGAGCTAATCACTTAGATTTTAGGGATAGCTCATCTTAGAGATCTCGCGGTCCAAACATATCTTTGCAACACCAAACCATATTCCTAAATAACACTAGTAGCCCTAAGGGATCCACATTCGGTGGCCATCATCTCCCATTGGTTTTTCCTCTAGAGATTGTGCTTTGCTTAAAGCTTCTAGTTCTTAGTTTTCCTTAATTAGTGTAGTTTCAAAAAAACCTTTAAGTCATTTAGGCTAGATAATAGGTAAAGAGTGAATAATTGTAATTTTAGAGATCTCACGGTCCAAACATATCTTTGCAACACCAAACCATATTCCTAAATAACACTAGTAGCCCTAAGGGGATCCACATTAGGTGGCCATCATCTCCCATTGGTTTTTCCTCTAGAGATTGTGCTTTGCTTGAAGCTTCTAGTTCTTAGTTTTTCTTAATTAGTGTAGGTTCAAAACACCTTTTAAGTCATTTAGGCTAGGTAATAGATAAATAGTGAATTTTTTTCTTTTTGTCAAGTGGAATATGATCCTTGAGTTTTTGCACGAGGTATTACTTGATGACCCGTGCATTTGCTGCGATAACCATCAATTGGCAAAGATTGCCTTGATGGTTAAAAATGTTTTCCAACTTCTTAATGCCAAAAAGGTTCTATGGATAGTATGTTAATTATGGCTCTTTTAACTTTTGGCATCATAATGAACCCCCAAATTGCTCCTAGTTCTTTAGTGCATTATGGAAAATTGCTAAGTTCTTAAGCCTCACATGTGGATCAATTCCACCAATTCCTTGGTGTTTCAAGATTCTTTTAGTTATGAAACTTACTTTCCTGAATATGAGCTCAGATATTTGCTGCTCCCATATTTCAGCTTTTGTTGTTGTTAACTCTAAGATATGGAGAAACTAGGAAACATGTTTGGGGACAATTTGAATTCACCTATTTTGAATCTAGGTCAAGTGGATCCAATTGAGAGAAACAATTGGGTCTGGTAACGGAAATTAAATAATAATAGAATTGTTTCTACTGATGTATTCTTTCTTGAACCATAAAAATACAATTGATCTTAGCTGGAAGGGTTGGGATAAGATTTGGAAATTAAAAGTTGCTCCTAGGGTGCAATTTGTCACGTGGCTAACCAGGCATGGGAGAAACAAAAGTTTCCAATTTTGCATGCGATTATTTTGGGCCTTGCTAACATATGTGTTTTTTGTGGGCTTTGTTATGAGAATATTGGCCATATTTTTAGTACTTGTTGCAAAACTCAAAAGAGTTCGGAGGGAAGTTGGGTGCAGATTAGGTAAAAATATTTTCTTCCCTGAAGCTTCAGCCTGACTTTCAGTGGATTGTATGTAGAGCATTTGATAATGTGAAGGAATACACAACTGTGGTTAATTGCAAAATGGGAAGGTATTTTATCAATTTTCTTATAGCTGCACCCTTCGGATATATTCCCTTTTCAGATGCATCCTGGATTCAGGATTCTAGTAAGGGGGTGCAGGTTTCTTTGTAACCGGTGCTAATTTTAGAATTTTACTTGCATGCTGTTCTAAAGTCGCCACTAGGTCGAGTTTTGAAGCTTGAACTAACTGGAAGCTATTATGTTAGCAGTAAGGTGTGCCCAGGACTAGAACCACAAGACTATACTAATATTCTTCAAGCAATTAAAAACGGCAACTGTGTTAACATATGGAAGCTAGTGAGGAAAATGACAGATCTTAAGCACTTGCTGGAGCCTGGAAAGTTTGAACACTCAATTGGAGCTGATTCCCAGATCCTAAAACATACTTGCCGATTGTTTGACTACCAAGGAGTCGTCAAGGATAGAGTGACTTTGTTTTTATCACACTATCATAAAGGCATGGAAATTCCAAAATGGATTATGAACTATGAAGATGATCACGCAAGAAGACTATTAGTTTTGAGTTTGTGTGCTGTTTCTTCTAGTATTTTAGTCTAGTTCTATAGGTTTTAGTTTCAAGTTTGCTTTGCTTTTTAGTGGTAATTTAAACTTTTTTGTGTATCTTTAGGTCCCAGGTTTTTCTGGTTAAATAAAATAGCTACTCCGGTAGCTCTTTTAGCAAAAATAAATAAACTAATTAATTAATCAATAAATTAGTTAATTAATTAATTTCAAAGTGTCAACCTATATAATAGGTCATATTAGCTTATTACTATAGTATAAAATTATCTTCAAATGACTTGTTATACAGCTTAAAAATGCTTCCGGATCTTAAATTGTCAAATCATAACTAAATCCCAGCAGATCATTCAGTCCTTTAACCAAAATTTTAAAATAACAGTGACAAATACCATAATAAGGTATTAAAAAGTGAGAAGCTAGTATGTTTTTCCTTTGCAAGGGAAAACCATACCCTCACTATTCAGTGAACTAATACAAGCCTAACTTTGCTCCAGGAGATCTGCCTACATGTAGAAGCCCTCGTCCCCTTATTTTGTTCTCTATTACATCTTTAACATTTATTTGTTTGTAACAAAATAAAATAAAAAAAAATTAATGCAATATCACACAAAACTGTTGGAAACATACGTCATAACATAGAAATAATATATATCAGCTGAACTTGATGGGGGTGTTAAGTAATTCTCATTAGTAAATGGTCTTAGAAGAGCTTCTCACAAGTATTATGAACCAAGATTATTTGTCAAATCCAAACAAAACTAAATTGCTGACACAACATGCATGATCATAAATTTATCTCTGCTTACTGCTTCCCAAAATGGCATCCAAACAGATATTGTCATCTACCTGCAAAACCTCCAAAGTGGATTTTACTACCTTATTCCTGATTGCAGCAAATCAAGAGGCTATTATGACTGCGAAAGTTCTCGGCACCGCTTCGTGGCAGCGACAACCGCACTGATCAAGTTGCTTCGAAATGCACCTTTCTCCAACTCCTGAATCCCCGCAATGGTAGTCCCTGCCGGTGATGCAACTGCATCTTTAAGCTGCCCCGGATGTTTCCCCGTTTGGTTCACCATAGCTGCTGCTCCTAGTACCTGTATACAACAGACTCATTTGTACCCATGAATCCTCCAAAACAACTTTGAAATCACCCACTATTTAATGGAAAGAAGATGAATTCGTAATCCACATAATTGCATGTGACTTATTTTTCCCTGAACACGCTGATTTTTAACGGTTAAGTATTGAGAAAACAAGATACAGAGTAAAAAGGCTAAATAAATATTGGATCACACGAAGCAGCCAAAAAGAATATGAATGCAAACATGTTTGTCTGGTTTTAGCATCGCTTTCTCCTAAAATTTCATATTATGGAAAGATGTGAGTAAATGAACCAAAAACAAAAATGTGAGCATGCTCATGACTGAGTTGTTTGAGAAGAACATATTAGCATCTCAAGCTTCCAATATTAATTGGAAATTGAGGGGCTGATGTGATGATGAGAGTTAGACATTTTTATTAACTTGGCAAAACACAAGCAGCTATAGCAGGAGTACCCTGCCCACACACTTCATCTAAGGAAAGATATATATATATATATAAAAGGGACCAATCTGTACTTACCGTTTGAGATGCAAGCCCAAGGGCTAGCTCTCGTGGAAGGCCAGCAGCTACTCCACCATCTGCTAGGGCCTCTATAGCTAAATATATATATGCCGGACCACTACCACTGAGATTAAGACAAAAAAAAAAAGGAAATAAATAACACTAGAAATGATAAAAGAAAATTTGTTTCATTCCCTCTTTGTGATGAGTTAAAAGATTAAAAATAATATAAATCTGGAGCGGAAACTATACCTCAAACCAGTTATAGCATCAAAATACTTCTCTTCTGCAGTCCATATTTTTCCAATTGCTTTGAACAAAGAAGAAACTCGTTCTTCATCTATCTTAGTTGCCATCTCTCCAGTACACATAACTAAAAACATGGAGTGTATCAGAAGTTGTACTACATAATTCCAATATTTGATAGGTAGAAGATGACAACGAGAAACATAGACAATTTCACGATTAACAGTTAACAAATCACACGAGCACTTCATGTGAAGTTGTTGACAAGATATTTCCCAAGTTAAATTCAATGCAATTATTTTAGACTGAAATATATTATTCTACCAAGACAAATTTGTGTGCCACAGTGTACCATCAGAAGTTTGAATGTGAAAAACTGCCGCTCAAATCAGTAAGTGTTATTTTTAGGAGTCAACAGCTTAAACAATATCAGAAGAAAGCCATGGCTACTCATTAAGGGCTTTATATTTTTCTCTCAGCCACAACCATCAACAGCTTAAACAATATCAGAAGAAAGGCACAATTACACATTACAGTCTTCATATTGTTCTCTCGCAGCCATGAACTGGCAGGCACTAACTTTTCTAACCCTTGTAAGTTAGTTTTCCCTACTAGAATATTGAATTTTCCTACACTTGTACAATAGAAAATCATGTTCAGACTCACAAGGCTCTAGTGGTGGCTGTGAAGCTGTAGGATATCTAAGTAAACATGGAGCAGATTTATAATGCTGGAAAAAATGGAAAAGGGTAACTATTAACAAGCTCAAGCACAATTGCAGTGGCAGAGAAACTGCAGGGTAACTATTAACAAGCTCATAGCCTGATTGATTTCGCTGACAAAACTAGAAAGAAGGAGATCACCTTATACTGAACCAGTCACCAAATAGGAAAACAAATGAAAGATTTTGAATGCAGGTTTGATTGATGACTGCCATTATGCACCAGTCATGTGCATCCTTTCCGTAACTACGAGTCAATGAACAAAATTTGTCAAACTACATGAAGCCTAAACTTTTAGAAAAACAAAGAGCTCTTATTGGACCCAGCACACATAATGAAGGTGATAGGCCCCATCAGAGAAGTGAAATGGCTTTCGTGAAAGCCCATAAGACGAAGGCTTACTTCAAGCATTTTCCAGTGAAGTTTAAGAGGAGGGCTGGCACGACTGATTGTCGGGCTGAGACTCACCTCACAAATCAGGAGAAATATCCTACAATCACTATACAATATTCTCCAAATAGCTAACTATTCCATTTTGGAAGATTACATGAATAAGTCAACTATACAGCAAGTATTCTAAAATAAATGTACAGCATATTTATTCTAATATTTTTGCACAAACAGTGGCAATATCTACAGGTAGATGCTTTCAACGCTAACAAGATAAACTACACAACAAGAATGAGAAGTTAATAAGATGTGAGAAATCAAAAGAAAACCACACCAACTCACCTGATGCAGCTTCACCAACTGCTGATGGAGTATTTGGCATGACCCTAATTATTCGCTTGTGACCAGACAATTCCTGCATGCCTAAGCTAAGTAAATAGTAGCTCAAATAAAAAGGAAAAGAGAAGATATAGGCAGATGCCACAAAATTAAAGAGGGAATCAAATAAATTTGCAAAAAACATTTTTTGGAACTCCTTTAACGTTTGGGTTATTCAAGAATGAAGGAAATAAAATAATTCTTCACAATCTAACAAGATCTATCTGTTCTTTTTTCATCTAACAGATAGCTAAAGCAAGTTTACTACAAGACAATATATGCATAAAGGCAAAAAAGTTCAAAATATGCACAGCAAGGAGTAAGAGCAAGAAAACCATTTTTCTGCACATGGCACAACCCAAATAATAGATCAGCAAAAATTAATCATGAAAAACAGTCCAAATGACAATATGGCTTAGATGGTAACAGGCATAAGGCTTGTTTGGCATGCACAGACTGCAGAAGCTACATGGTCGACCTTACCAAATATGTATCTCTGACACAATTTATGTGCATCGCAAGGAGCATGTTTCCAATTAAGCCTTCCAAGTTCAATCACTTCTTCAGATTCCCCATCTTATACTTGCTTAAAATAAATAACTAATTAAAATTAAAAAATCTGTTCATAAAAACAAAAGAAACTTCACTATATGAAAAATAATTACTTCAAACAGGTTAGCTTCCCATTATGATCTTATTACGTTTTTAAAGCCTGCAAGTGTCTTTAACTTCAGGACAACTGTCCACAGCTTGGCAATCTATAATCTACTTCTGCTCATGAGAACCAATTTCCAGACGACCCCCTAATATCTAAGCTTTTTAACTCCCACCATATAATCTATTCCAAGGAAAACAAAGTCAATAAGTTTTGCAAAGAAAAAACAATGTTACTTCAGGTTTTTTACTCACTGTAATTATTAAATCAAAATACCATACCATAAAAAATAAAACACTGTGCAGTGGTCCTTTGTTTCACAATAAACTACCTAATCTTTGACAATGCATCATTAATTAATGTGAATATAATACAAATTTCCGGTCTTGTTAAGAATCGTTATGGTGTTTCATGGACATGAGACATGTCAAGGGTGATATGCTTAGTTCCTGATTTAAATTTCTGAATACATCAGCCGCAGAATCAGATTTGTTAAAAAAACCTTCTCACCAATGGAAATCAGTAAGATTTATCATCATCAGTTAGATTTATCATCAATTACCACTCTTTTGAACTTGTGTCACAGTGATTTCTTACCAATGGAAATCATCATGAATGATCTATAACTTTATGATTGTTCTTGTGATCCATGCTTTGTAAGCACGAATGGTTTTGAACAAATAGCATTTTATGGGATATAAAGCAAGGCATTCTAAGGATGAACTAAAGAAATCAGCATTACTTGGGGAGGTCACCTAAAGTGTAACAATTGCAGACCACAGACCTGCAGAGCTTTTAATTTAATTCCAGCAGCAATTGAGACCAGAAGTTTTTGTTCAGTAAAGAAGGGTTTGAGCTCCAACAAGACTTCCTTAACTGCACAGAAATATCATCTTGTCAAAGAAACCTGAAATAACAACCATGAGAGGCAATTACATGAGAATAAAGGGGCGCCCATAATTCAAGGTTTCAAACCAATTCATTATCTAGGAATACATGAAATTAAAAAAAAAAAAAGAACAGTCCCATATCCCATATGAGATCTAGTAAATCAAGCTACTAATGTAGCGTTTGGTTAGATGTAGTTGAAAATACAGTAGATTTCCAATTACAGTGTAGTTGTAAATTCTGGAGTTGAAAATGCAGGAGAGTCAAATTTGGTGTTTGGTTGACTGTAATTGAAAATGCTGGATTTCAAAATTGTGTTTGTTTGGAAGGATTTGTAAATCTGGATTTTGAAAACATGTGTTTGGTTGGATGTATTTGTAGGATATAAACACCCTTGCTAAGGATACTCCACCTTGGTCATTATTAAATTTAATTAATTATAAATACACAAATTAATTGTTATTAATAGTAACCAAAATAATTATGCATATAATTACTTAATTTAATATAAAATTATGTTTTCATTACAAATTATTGTTATTTTTTATAATTATAAAAAATATATTACACTATTTATAATTTTTTATATTTATAATTTTTTATACTGATAAAAATATAATAGTACCCATTTATTATTAAGATAAAATAATATCATGACTTTATTTTTATTTTTATTTATATATATATTTATTAGAATGTCTCACGTGACACCACGTGCGAGACTTTCTATGAAAATCCAAAGTGCAGGAGATTAAACTACAGCCGATTTGGACGTAGTTTCAAAACCAACCAAATCCATCTACACTGCATTTCTAACTACTTTAAAATTCTCAAATCCAACCAAACAAACATCAGATTTTGAAGTTTTTTGTAATTACAATTACATGTAGTTTTATATCCAGCCAAACAAACACACCCTAAGAAACATTGCACTAAATTCAATCATCTTGATATCACTTGGAAAATATAATTCTTGGTGATATACATATATTCCAGAACTTCAACAACTTGAAGACTTGGCAACAGATTGGATCAAGCTCCAGCTAAGCCATCCTTCTTATGATGTTGCTTAAACAAAAAATGAATGTACCAAATGACAAGCAGATCACCATAAGATTTTGACTCTTAGATTTTAACAAGAGGTTTCTAAACAAAAAATATATATGCAAAGTATTAGAATAGCTAACAAGAGTCAAAAAAAAAAACTAATCCCATTTGTTGGTCCACTGTTAACACTGGGTAAACAGAGTAATTACATCTTAAATATTATAAACATTAGAAGGCTCATATCCACGTCAGACTTCATTTTATTATGGCATAGGAATCCAAAGCAAGATTTCACATCATGTGATGTACTCCTGTTTCCTTTTTAAAATAGTCATCTTCCATAACATTTTGTGTAGAAAAAATAGACATATATATTGACAGAGAAAGAGAGATCATTAGTACATTTTTAGGCTGTATAAAATCTCATTTGGAATGCTGACCAGCAGCCACCAGGTGAAACTTTTAACATGTTAGTGTTGGTGTGAATACCATTAGTAAATTCATTACAGCTTCATATCGCTGCCATGTAACAGAAAATTGCCTCATGATTTAGCATTGCGAATATTTATTCATACCATTGCCATATAACAGGAAATTGGCTCCTGTTTTATTATTTCAAACATTTATTATCACAGCAACAAGAGAAAAAGTAATACAATATGAGATTTAGCTACTAATTATTGGATATTTAACAAACTAAAATGAATAAATATTTTTCAGAAATATGATATAAAACAAGGCTCAGCCAGAAAAGACATAGAAGTAAAACATACCAACTTGAGGTTTCACCGAGAGAATAATTATGTCACTGTCATCAACAACCTATTCAATCAAAGTAGCATATGAATCAGAAAACTATAGGAGAATGAATGAAAGAATCAAGTGAAAAATATATGAGAAAGTGAATCTAATGTATCTTCTAGAGCATATTTATTTCAGATTAAATATCAGTGGAAGTGCCTGAATCATAGGAATGTAAAGACCTTCGACCACTTCTGGCTATTTCATTACAACAAGGAATCCTTTGGGAAATTATTAGTGACTAATAAATCCAAAGTTGTAATCTCCAATCCAAGAAGCTTTTCAAATAACCTGGGTTGCAATTAGCATATCTTGCCCCAATTTTATAGTAAAAAACAAGTAATATATGTTCATGTACCACAAGCTTTAGTTAATCCAATTAAAATTAGGTTACGGTTGGAAGACTACATCCAGATTCGTCTATCTAATTCCTCATGGTCACTTGATGGACATAAAATTAAGAACCATGGTTGGGTTAGAGGTAATTACTGTCATTGCAGAAATAGAGCATCATCAAACATTATAAACATTTCGTTTCACTTTTTGAGCTTTTATATAGTAAATCAATATTAATTTTACTCTATCAACAGTATGCCTAGAATGAATCAATCGATAAAAATCATGTATAAATTAGCAGAAACTATAAAAACGCCAAAGAGTTGATAGTTGTTCACCATTGCTAAACAATATGTGATATAAGGACCATAAGTTGGCAGAAGAAATAACACGATCTTCTGGATACATGTAGAAAGTTGCGATGGTCTGCACCCCTTAACCCCTCCCCGAACTATAAGGACTCGCCCAAGACATCACATATAATGGTAATATCATGAATCAAATTAGCTTGAATACAAACTCCAATCTAAATTCTTAAGTTCAACAAATTACTAGGGATGCGAAGCTTTGAACCTGGATTCAAACAGAACACTTGAAAACTGCTAACCTAGTGGCCTTTTATCATATATCCAATGAAGTTAGTTGACTAAGCCAACCATTAAATTCAGTTTGGTCAAATGGTAGATGCGGATCTAAAGATGACTAAAGCAATAAGCTAGATGCAATCTAGATATCCATGAGCAATCAGCAATGGAAATCTAATCAATGATATAACTTCTACAAAAACCTCGAATAGCAATGTGTTCTCTGTTTGAAGTCCATTAGATTCAGTTTGGTCAAATTGGTAGATGTAAGGTTTGGAGACAACTAAAGTAATAATTTAGATGTAATCTAGATAGCCAAGAACAATGGAAATTTAATCAGTACTATGATTTTCACAGAAGCTTCAAATAGATATGTGTTTCTCATGCAAAGTCCATTAGTTTTATTTGGTCAGATTAGTAGAGGTGGATTTTGAGATGACTATGCAACAAACTCGATGCAGTCTAGGTATCAAGAGAAATGAAAATCTAATCAGTACTTTAATTTTTAACAGAAACTTCAAATAGCTGTGAATACATGTGTTCCACGTTTGAAGTCCATTAGGTTCAGTTTGGTCAAATTGGCAGATGTAGGTTTGGAGATGACTAAAGCAACAAGCTAGACACAATCTAGATACCCAAGAGCAATGGAAATTTGATATAATTTTCACCAAAACTTCAAATAGTATGTGTTATCTGCTTAAAGTACATTAGATTCCATCTGGCCAAAATCATAGATGTGGGTTTGGAGATGACTAAAGCAACAAACTATATGCAATCTAGATATCCAAGAGAAATGAAAACTAATCAAATGATATGATTCTCACAGAAACTTCAAATAGACATGCATCCTATGTTTGAAGTCCATTAGATTCAGTTTGATCAAATAGGTAAATGAGGGTTTGGAGATGGCTAAACCAATAAACTCCCCAAAATCTAGATATATAACAGAAATGGAAAATTTAACAGAGATTATATTTTCACAGAAACATCCAATAGATATGTGTTCTCCATTTGAAGTCCACTAAATTCAGTTTGGTCAAATTGGTAGATGTGGGTTTCAAGATGCCTAAAGCAACAAAGTAGATGCAATCTAAATATCTAAAAGCAATGGGAATGCAAATATAATCAGTGATATACTCTTTAAAAAACCTTAATATGGCTATGTGTTCACTGTTTGAAAGCCACTTTTGATTATTATTAAATAGCTATATCATTCATGATATCTTATTCGATACACAAATTAAATATTCTCTTCATTTTGTTATGCTGATGTTGGTCAATTGGCTCATAAATCTTATTATGGCAAGCAACACCCAAAGGTGGGCATGGGGCTTGTACTTGACCCAAACCTTTCAGATTTTGGAAAACCTAACAAGAACCAATTATTTTTAAATTAATTTTTACCAGCTACTTATGGCATTCAATTACAAGTTATCCTTCAATTTATACAATAACCTTGTTGTGCTTTTTTTTTTCTGATAAACACAATTCATAAACATATATATTATATGTAATGAGGTTATAAAATACCAAAATTTTCAGTTTGGATTTTCGATTTTTCAGTTTTCATTTTTCCTAACCCATAGTTATACATTATGACCAATGAAACCACTAATTCTGAATGCTGTTAACTACATGTGCATTAATATTGCATAATATTTATCTGCCTCAACACTGATGATGTATTTTAACAGCATGTATACTATTGGTAGATGTTGGTATTTATTCCATTTGAAGGTTTGCTTGATCTCTATGACAAGTATATTGTGCAAATTTAACATCGATATGTAAAAAGAGAAAATTCATTACATGCCCACATAAAAGTGGGTAATTGCTAATATATCCTAAAAAAATCATATCTTCTAATATACCAGTATAAAATACTTTTATTTGGTTATATATCCTTATGGTTGAAAATCAATTCACAAATTTTGTGAAAATAGAGATTGATCGTTTTTATTACTCTTTCTATTCCCAAAGATGAATAAAGAAGAAAAACAGTAAACAACAGTTTAGTTTGTTTTTAAGATAAAATTTTTTAATTGACTTTTGGTAGTGAAGGTATATAAGCAAATAAGAATGATTTATAGGCATATATAAGTAAATATCATTTTTACAAGAACATATAAATAATTTTTCATTTTTGCAAGAGGTATGCAAGTAAACAACCATTATAATAACAAATAAAAGCCTAATACTATAGTGAAGTCTACAAAACCTAATATCACAGAGAAGTATTTTTCAGGAATTTCAAGCCTAGACACCACTTCATTCAGAATTAAATTGCTGTTAAAATTGTAAATATGACTTGATCCAGAAATAGTGTCTTCTATGAAAGATAACTGTAATGAAATGGTGCTACTTCCCACCCCAAAACAACATGTTACTATAGATTCTTGCAGTAAGCAAGATACTTGAATCAATATACTGTGCTCCTAATTCCACTAAAATTAGTTCTATGACATGATAATTCATAGACTCCAAGACATCAAATTCTTCATGTAAAACTAATTTCTCTTAAATTTCTAGAGATCATCTTTTGCTTTTTTGTGAGAGGTTACATGTTTTATCTTGACTAACTGCCTTGTGAAACCATACCCATTATAAACTTTATAACATGGCCACACAGCAAATGATTCTAGTTATTGCAAATCTACTAGAAGACTTGAAAAACTGAAAAGATAGTGCATACTTCGCAAGAATAAAGTGAGCCACTTGAATTCATTCCAACATACAAACACCAAAACCTAACAGAATCATGCAAGAAAAGATGAAGGGGATCAAAGCGAGAAGGCGTTCGTTTACCTGTTGGTTGGTCTCAAGGATTTGAACCCCAAAGGACTGGAAGACGCTACGGCGCTTCGGGCAACGATGGGCAGTGCGGATGCTGGATGGAGGCAGGACACCAGCCTTGATGACGCCCCTGGAAATGCTCTCTGCCATGTTCCCGGCGCCGATGAAGCCCAGCCTAAACGCGTCCGCCATTTGAGATTTCTCCAAGAGATGAATGCTTAGAAAATTAAACAAAGAAGTAAAAATAGAAATCAAATCGTATTTTTTTTAGTCGAGCTTGAGCCCCGGCGATCCAAAGTTCGTTAGCTGGTGCTGGGCGGCGTGCTCGCGGCGACGTGGGTGGCGGCAAGACGGCGACGTGGGCGGCGGCTAGACGGCGAGGAGGAGGCTTTTCCTTGTAGGGCTTTGCCTGGAGAGAGATGAGTCATGACTCATGAGATAGAGAAAATTAACACATAAAACCCTACGTAAAATTAAAATTATTATAAAATTGTTTTATGCAAGTCTCAAAGTTTTACAAAGCCCTCCCAAAAAAAAATTGACAAGTAACTGTTTTGGTTTTTTTTTTCAAATATAACCTTTTTTGTAATTATAAAAATGACACTATGTGAACATGAGATGACTATGTCATCACTTATGTGTGATGAATTGGCTTTTTAACGGGGAAGTACCCAAAAATCCCTGGAAAGTTTGTATAATCCCATTTAATCCCCCAAAGTATTGAGTTTCCTCACAGGTCCCTCTTATTTCTTTTATTTACTTTTCAGCCCATTAGTAGTTGACGGAGTTAAAATCCTTATGAAATTACGTTAATACAAAAACGTTTGAGAAATTGCCCATCATTTCAACCGGTTGAAATGACATCACTTTTTCCTTGGAACCGCTGGCAAGGATAGTCGGCGTGTGGAGTCATTGGGATATGGATTGAAACCAAGTTTGGATATTATTATTATTATTATTATTATTATTATTATTATTATTATTATTATTATTATTATTATTATTATTATCTTGTTAAAAATTGAATTTGAAACATTGATTTTTTTATTTTGAAGATAATAAATTTAAATTTTTTTTTCTAAATTTATAGTATTTTAATTTTGTTTAAAGATTAAGGTAGTTTTAAATACTATTTAATTATTATTTTATAAGTAATTAATGGAATTGTTTTTAAGTTGGTTAATAAAACTTATTTTATTTTGTAAGAATACAAATCGCTTTTAATAATCTGTTCCAATTTCTTTACTTCTGTCTTATTATGCTATCTTGTTATTTTTTTTTTTGTTATAATTTTTTATTAATGAAATTATGATTTATTCAACTTCATAAAAAAAAAAATTCATTGCATATCTAATTAGACCATTATTAAAAAACATCCAAAAAATATATTAAGTTTTTTTACAATTTTGAAGAATTATTGAATTCGTAAATTTGGTTTTAGTTTTTTATAATTTTGAAAAATTGGTCCATGCAATATATATATATATATATACATGTTTACTAATTGTTTAAATTAAACTTTTCTTAATTTTACTAGTGTGTTATATACATGATGGAAGAGACAATGGTAAACTTAAACGCCGAACCTAAGATAAATCTGTACGGTTCTGACATCAATACGTAAATGTAAACATTAACATTACAAGAACTTGAGTATCCATATTATTATTTGTCATTTTTTTGTTGTTTATAAGTGACTAATATTGTTGTTTGTAATTACAAAATCAGTCGTAAATTTGAAATGCTCTCAACAAATGATGCACATCAAATGGAATGTTAAACAAGACAATATGGGCAATACACAGGAAACATAAATAATGCACACCAAAAAAAAATAATATATACACATGAAACAAAACTACTACACACTCAATAGAGAAAATACATTCGAAATGAAATTACTACACACAAGATGAAAACAATACACAGAAAAGAAAATTAAAACACAGGTACACAATCAACTACATAACAACATCAAAACATACACAGTTCGTGACATTTTAAGTGTGCACGTGAAAGGGTGCACCATTACCTTAATCATCTCATTTTATGAGATGATGAACAGTGTGAAAAAACTATGATTCGGACAGTCACCTCATATAATGTGTTACGGGGAGACCAGTTTCATAAAGGCGGCGTCTATATGCCCACTATTGAAATCACTCAAAGGAAAACAGGGAAGTGTGTCATCTTTCTAATTTTGTGTAATGAGTTGTTTCATGTGTATTGTAATAGTTTAATGTGTATAATACCCAATATCTGTGTAATATATAAGCTTCATGTGTAGAATCCTTGCTTCCTGTGTATATTCCTAGCATCTTCTGTAGCATCCTTGCTTCTTGTGTGTAAAATGTAATTAATGTGCAGTGTTTCCTTTTTATGTGTATATTATAGATTAATTGTGTATGATATGCTGACGACATTGTATTTGTTGTGTGTTTGCTTGCTTTGTAGTTCTTCGAACTTGTGTCATAAAGAGAATTGTTGACGGTTAGGCTTGTGACTCTATTCGCTTCCTTCGAGGACGTCCTGGTCGTTTCTTTGATATTGGTGGCCGAAGTCATAGTTGACAGTTGTCGTCAGATGGTTTGTCACTATCAGGAACAGGGGATATTAGATTTCCGTACGCCTGAAGATATCATTCCACTGTGAAGTAATCATCAACATAACATTAGTGTCTGTTTGCATAATCTCTACACATGCATACTTGAACGGTAAGCCATGTACTTCCCACCTTCTACATGAATAGCTACGAGACTGGAGGCTGACCGCATTGTTGTTATTGTCATTCTTGAGCAGTACACCTTATAGTCACCCGAAGTTTGTCATTTTTTTATAAATATAAAGTCAAAATTTTTCCTTATAGCTATGCTTTGCAGGCAATCTTTAAAGTGGTCTGCATTCTCAAACCATTGGCCTACTTGTATAGCGGAACCATCATGTTTATCGGTAGACCTGGCAATACTGCACGCCCCAGAAAAATTATGTTGGGAGAGGAAACTATCGACATTGGGGTTGACGCTGTCTGACAACGACTCTCTGCGGTAAAAAAATACACACAATCAAAAAGCATACACAGGAAACATATATTATACACAAGAAACAAAAATTATACATAAGAAACACATATTATACACGGAAAATCAGAATAAGATACAAGAATCTTGTATTATACACATGAAACATTTTTAATACAATAAGATATATTAATACACATGATATATTAACAAAAGAACACATAAACAATAAGTAACCAGCAAAATCAATGATTGTAGTATTACAATGGAATCAAGGAGGCCGAGTTTCCATCTGTAGAGACACTGACATCCTCGATGATGATGTCCACGACAAATTTATTGAAACTATGGTACATACGACACATACATTGAAAATCAGCGTCAGACTCAATTGGGCAAAGCGTTTTGTATGCATCAGGCGTTATGAACTTCACTTTCACTTGAGAAACATCTACGGCCCAGCGAGCACATATCTCACCCATGACTGACTCCCATTAACTTAAAATGGTGAATTGAAGCACACGCCCTTCGCCTTTGTATCACGCCATGGAGGATCATCTTCAAAAACAATGGCAACGTTGAGAAGAAGGAGTGAAATATCATCTTTTCTTTGACAAGGAAGCTTTATTGGAATATTTGGCCATACTTTACATTAAATGTGATGTGACTTGGAGGGAAACTTTTTGTTTTTTTTCATCTCACATGGTTACATGGCCATTTGAGTCATTTTACCTCCACTTAACTGATGGAACTAACAGCAAAGGTTGAAGAGAACATGGCTAAACAAAGGAGGGATCTAATGGAAAACGAAATTGTCAGAGGGACTTCAGTGGAAGTTTGAAACAATACAGAGACCTTTAGGTAATTGTCCCTTAAAAATATTAACATATTGTTTCTTTTTTCATTAATACTATATTTTAAAAAAAAACATAAAAATGAAATATATTTTTTTATTTTTAACTTTTTTAAATTGTTATTATTATTATTTTAAAAAAGTTATATTTTTTCAACGACATTTCCTTTGAAAACAAATGTTGTTTTAATAATAATATTCGTTTTGGAGGCATAATTGCAACAGATGATTTTGATATTAATGTTAGAAACTTAACTAACTATATTGTTGCTTAAATTAAAAAAAAATGTTGATTTAAATTTTGAAAATTTATTTATTGATTCTCTCATTGACACATCCAATTTCTTTGAAAAAGTTTTCCGAAGGTCAAATTAAAACTTTGAAAAAAAAAATTAAAAAACCAAATTAGAACTCAAAAAAAAAAAATGCCAATCTATGAACATACTAAAATAATATTGTTAATAAGATCGTTGATGGTGTATATAATTAATGCATGGCTAATCACTTCAATTATTTTTTGATTCTTCAATCAAAATAAGTGACTACAAATTTAATATTAATATTCATAACAAATAATATAATCAAACAATATTGCTTTCATTAAAACTAAAAGATATTTTTAATTTAAAGTGATCAAAATATTTATCCTTTATAAATTAGTAAAAACCACCATCATAAAATTGTATATAAAAAAAAGATGAATTCAATACTCTTGTACTACATATTATTTAAAATTTAATCCTTTTGATAAATCACAATTAATTTAGGATTAAATTGCACATAATTTTGTAATTAAATTGTAACTAATTTAGAACTAAATAACAAAAAAATTTTATGTCGTTGTAATACAACCCCTCAAATGATCTACAATTAATTGAAGTTCATATTTCTTATATCATTTCAATTGAACTATCAATATTTTTTAAAATTATAATTTGCTTTTAAGTTTTAGTGCGGAATTAAAAATAGGTTGTGCTTAATTAGTATTGGGTAAATCAAATTTCATCTATTTTTCATTTATATTTGATTTTAAAGTTTAGCATAATATTAAAGATTATGAAAATATCATATTAATTTTTCTATATTATAAAAATAATTTTAGTTATTCATCCACAAATTTATATATTTATATATATTAGTAGTTGTCAACCTAAATTATTTTTTATTTTTAATGTTCTTCAAAGTTAATTAATGCAATAATGATATTGTAAGTTTTTTTTTTTCACTTGGCTACATAATAATAATCTAACAGATTTATTCCACTTTAAAGTTAATAGTTGATAAGTAGTTTGTTCATAGTTCTTAATTAATTTTTTTTTAGTTTTTAGTAAAATTGTAAATGTATTTCATATTATGAATTTAGGTATCCTGAATGACATGAATGCCAACTTGTCATCCACGTTATTCTTTTTTATATAACCTTCAAATTTAGACCTTAAAAATTTCTAAATTCTTAAAATTATAAAATTATATTTAAAATTCTAAAATATTAAACCCAAATACTATGGAATCAATATTGAAAATTCTAAAAACTTAAAATTTAACTAATAAACCCTAAAATCCTAAACCCTAAATCCTAAGCCCTAAACCTTAAACCTTGAACCCTAAACAATGGTTTGCGATTTATAATTTAGGATTTAAAGAGAAAGTTTTTAGTTTACCGTTTATAATTAAGAGTTTAAATTTAGGATTTAAATGATAAAAAGAAAATTATTTAAAAAAGAAATAAAAAAGAGAGAAAGAATGGTGTGGATGCTAACAGGGATGCTAACTTGGCATCACATCATCCAGGATATCTATTCGATAAAAATATCATTACTCTGTCATTTTCAACAACGTATGAATGAGATATAATATTTTATTTACGTTTTAGTGGAGAATTATTCATTGTTGCTTGCCACGTGTCATGCTTGTCTTCTACTTTAATATATATATATATATATATATATATATATATATTATCAGAATTAAACAGAATTTATAATATTTAAATTAAAATAAGATAGGATATTTATTATTATTAATTTTATAACTTGATAACTAATATTTCAAAATAAAATAGTTTGATTTATTGAAAAAGATAATTTATTTGTATTTTTAAAAGTTAAATATTCAAATAATTTAATACTTCTGTATGATATATATGATATATGATAAATAATATTATAATTTAATAAATAAAAGACTTCAATTTATCATAATATAAATTAACATATTTCATATTTTAAATTTTAGAAAGCTATTTTAAAAAATTAAATAGTAATTAAAAAATATTAAACTAAATAATTGATTGATTAATGAAAACTTCACCCATATATATATATATATATATACATATATATATTATTTAATATTATTATAATATTTTATTTATGTTTTGGTAGAGAATTATTTATTGTAGCTTACCACACTTCATGCTTGTCTTCTACTCTATAATAATAATAATAATAATAATATAATAATAATAATAATAATAATGAGAAATAGACCGAATTTGTAATATTTAAATTAAAATAAGATAGAATATGTATTATTATTAATTTTACGATATTTTAATTTAATAAATAAAATAATTTATTTGTATTTTTAAAAATCAAATATTCAAATAATTTAATACTCCTATGATGATATTTATGATATATGATATATTAACATATTCCATATTTTAAATTTTAGAAAGCTATTTTAAGAAATGAAATAGTAATAAACAAAATATTAAACTAAATAATAAACAATTGATTGATTAATGAAAACTTCACCTATGTATTTAATATTATTATAATATTTTATTCAGTGTAGCTTGCCGCATGTCATGGTACAATGAATAAAATATTATAATAATATTATATATATAATAAAATAATATGAGAAATAGACATAATTTATAATATTTAAATTAAAATAAGATAGGATATTTATTATTATTAATTTTATAATTTGATAACAAATATTTCAATTGGATAAATAAAATAGTTTGATTTATCAAAAACAGATAATTTATTTGTATTTTTAAAATTTAAATATTCAAATAATTTAATACTCCTATATTATGGGCCCGTTTGGTGGACATGATAGGATATGGATAGATATGATATGAGGACTGGATAGGAGTAGAAAAGGATATGGGCATGATAAGCTCATATCCTATTTTATGTTTGGTGCGCACCAGATAAGCCATTGGACATCATTTATTATCCTATTTTACATTTGAAGTGGACCAGATAATGACAGGATATGATATGATATGAATGATATGTAAATAGACAAAATTACCCTTTATAATATAATTATATATTATTTTTCAAAATAGACTTTTTTTTTAAAATTTTTTTTCCTTAATGATTTACTTATTGGTATCTTTACGAGTTTCTATTAAATTATTAAAAAAACCTATAATGCCCACAAATATATAGATTATAATATCACCAACTTGTAAAAATTATACTTCATACCTATTCGCTAGAAAATTAAAACCAAAAATCCATAAATATAGGAAATTAAATACATCACATCAAAAACAATTTAAAAAAAATCATCCGATTAGAAAAACTAAGACATGATAACAAACGATATTTAGATAAAAAAATAACCTGTTCAAGCACAAGATCGACGGAGAAACTCTTCCGGATGCGAAAAAGCCCTACTTAGTGAAATTAGCGTCATATTTAGTTGTTGATAAGCTTTTTGTTCCAATCATCAAAAGATGGTAAAGAAGGTATATAATCAAACCCTAGATGAATTTAATAAACCATAAATAGGATAAACAAGTAAGTTTAAAATTTTATCATATCCTACCTGTTTCTATCCTGACTCCCCCCACAGAATTTAATATCATGTCCCCGGTAGGATAAATTGGGTCAATAGGATAATATTATCATGTTCTATTGCCACACCAAACAAAAGAAAATAATAGGATAAATAATATAATAATTTGATAAATACAAGACTTTAATTTATCATGATATAAATTAACATATTTCATATTTTAAATTTTAAAAATCTATTTAAATATATATTAATTAAATAAGAGATAACTTCTATTATCATGAAAAAAATAATCTATTTGTATTTTTAAATTAAATAGCAAGATAATTATAATAATTAAATGTTTAATATTATTGTAATATTTTATTTAGGTTTTTATGAGAGCTCGACACGTCGTACTTTTATCTTCTACTTAAATATATATATATATATACATGAAAGCTTGTTTTTGTTTTGTTTTGTTTTGTTTTTTGTTTTTTGTTTTTTTGTTTTTTGTTTTTAAACAAAGAAAGAAAATACACATAAAATAAGATTATACTCTAACATCTAAAAAACTTCTTGACATAATAATATGATTATGAGACTATAATGGCACATATAATTTTTTAAATACACACACACACACATATATATATATAAGAAAAGCATACTCTAGATCTCAAAGCACATCCATGGGTTTGCTTGTCTTTCCACAAGATTCTTGAACTTTAGGATTATCTTTGCCAACGACTTCTCCTATTACATCATCAACAAAGTTGCATCATGAAGCATTAGTTCTAAAGGCACAAATAATTACATATATAGTTAAATACTTACAAAATAATTCTTTTTCGTCGAGTTCGTGTGAAACCAAAATATCGGCAAACAATCTAAACCTAAAACATTGCCTTGGAAAATTTTCATCTACGGCATCTATAACATTAGTTTTTGACATAAAATTTAACTTAAACTTGTGGCATGTTGATTTATATGGCATGTTATTATTTCCCACTATAAAATTGCGCATAAATATAGTTTTCCTTCAAAAATCAAAAGTTTGAATTGTCAAACCAATGAACGTTTTTATCGATGCATGGATTCTTCCACATTACAAATTTAATAAAAAGAATTACATAATTTATGAAAACAAAAACCAATTAATGTTACATATAATAGTTTTATATCAAGAAAAAAGAAAAACCTGTTCATTCATAAGGACCATCTCAATGCTATTAATTTCCGATTTATCTTGAAAGCATGGAATCTCCCAAAGTCTAACAACCCGAACCTTCAATATCCATTGTATCTCGCTAGCGATAATTTGCTCCACAAAATCAACTCTGACATATTTTGAGAAGCTCTATTTTAAAAATATTAATAAAACTTGAACATAATAATAAATTTATATAAATAGAAAAAAATCTCAAATATTTAAATTTAGATATGATAGGATATTTATTATTGTTAATTTTAGAATATGATATATGATAAATAATATTATAATTTGATAATTAAAAAACTTTAATTTATGATAATATAGATTAACATATTTCATATTTTAAAATTTAAAAATATTAATTAAATAAAAGGGATAAGTTCTATTATGATAAAAAAATAATCTATTTGTATTTTTAAATTAAATCATTAAATATTATTGTAATATTTTATTTAGGTTTTATGAGAGCTTGACACGTCATACTTTTGTCTTCTACTTCACTATATATTATTATTATTATTATTATTATTATTATTATTATTACTACTACTAGTGTTATGCCCGTGCTATGCACGGGAGAAATAAACACAATAGATGATCTTAATAACAGTGTTTGCACCAAAGACATAATTATTCTTGAAACTTAATTTATTCAAGCTTTGTAAAACAATAAACTTAATCTAAATTTTAAAAATTTGTTTATCGGTTTTTCCAATATTGACCCGATTCTCCAATTCATTTTAAAAACTATTTTAAAGACCAAATTAGGAGTTTAAAAATAAACCCCCTGATAAGTGCTTAAGTAGACATATTTTTATATATGTTTTACATGCATTGAGCATCATTTTTACCATGGTTTATGTCTCATATTGTGTATTTGGTGTTCTTTTATGCATATAGGTTGTGAATGCCTTGAAGAGTAAAAAGAAAGCAAAGATAGGCTATAATATAAAGACACAATGTTGGGAGTTCTTGTTCAATTCAAAGACCAAGACATAAGAGGAGTTCATGAACGTGGAGATGTGTGCCAACTTCAAAGAAGATTCAAGTCAATTCACTACTTGGAAGGGCACAAAGGCAGCCACATCTTCATGTTCCTTCTCTTTGTGAAGATTGCAAGACCTCTCAAAGATACATAGATGAAGAAAGGTTTATAGCCTACCACATGGACGTGTGCCCGGACATGTGGCCTCAAGAGAAGAGTGTTTAGACCGCATTTTGTGAAAAGTACTGTAGCAAAATTACTGTTCATGTGCCCGCGTGGAAATTCCTGCAGCCCACGCGGGCGCGTGAAAAATCCACATGGGCGCGTGGGGCCACGTGACAGACGTGGTTTTGGGCTTTAAATAGGCCGTTTGCCCTATTTTTGGGAGACTTTTTGCGAGGGTTTTCGCCAGTACTTTGAAGGCAAGGCGGCTAGGGTTTTGGAGGAGGTCTTTGGCGATATTGGGGGGCATCCGTCACCAACTTTCATCGATCTTCTCTCCGTCATAGCATAGAGGGAGCCTTCGGTGACCTAGCTTCAGAGAAGGATTCTTCAAGACGTTGGGGGAGCATTATCCGGGTGACCAGTTGTTCTTGGATTACCTCGACTCATTAGACTCGGTTTAGAAGCATTTAGTGAATCTTGAGCTTCATGTTAGATCCTAGGGGGAGCATTGTCCGGGTACCACATCTTTATTGATTGAGATCTCCTTTACTTGTTTTTCTTGCCCGTTTACTTACTTATTAATTCTCTTGCAATTAGTTCATTTCATCACATCCATTGATTTCGACTAGATAACTAAGAATTGGTTAATACTAATACTTCCGTTCCCTGTGAATTCGACTACCCATTCACCGGGGTAATTATTACTTCAACACACGTGCACTTGCGGTTCACACGCATATTCGGACATATCACCCCCCACCCACCCACCCAATCTATTAACATAGTTCAAATATGGATTGAAATTGTTGTTTATATAGTAGAGTGAATAATAAATAATGAATATTTTATATATATGTGAGTGTATATATATACTAATATATTATTATAGAATATCTAAATCAAATAAGACAAACAATTAGATTATATTACCTTGTTAGTATTTTTGGAAAATGTATACAAATAGTTGATGCAATTGTTATTAGCAATGTATTATGATAATCCAATCACCTACTCCACAAAGTCTCAATTTCTCATCATGCTTTGGTTTTATTTATTATTAAAGTTTCTTGTTTGTGTTTGATTAGTATTACGTTAATCAAAGTTTTGTCAATATCTGAAAATATCAATAATGCTTTTGAGTTACAAATATTTTTGAAATTATAATTTGCTTTTAAAGTTTTGGTACAACATAAAGGATAGTTTGTGCTTGATTAGAATTAAGTAATTCAAAGTTTTATCAATTACTTGAAATTATCAATAATTTTTCAATTACAAATATTTTTGAAATTATAAATTTGATTTCAAAGTTTAGTTTGATTTAAAAGATTATGAAAATATCATATCAATTTTTCATATATTGAAAATAATTTTACTATTCATTTACAAATTTACATATTTATATATATATTGATAGTTCTTAGCATAAATTATTCTTTAGTTTTAATGTTTTTCAAAGTCAATTAACTAAATGAGAAGATTTTTTCACTTAGTCGAACTATGAACTCCTCTAATCTCAAAATGCATATATATATATATATATATATATGCTATTTGGCATTAGATGGTTAAAAGAAAAAAAAGAAGGGATATATACCCACACGTGTATACAATATATGCACTACAACCCTTTAATAGTATATAATTAATTGAATTCATATTTTAATTGATTCATTATATGTAAGTATTGCATTAATTTTAAAATAATATAATAGATCAAATTACATGTTTTGGTAGGCTTATTCAAGAAAAATAAACTTATTTGAAATATATATCTATATATATATATATATATATATATGAGTGTGTACATATTCTAATATATTGTTTTAGGATATCTAGATGAAATAAGACAACCAATTAGAATATGTTACCTCAAGTATTTTTAGAGAATGCCCTACAAATGGCTTATGCAATTGCTATTAGCAATGTATTATGATAATCTAACCACTTACTCCAAAAGGCCCCAATGTCTCATCTTGCTTTGTTTTTATTTATTATTAAAATTTTTAGTTTGTGTTTGATTAGGATTAGGTAAATCAAAGTTTTGTCAATTTTAAAACTATCAATAATATTTTTGTAATTATAATATACTTTTAAAGTTTTAGTACAACATTAAAAATATCTTGTGTTTGATTAATATTATGTAAATCAAAATTTTGTCAATTTCTGAAATTATCTATAATTATTTTTAATTATAAATACTTTTGAAATTTTAAATTTGGTTTTTAAAGTTTTAGTATGATTTCAAAGATTTTCAAAATATTATATCAAATTTTCATATTTAAAAAAAATTACTTATTCATCCACAAGTTTATATATTTATATTTATTGATATACATTGATAATTCTTAATAGAAAGTATTCTTTTGAAAGCCAATTAACTAATATAATAATGATAAGATAAGATTTTTTTTTTCTCTAAGTCAAATAATGAACCCTTCTAATCCAAAATGTGTGTATATATATATATATATATGCAGTACAACCCTTCTAATAGTATATAATTAATTGAATCATATTTCAATGAATTTATTACATGTAATTATTACATTAATTTTAAAATAATATAATAGGATATTCAAGAAAAATAAGCTTTTTTTCCGTTATCATATATGCTTATTAAGATTTTCCCTATTATACATATATTTTCAAACATTTAATATTTTATTTTATCCCTCAAAATGAATTAACTTAATTTTATTCCCTACAGATTCCAAGTCCAATATATATATTTTTTATTATAATTAAATTTTTTTTATAAAACTATTGGGAGTTGATTTTTGTTTTCAAATAAAAAATTAAATATAAACAAACTTTAATTACCCCACTAAATAAAAAAAAATTTATTAGTATAATAAATTCATAATCTATTTACACATTTTATACTTAATGAAATCATTGATATGCATATAAATGGTACATGGTAATATTTATATTCATAACAAATGATATAAATAAACTATATTGCCTTCATTAAAATTCAATAATAATCATAAATTTAACAGAGTTAAAATGGCATAAAACACAAATAAAGTCATCCTATAAGGGACTTCATTGCTAAAATCATTTATTACAGATTAGTTTTTTCTTGCTTCAATTTTTTTTCATCTTGTTGATCGATTTATAACGATTTTGCCTCATTGTCAAATACAGTTCTACACATCAATCAAACTTTATTAATTCATAAATTTAATACAAAATTATCATAAAAAAAGGGGGATATCATAAAAATTACTTTCAGCTCAACAACATCAACATAGTCCTGAAATATTATTTGTTGGAATAAAATCAATTATAAAAATATTAAATATGAAAAATTATTATTTAATAACCAAAACTAATTTGCTTTACACAAACCTTATTTTAAAATAAGAGGTTATAATTCTTCAGCTTCTAGATAACCATTAATCTCATCTAAAAAGTCAGCGAACAAAGTACATGAAAACTTGTTTTTTTCCTTGTAAAAACAAAGCAAAAAAATACACATCAAAACTTATATACAATAGTATAAGCAAATAAGAATATACTCTAACATATAAAAAAACTTTTTGACATAATAAATATGATTATGAGACTATAATGATGCATATAAAAAAATTTTTAAACAAAAATATATAAGTAAAGCATACTCTAGATTTTGAAGCACAACATCCCTGAGTTTGCTTGCCTTTCCACAAGATTTTTGAATTTTAGGATTATCTTTACCAACGACTTCTCCTATTACATCTTCAACAAAGTTGCATCATAAAGCATCAATTTTAAAGGCATAATAATTACATAAATAATCACATAAATAGTTAAATACTTACCAAATAATTCTTTTTCGTCGAGTTCGCATGAAACCAAAATATCAACAAACGATCAAAACCTAAAACTTTGCCTTAAAAGATTTTCATCTATAGCATCTATAAATAATAGTTTTATATCAAGAAAAACCCGGTTCATCCATAAGAACTATATCAATATAGAGAAAAATCTCTAATATTTAAACATAATCTCTATATATAGAGAAAAATCTCTAATATTTAAATTTAGATAAAATAGGATATTTATTATTATTAATTTTATAATTTGATATATGATACATATAAATAATATTATAATCTGAAAAATAAAAGACTTTAATTTATCATGATATAAATTAACAAATTTCATATTTTAAATTTTAAAAATTAAGTAAATAAGAGAAATAAGTTCTATTATCATGAAAAAAAATAATCTATTTATATTTTTAAATTAAATAGTAAGATAATTATAATTATTGAATTTTTAATATTATTGTAATATTCAATTTAGGTTTTTATGAGAGCTTGACATGTCATACTTTTGTCTTCTACTTTAATATACATATATATGATTATTATTTACATCTTCTCGGTTTTAAACAATCACAAAAAAGTGAAATTTTTTAAATTTTTTTAAGGGATTTTTTTAAATGGTAATTATTTAAATAATAATAATAATATTATTATTGTTATTAATATTTCAAAGTTTTAAAAACGGACTTGATCAGACCGGCGGGTTCAATCGGAATCTGCCTCCAGTCTGATTCACTCATATAGTTTGAACGGGTCTTGATCAAACTGGTCATGAACTGCCTTTGAATCGGAAACCAGTGAACCTCAACCAGACCAATCAAATTTGAAGGGTGAGGGGTGGCAGCAGTGGGCGGATCGCTGGCGGTGAAGGGCGGAAACGTCGGTGATGGTATGGAAATCGAAGGAGGGAGGATCGCGGCGGCCATGGGAGCAGGATTGGGAGCATCGATCGAGGGAATGGGGGAGGCTTGTGGGGAGAGGTTGCTTTGAGGTGGAGAGAGGGAGCATGTGAGATGGTGACAATGGCGGAGGGTGGGAGAGAGATGGGGTCGGCGATGAATAGCAGGAAAGCGATCAAAGAAGGAGAGGTTGTGGGAGAAAGGGCGGAGACGAAGGGCAAGGTCATCAAGAAGAGAAGAAGAAGATCTATGGAGATGAGAAATGGAGCTTGAGCTTTGAGAGAGAGAGAGAGAGAGAGAGAGAGAGAGAGAGAGAGAGAAGGGTGGGGGGTTACGTGACAGTGCGTATCACAGCGTATGTGAGTCACGAGAGTGGGGTCACGTGGCGCGATAGTGGAGTGGGTTGAGGAAGCAAAGTTTGAATATTTTGGCTTTTTTTCATGCATCATAATTTATTTAAAAAAAACTAAAATATAGAAATTGTTGAACCAAACCGGTTGAACTAGTTGAACTGTGAACCAGTTGGTCAACCAATTCGCTGACCGGTCCAGTTATTAAACCCTTAATTTTTATTGAATAACTTGTTTAGATACCAATAATTGCATTCAAGTACAAATAGAAAATACGTTTATCTCTTTCAAAACCCAAAATAAAAAAATACGTAGTGTGTCATGCATGCCATCAATCACTTTTGTAAAAATTACTATTATACCTTGTGTGTCATGCATGTTATTTTTATTAAAATCCAAAATTTAAAATAAAACATTTAAATTTTAAATTTATAGCTTTGTAATCTATAATAAACAAATCTATTCTCTATCCAGTATTAAATATATAAATAAATAAATAAAATAAAAAAATAAAAAATAAATAATAATAATAATAATAATAATAATAATAATAATCAATATATGGAAATATATTTAAACCACAAATACATTTTAAAAAATATGCAAAAATAATTCATATAATAATAATAACATATATTTTTTTTCAAATGCAGTCAACAAAAAATATATCTTTTAAAAAATAATAATAACTTAATAACGGTTTAAAAATCTAAAAATGTCTCATTTTTGTGATTTCTTAAAAACAAAGGGTGTTAATTAAAGAAAACTAAATATTTTTAATATTTGTAAAACATCGCTTAGGTATGCCATAACTTGATGTGATGTTTTAAAATCTACATTGATAAATAAATTTCATATAGTGTAATTTTGATAATTAAAAAATGGAAAAATTACTTTTTACCCCAGAACTTTCAAAACTTCCCAAACAGCCCCTTTAAGTTATGAATACCCCAGCCCCTCTTTTTTGTTTCATTTCTTTTTTACACCTTGTAGCTTACTCTGACTGGGTTACATGTTGTGAAATTCCATCTTTGCCCTTGGACAATGACAGGAAGAAAGCCACCCAATCACATCATGTTTATAAAAACCGTAGCCATCACATGTCCAACCTTTCTGCCAATCTTTTTGCCTCTTCTTCAACAAACTTTGGAAGACTTTTATTAGTTCCTCCCCATTTTGTGTGTTGGAATTCTGCTGGTTATCCAAAAAGGTAACAATTTATTTTTCATATAAGACTCATTTTAATATCATCTCGGTAAGAGATAGTAACAATTTATTTTTCATATAAGACTCATTTTAATATCATCTCGGTAAGAGATAGTAACAATGTATATGGAAAGTTTTTGTACTATTGTTAGATACAAATAGGAGGTACGAGTGCTAATGTTTACGGCGCTGACTCCTTGGGAATCAGTCTTGGCGGAGATATGTGAGCGATGTGGTCTCGATATTTTTCCGTGTCAAGGTGAAGTTTGTTCACACCTGATGCACATCATATTGGATAACGTTTGTAGGTGCGGACCATTTCAGAGATGCAATCCGAAATTTTTGTTGTTGGATATCGGACAATGTTGATTCATTCTGATATATTTGTTTTGATGTATTTCATGATTTCTTTTGTTTACTTACTTTAATTAACGCGTAACATAAACCGTTCTTGCTTGAATTAACATGTTACCATTTAAAATTAATTGTTCATGTTTAAGTTTTAGGGTTACCGTTTAAAATTAATTGTTTCTGTTTAACTTTAGGGACTTCGTTTGATAGTTCTTTATAATGTCGTTATCATTAAAAATGCTTGTTTTTGTTTAAATTTCAGGGTCTTCGCTTAATAGTGACTTATAATGTTTAATTGATAGTACTTTTCGATCAATTCATCTTATGTTTCACTTTATAAGAATAAAAAAAATAAATGTATCTTATGTTTACTTTCATTGTTTATTGGCTTTTAACAAATTGACTAGAGAAAAGCACATATATGAATAATGCAAGCAAAGTATTGATCAGTGATCCAAACTAGCACTTGAGCAAATCTTAAAGTAGTAATTTGCTTGCTAGAAAACCATTAACCTTCAAAGTAATGATCGACTTCCTCCTTTATCACTGTCATAGATTCTACACATTCTTTAGAAATATGTACATGTGAAACAAATCAAATGATCTGAATGATGAAATATAGACATGCAAAAAAAATTTTTAAATGAATCGGACTTGGTAGAATGATACATAAATATCAAAAAGTTATTAATTACTAGAACACAAGAAAATGGAATTATGTAATCTAGTTTTACTAGCTTTTGATTGTTTCTGTTTAAGTTTTAAGGTTACCATTTAAAATTAATTGTTTCTGTTTAAGTTTTAAGGTTACCGTTTAAAATTAATTGTTTCTGTTTAACTTTTAGGGACTTCGTTTGATAGTGCTTTATAATGTCGTTATCATTAAAAATGTTTGTTTCTATTTAAAATTCAAGGTCTTCGCTTAATAGTGACTTATAATGTTTAATTTTTTTGTGTTCTACAGGTTCAAGTTGATGTGCATGTTATGTACCCACCATGACCAGTCGAACAAATGGGATACCAACTTATGCCACGACATTCATAATAGACTACTTTACAAATCAAACGGCCACAAAAACCACAAAATATAAAAACAAAACAAAACTCTAGAACTTTTTCAACGGCGTTCACCTCGCCTTAATACCTTAGAGCGTAAGTTCTCCTGCGAGCGAGTGGTGGAACGAAATTCCAATCCTATAGAAGATGTCTAGCAATGACAACCTTAGTGAAAAGGGAAAAGACTAAGAGGCGAACAGAGGAAATATCAAATAACCGGCGACAATAATAGTGTTCTCACGGGATTACCAAAAAATAAAAAAAAAGGATGCCAGTAATCATGTCCAACAACTTCCAAGGCAAGGGAAAAGACAAGGGACAATTTCGTCCAAAAAATTCAAAACTAACTCTGTTGACCACCGTTACATGCTTAGGGGGTTTGAAAATCATTGTATTAAAAAAGGAATGGGTTTTAAGGGATACTCAAACTTAGAGGAAGAATTTGTACATATTACAAACTTCCAGGGTGCTTTTGGCAATTAACACTTAAAAAATACTATATTGGAAAAAAAAACAGGGCTTTTTTCAGCTATAACCCTCCTTTGTTTTTTAATTGTCAAAATAACTTTATGTGAAATTTATTTATGAGATGGATTTCAAAATATCACATCAAACCTAATCATCACCAAAGTGATGAGTGGATATTTTAAAAATAATAAAATATTGGTTTTTTTTCATGGACACCTTTTTTTTCACCTTTTTTCCTAAAAATCATAAAAATAAAATATTTTTGTCTTTTTAACCATTTTTTAAATTATTATTATTTTTAAAAATTATTTTTTTCAACCGTATTTATTTTGGAAAATATATTATTATTATTATTATTATATTATTATTATTATTATTATTAACATGTTTATTTTTTTAAATAATCACAAAAGTCAAATTTTTTAAATCTTTTTTAGCTAATATTATTTTTTAATAACTTATTTTTTAAATAGTACTTATTTTGAAATTTTATTATTAATAATTTGGTGAATAACTTGTTTGTAATTTAAACATCAATAATTGCATTCAAGTAAAATAGACAATAATTAAATACATCTATCGTGTTTTTTTTTTTTAATTACATATTTCTACTCATTAGTTCTATAATATTTAGATTGTTTACGTAAAGAACAGAAATTATGTCTAGCAGAATCAGGGTTATCTATATATATATATATATATATATATATATATATATATATATATATGTCTATGTCTAATCTTTGGTCGGTTTATGGTCTGTTGTCCTACAGGTGAAACTATTTTTAGTTCATGTATAGGTTGTCAAAACAAATAGTTTTAAACAATTTCAACCATTAATAAGTTGAAAAAACATGTAACAATTGATATTTTAATAATAATAATATTTTAATATAATTGTGGTTTAAAATAATATATTTAAATGTTGAAAATTATTATTATTTATAAAAAATGCCTTGGGAAATGAAGATGCAGTAGTAGTTGTAATAATAATAATAATAATAATAATAATAATAATAACATTTTTTCAACGTAAAATGTGGTTGAAGAAAATATAATTTTGAAAAATTAATGATAATTTAAAAATTGTTAAAAAGATAATATTTTGTTTTTGTGATTTTTTAAAAGAGAAGGGTGTCCATAAAAAAACCTCTTATTATATTGTTTTTAAAATATTCATTCATCACCTAAGTGCATCACTAGGCTTTGATGTGATGTTTTGAAGAGAAGGATATGCTATAAATTGTACGCCGTTAAGGCCCTAGTTTCTCTCATATGAGAGGAGTATGGTTGCTATGAAATTCTTGGGTTTCTATTTAGTTTTCTTTTTCTTATATTGCAGATAATGTAAGCTTGTAAGGTGAGATTGTGAGTAATCTCTTCGTTGAATGCCTTTTAAATTAGCTTGTTTTCTCACTTACATGCAATGGTGAAGATGAGTATGGCTTGAATGGTGAATCTATTGCTCTTATTGAGTTCATTCTTGAATATGAATGGAGATATTGCTCTCATTGAGTTTATGCCTGAATATGAATGGAGATATGAACTGAATACAGCTGTTGTGGAGAATTTCACAATAATTCTCTTGATTAATTACTTAATTCCTTAAATTGAGATCTTAATCTTTTGCTGGTTTGGATTGATCTCATTTGAGCTTGATTAATTCATAACAGCTTCAAAATAGGACCTCAGAGTAAACTTGAAAAAAGAACCACAATCACAGCAATTTTTTTTATCATTTTTCTTCTCAAAATGTGGTTCAAATCACTATCAAGTAATGAATCTATCTAGACAAATAACTATTCGCTACACTGCCTGCTCACTTCTTTCATTAGGTCTCTGACACACAAACAAGAGCAGCAAAACTTGTTATATATTTCCTGGATGCATCCTAAATGCAAAAATTCAGTCTGTGGTTTTAAAATTGAAAGGATTTTCTAACAGCAACAAGGAACACAAGAAGAATGGGGGACAAAAGAAATATAATGTAAGGGAGTCCCTCTGTCATCAATGCAATTTCATTTTGATTCTCTTCTGTTGCACTGTATTTAGCTTTATCTTCTACAAATGCATCGAAGTAATTCTCATAACCAGTTTTGCGTAAAACAAAGGAGCTCTTAACCTTCATCATTTCCATAGCCTGCAGTAGAACATATACAAAGTGAGGCGTCTTATCGCATGTGCTCATGGTAGGATAATTTGAAGGAAAACAACAAATAAAATTAACCATGTGCCACATGGACATCAGTTATAAATCTTTGGAAGAATAAAAAAATGAACTTGCCGCTAGACTCTTCTATAGAAAAAAAAGTAGAGCATAATTACCTGAAAACTGAACACAAATTGCCGTGCTTTCTTGCTCACTTGCACATTAGGATGAGATTGGAGTATCTCATACATTGATCTAGCTTCATTTGGCCTGTCACCATGTTAAACTGTACTTTGCATAAAACCAGAATTTTGTAGTAAAGTAAAAATCCAACACATGGATTAATTGATTGATAAACTGCTGAAGAACAATATATATACATATATGTGAACAAGACATAGTAGAGTTTGACTACATAAACCTAATAAATAGCACAACCTACTTCTATTTATAAAGCAAATGACTTAATCAGCCCACAAAATTATTATATATCATTTTGCATGTGGAAGCTTTTACCTGTATGATAAACGTAAACGTTGATCTCAATGATCCATTTGTTTGTTTAATAAAAGTCATTTTAAAATCTTCGCACAAGTTATAGTTTCAAGAGTGAAGAATGTTATCAATGAGTTGATAAAAATACACGCATATGGAAGGAATATAGTATGGAGAGTTTTCCTCTTGTGCACTCAACTACAAGTGGATACAAGTCTAAACTCTCAAGTTAGTTAAAGGGGGTCACTACAAGTCTAAAGGGGTTCACTAAACAGCTATGAAGAAGGGAACAATGTCCACTTGAGCTTCTTATTTGATGTTTTCAAGGCCAATTGAATGAGAACAGATGAATTATATGTTCAACTGGGTGATTAAATTTAAGTGCTGTTAGAGTTATGTTATAGTTTATATTTGGTTAATGGGTCATATTGGGCCCTATACCACAAAACTCTAGTATTTCTCTATATATATCCTTGTACTCCTTTACTAATGAAATATACAAATTATTTCTCCTATTCTCACATGGTATCAGAGTTCTAGGTTAAACCCTAGCCGCCGCTTGCCACCGCCACTCCAAACCCTAGTCTTCCACCCACCGCCGCCACCTCTACCAGCAGCCGCTGTTCATCTCTTGCCGTTCTCGTTGGTCTATGGGCACCTGGTGATGTTCCTTAGCCCTCACCAGTAATGCCCTTGTCTTGTTGCTGAAGGATTTGTCTTGTCGTCGTCATGTCTTCGTTTCATGATTCTTTAGTTAAGAATCTCCATTGTACCTCGCAAAAGTTGGATGGAAGGAACTATGTTTTTTGGGCGCAAAGTTTTGAGCAGTTCCTTATGGCTCATAAGAAATCGTCGTACCTCACGGCAGATCCGCCGGACTCGAAGGATGCCAAGTATCGCTGATTGGCTTCTCGAGGATGCTCGCAGCTGCGCTCAGTGGTTGACCCGGTAGTATGGAGCCGGATATCGCTCAAGTGTGGTGATGTTGACTCATCTGCAAAGGCAATTTGGGAGATGTGCGATTGACATATGGAAATGAAAAATAATATCTCTCGTGTTTTTGAGTTATATGAGCAGCTATTACTGACCCGACAAGGCGATCGTCACTGCCCTCGCTTCTTCACTCACATCCGTAGCATGTTGGATGAGCTGGATATTTACCAGCCATTAATTCTTGATCTGGCCACCCTTCGTTGTTACCGGAATGAAGTTGTAGTCATCGCATATCTTTCCGGGCTCCCCCTTGAGATGCAAAACCAGGTGAAGGGCTCTTTTTCGAAAGTTATGAGAGAATGCCCTAATCTTGTTCTTTGTTTATGCTCACGTTAGCCGCTGTCTTCTACATCCACATCTCCGTCGCCCGTTGTGTCCTCCGATCGAGTCCGCTTTGCTAGCTTCCGTGGGCGTGGTGGTAAAAGGCTCCTCGTGGTGGTCGAGGCGGCCGTGGTGATTCTCGAATAGGTTTGTGTGTACCTGCCATCGATCGGCCGAGCCACACCGAGGATCGTTGTTGGGATAAGCATGGTCGCCCGTGCCGATGCTGCCAATGCTAGACCGAGGTGGTCGATCCGTCACCCACTTCTAGTCTTTCGAACAGTTTATCACTATCTCTCGGTCGACTTTTGCAAGGTTCCCAAGACTACGTGGCACTGCGTCTCACACCATGATCCTCTTCTTGCTTTCCTCGGGTAATGCCTTTCTTGCTTCTAGGGGACGGTTCTGGATTATTGACTCTGGGGCCTCTTCTCACATAGCGGTACAAAAACCCTTTTTCCAAAAATCTTTCTCCATCTATTTTTTTCATTCTTTGGCAATCGCCGATGGGACGATCGTGCTTTTAGTGTCAGGAGAGGGAGTTGTCAGCGAGGCTTCCTCTCGACCTAGACTAAATGATGTTCTTTATGTACAGATTTCTCGTCAACTTGCTATCCGCTTTACTGTGATCACCAAACATTTGAATTGTAGTGTAACATTTTTTTCCCCTTTTTCACTGTATTTTTTTCGGGATCGCGAGACAGGGGAAGAGGATTGGTTTTAGGGGCGTAATCGTGGTGACGGCGTATATCGTTGGTGCGTGATGATATTCCTCGTGGTTTTAGCAGATGCTCATTTTCGACTCCAGTCATCACTCATATGAGCACTGTAGATTGGGTCACCCCTTCTCTTAGTCGTCTTCGACAAACTTTGCCTTGGATTGGGTCGAGTCGTTTCAATGTGAGTCGTGTCGGTTGGGTAAACATCATCGTACTACCTTTTAAAGCGTTCTACTCCGTTAGTCTAGTCGGTCGTTATTTGATTTAGTTCATTGTGATGTTTGGGGACCTTCTAAAGGTCAGCGTCTATTTCTGGTCATTGTTACTATGTTGTGTTTGTTGATGTTTTTCCCGAGTGTCTTGGGTATATTTGTTAAAAAGACCGTCGATTTACTATCGATGTCCTTCAAAAATTTATTTTGGAAATAAAAAATCAATTTTCCATTGTTCTCAAATGTCTTCGCACCGATAATGCTTTAGAATTTGTCTCTTCTGCTGTAAATTCTTTATATGCGTCCCTTTTGGGATTATTCATCAAAACCACCGTCCACACCTCTCAACAAAAATGGAGTAAGTGAAAGAAAGCATCGTCGCATCTTGGATGTTGCACGCACTCTCTTGGTAGAGCGTAATGTTCCTATGTATTTGTGGTCCCGATGCTATCTTGACTACGATCCATCTTATTAATCGTATGCCTTCGCACCCTTAGGGGAGAGGGTTCCTTTACGTCGTCTTCTACCTAATACCGAGTTGTTTCACTTATCCCCTCGTGTTTTTCGGGTTGTGTTGGTTTTGTTCGAGTTTAACTCCTAGTTTAGACAGAGTTTCGCCGCGTGCGCTTAAATGTGTTTTTTTGTTGGTTATTCCCGCACTCAGCGTGGATACCGGGTTGTTTCATCCGACTAGTCGGGAAGTATTTTGTGTCTATGGATGTCACGTTTTTTGAGTCTCAATCATTTTTCTCTGATTCGATTTCTCCACGATATGTTAACTACGTCATCGATATTGTTACTCCCCATCACTGTCTCGGTCCCTCACGCTGTGCCTATGCCTAGTGTGACGCCTCCTCCGATCTGGATACGGATGTTGGTCGTTTTTGGACGAGGTTTATCATCGCCGTCAACATGTACCACCGCCCGACTCCGCCCCTCCGGTCCTTTCCCCGGACCATACGGATCCGTCTCTTGATCTTCCCATTCGCCTTTTCGCAAAGGTATTCGTTCTTGTACTAAACATCCCATCTCCCTTTTTGTTTCTTATGATAATCTTACCCGTCCTTTCGCACATTTGCTTTTTTTCCTTGTCTGCGAGTCGATTCCGGGAACTACCGAGGATGCTGCGTTTGCTTCCTGATAGGCAAAGCAGATGGATGATGAAATGGAAGGCTTGAGATCTCGTGGTACATGGGCGCTTGTGCCTCGCCTGGCTGATGCCGAGCATCGTCGCTGCCGATGGGTCTTGTGCAGTCGAAACACAAAGGCGGATGATGCAGGTTGATCGCTCTGAGCCCGGTTAATGGCCCGTGGTTTTACTCGGTTATGGTGTTGATTATCTTTCGAGACTTTTTCACGATTGCTCAGTACGAATTCCATTCGCATTCTCATGCCGGTAGCTATGAATCAATCATGGACACTCATCGACTTGATGTGAAGAATGCCTTTCTCTATGGAACTTAGTTGAGGGCAGTGTTTATGGAGCAGACCTCCAAGGGTATGTTGCTCGGGGGAGAATCTAGTTTGCCCATTTCAGAAAAGTGATCTATGGTGCAAAACAAAGTCCTCGTGCATGGTTTGACAAATTTAGTGTAATTGCAGTTGCAGATGGTTTTCGTAGATGTAATATGGATCATTCTGTGTTCTATAAGAACACTTCATACAGTTGTGTTAGTACTTTGCGGTATATATCGATGACATCTTGTAGTGGTAGTGATCGCGAGAATTCGGAGAATTAAAAGAGCATTTAATGAAGCATTTTCAGTTACTACGAGACATGGGACGACCCGGATACTTGGTATTGAGTTTGCGTATGCCGAAAGGAAAGATGGCGCTCTCACGACGGAAGTATGTGTTGGACTTACTTGAGGAGGCTGGTTTATTGGGTTGTAAACCAAAAGAATACACCTATTGAGCGATCGCATGCCCTTTTTGGGAGAAATCTTCCCATTTCTCAAAAGATCCTGAGTCGATCACAGAGCGTTTGATTGGTAAGCTCATTTATCTAAGCATGTACTAGATCACGAAAATATATTCTGGATTGGACTCTGAGTCGGGTTTTATGCATGAGCTACGAGAAGTTCATGCGGCGGTGCTGCGAGGTTCTTACATATGTTAAAGGGAGCTCCCGTGAAGTGTCTTCTCTAAAAATCATTATCGCCTAGAGCGTTGCGAGCATATTCGACTTGGGTTATCTTTGGTGATAGAGGAGACGAAAGTCTACGTCGGGGCTCTGCATCGTATGTCGGTGGAAACTTGGTTACTTGGCGAAGCAGAAAGCGAGAATGTGGTTTTCGAGATTAAGTCGCGAGCGAGTGCTGGATAAATGGCACGAGACGACATGTGAGATGGTTTGGGTGCGATCTTTTTCTATCTGAGTTGGGATTCCCTATCACAATACCTATCAGATGTTGTGTGATAACGGTAGCCGCCATCTTCATTGCAAATAATCCAACATTCCATGAAAGCGTACCAAGCATGTGGAGGTTGATTGTCACTATGTTCGTGATATGGTACTTGAAGGGAGTCATCTCTACGCCTATACCGATTGATCTGAGCAGTGGCGGATATCTTCACGAAAGGTTTAAATGTTAAAAGTCTTTTAGTAATCTATGTAACAAGTTGGGCATGCTCGATATATATGCTCCAGCTTGAGGGGGAGTGTTAGAGTTATGTTATAGTTTATATTTGGTTAATGAGCCATATTGGGCCCATATATCCTTGTACTCCTTTACTAATGAAATATACAAATTATTTCTCCTATTCTCACATGTTAGATTTTTATATTTTGGTACTAGTGGGCCCTATATGGGCTTAGGGGTCTTACACCAAAAAGTCTCAAGACTTAGTGTCTCAACCTCCATACCCATATATAAGCCCATTCTCACTTACTATTACACGACCGATGTGGTACTATATTTTCAACACCTCTCCCTCAGAGTTCGACTCGGTTGAACTTGCAATTGCACGAACTTCTACGCAGGTGATGCATTTTACGTGGACTTATGACACTACTTGTGTCTCGGGAGGTCCCTACAGGCATGGAGGTCATACACACGTGGACTTGTGACCACATCGAGTGGCTCCACTATGTTCTCTCGATACCATGTTAGATTTTTTTATATTTTTGGTACTAGTGGGACCTATATGGGCTCTATATGAGGCTTAGGGGTCTTCAGCCCAAAAAGTCTCGAGACTTAGTGGCTCAACCTCTATACCTATATATAAACTCATTACACTTCTATTACACAACCGATGTAGTACTATATTTCCAACAAGTGCTATTCTCATACGCAGTTGAATAGTTGGTAAATCAGAAGCAACAATGCCAGTTGAACATCGATGTCCAGTACAAAGAAATAATAAAAGCGTTTGCGTCTGTGCATGTATTGATGTGTAGATAGATTCTCGTATGCTCTGATCTTCTAGAGACCTAGAGATGAAATTTCTTTCTGATAGTTGTGTCCAATTTTTGTAACCAATATGGTACAAGTCCATGTGTGTAGGACCTCTGAGACACAAGTAGTGTACAAGTCCATGTAAACAGACCTCTGGTATACAAGTCTGTGCAAGTTCGATCGAGTTGAACTTGAGGGAGGGTGTTGGAAATATAGTACCACATCGGTTGTGTGATAGAAGTGTAATGAGTTTATATACAGGTATAGGGGTTGAGCCACTAAGTCTTGAGACTTTTTGGTGTAAGACCCCTAAGCCCATATAGAGCCCATATAGGGTCTACTAGTACCAAAAATATAAAATCTAACAGTAAAGAACCTTGTCTCACCAAAGGATCACCGCAATCTATCTATATCTTACAAAATTAAAGAGTAAGTGAAAATTGTCAAAACAACTTGTGCTGAATAGAATGCTTTACTAGCAAGCAAGAGTGGCCTAGTTTGTAGCCTTGGAGAGGATAATCCAAACTTTTATGAGCAAAATACAAAGATAACGTTTGATTCTTCTGTAAGCAGCATCAATTCAGCCAAATAAAAATAGTTAACGCTATTTATCGATAACACTTCACAATATGCTGATCTACTTCCAAAGACAGGTTGTTCGCTCAATGTTCCACTGTAATGAAGCGTCATGTATCTTAAGTGACGGTGAGCTTGATATAAAAGGCTATAATTTGGTCAAATAACTCAAATTTGCTCTAGATAGGCATCCAAATTAAGAGGCAAGACCACCTCTATTCCATGAATATTACATGACAGCCAACAGTTTTCTATTTGCAAGGCTGACCATTAAGAGAAAAATTTTAATGGAACTTATGTGATCCTACAACTGGCATAAATCTTATTAATAAGCCAAATAGGTTGTTATTTAGACTGTTGCATATGACATGAGAAGGCAGGGCATAAGTCTTCAATCTTCTGTTGGATGGATTGACTGTTTTGACTTTAGACCAGTTGCCATACTTGCTGACTTGAATCAAACCAAGAGCATATTCGAAGATAAGAAAAGAAATATCTTTTACGAATTTAGTTGTAGGGAGTGGTGATGGCTGTGGTAGAGATGACTTTGATGATGGGATGGGGGTTTGGGCACAACGAAGCCCACTTAATTAGAAACAAAAGGAACAAGAGGTTCATATGTCTTTTTTACTTCGACCTCTAAAGACAGTTAAAATTTCTATCAATCATCAAATATAAAGTTACTATGTACCCAATATCAATAGAACTTTGGTGTATCCTGACATCCCGACAAGCAACCAAGCATAATCAAAAGTGTGGTTCAGGAAAAAATATATATATATATATATACTGTTGGAAATATAGTACCACATCGGTTGTGTAATAGAAGTGTAATGAGTTTATATATAGGTATAGAGGTTGAGCCACTAAGTCTTGAGACTTTTTGGTGTAAGACCCTAAGCCCATATAGAGCTCAAATATAGGACCCACTAGTACCAAAATATAAAAAAATCTAACATGAGTATCGGAGAAATATAGTGGAGCCGCGATGTGAGTACAAGTCCATGTGTGTATGACCTCCATGTGTGTAGGGACCTCACGAGACCAAGTGAGTGTACAAGTCATGTAAAAGCAGGACCTCACGGTGTACTAAGTCACGAGGTAAGTTCGGCCGAGGTTGAACTTGAGGGAGGAGTGTTAGAAATGTAGTACCACGTCGGGTTGTGTGATAGAAGTGTAATGGGTTTATATATAGGTATAGGGGTTGAGCCATTAAGTCTTGAGAGCTTTTTGAGTGTAAGATCACTAAGCCCAGTATCAAAGCCCATATAGAGTACCCCTAGTACTAAAAATATAAAAATCTAACATGGTATCGGAGAAATATAGTGGAGCCATCGATGTGATCTGAGTCCAGTGTATGTATGACCTCCAGTATGTGTTGGACCTCACGAGACACAAGTAGTGTCTGAGTCCAGTGTAAGCAGACCTCACGGTGTCAGAGTCATGTCCCAGAGTTCGTAGGAGTTGAACTTGAGGGAGGGTGTTTGAAATATAGTACGCATCGGTTTGTGTAATAGAAAGTGTAATGAGTTTATATATAGGGTATAGAGGTTGAGCTAGCTAAGTCTTGAGACTTTTTGGTGTAAGACCCCTAAGCCCATATAGAGCCCATATAGGGCCCACTACTACCAAAATATAAAAATCTAACATATACATATATAAATTAAAAACAAGCCCAGACAGCAAGAACGGTGTTGTGGCGGTGATTTCCCTGATTATATTCTGGGTAAGGCTTTTCACCTTATTTTTTAACAGAATTTTTTTTAAAAAAAATAGCCCACTGTTTCTGCAAGAGACAAATATATGAATTTAGATGATTTATTGTCTTCAACTTTTGGTTTGCATCAACATAATTTGGTTTTCATATTTTATTGAAAGTGAGCCAGATTTTTCGTCAAGTTCACATTTGAAGCTGTGATGATTGTCTTGTGAAATACAATGGAAATTACATACCTCTCAATAATTAAAGGATGTTTCGATTTTTTATTTTTTTTATTTTTTATTTTTTATTTTTTTATCTATAATCTTGGTTGCGCTATGTGGTAATATCCCTTTTTCCTTTCACTTGTACTATAGGCAAGAAGTGGGATCCAAACTATTATTATAAAAGACTTGTTCTAAGCTCCTCTATTCAGTTCGAACTCAAACTGGCCGAAAAATGCTCAAGCAAAATCAAGTTTATCTAAGATTGTTTACAAGTTTGCCACCAAGCAAAGGCCTTTTCACCAGAAAAGTTAAGTCATGACAAGAAATAAAATACAAAATAACTTCCAGAGCAATCTCATATATGTATTTCAAGAAAATGATATGAAAGCAAACAGTTGCAGTTTCGACTAAACTAATATTTATGCAGAAAATTAATCAATCAAATAAATACTGCAAAAGAAATATAATCTAAATACACCAACCAATTATTTTATAATGACCAAAGTTCACCAAACGCTTTTAAAATTGCATCATTCTCTAACTGAAATAATAATGTTTATGACCCAAAATATGTTACTAAATGATCAAAACCACATAAATGGGAAGAAAAAGCTATACAACAAATAAAGTCAAGGACAAACCTCCTAAGAGAATCTTGGCAAATTGACCATTGTAAAGCAGCCAACCCATGCAGTTCACTCTGCATATAAACAAAACATGTAATATATAGTAAAGAAAATACTTGCACAATATTGAAAAGACAATTGAAAAGCCTAACATAAGACCAATGCATTGTGTAAATATCAAAACAGCTGTTCAGGCACATATTCGTTCTATTTATAAAAATTAATGATGCAATCACATTTTGAGAAACATTTGCACCATGAAACTTTACCCTGAGCTCAATATGCATCATCAAAGAGGAACAATTTCTTTGTTCTTCAAAGGAAAAAAAAAAAATAAAAGTACTAAATCATTAATTTGCTTCGTTAACTTGGATGCTTGACAATATCAAAATTTTCAAAAAGTAGAAATAATCTGATATTAAGTTTTAATACCTGGAAGATCACAGACTTCATTATTTTTTCATAATAGGGCAGAGCTTCTTGTAGCTTTCCACTATCCATCAAGCTATCACCATCCCTCAATGCCTAAAATGAAGGAATTTTTAGAAAACAAACCCAAGTTTCTAAAGGTTGTTAATTAGAAACTAAGCCTTACAAACTCAAATACTCATAAATGAATCACAATATATTTCTTCAATTCCCAACTTAAAGAAATATTAATAATCGTAAGCATTTCCAAGCAAGAATTAGGAATGTGTAAGGAAAGATAACGGTGATCAATAAAATGATATAACAGATTAAAAGAATAGAACAACGTGCAGATATTTTTTAGAATTTGAATTAGTTTGGGTGATTGCCAGCACAAGCAGTAATGTATGGCATGTTCTAATGTCATGTGGTCAGATTGCTTGCAAAAGAAAAAAAAATAAAAACCAGACTGGCATAAACAACCCAAAGCCACATATTGATGCAAATGTTAGGCAAGCCCAGAAATTTGAGATCCTGAGATCCATAAGCAATGCAGATAGCATCTGTCTTTTGGCACAGATTTTAGGTTAGGAAAGAATTAAAAGGAGATAAAGAGCACACAGATAGGTGAGGATAGAGCATTTTGGTCAAATCTGTTTATGTATCATGTATCATGCACATTGAGCAAAAAAAAGATCCAGATCCACATGCAATGCTGATATCAGCTTGAGGCAAAAAGAAGATATGAATGGGAGATACTACAGCAGCATATTCTAATCAAGGTAAGCGGGTAGTGTATGACAGTTAACTTGCAGATGGTATGGTTGTAATGATGTCACAGTAACCTCTTCATGAAATTTATGCATAAAGAAAGGCAAAGAAATACAAGCACTACAGCTTATTGCCATAAATATACCTTCTCGCACTCCAGTTTTGTCTGTGCATCAATCGTGAAACCCATCTTCTTTCTGTAGGCTGCAATTAGCTCCTTAGTCTGTTTTTCTTTGGCTATTTTGTCCTCAGCGGTTTCAAGCTGATCCCCTGGACGAATAACCCTCCCACCACCGAACTGCACAAAAAAAGTGGCACTTTGAAATTTATTCATCAAAGGAATCGGGTAAATAACTATTTAAGAAAGATAGGCGAGCCTAAATGTTCACTAAGGATTAAAAAATATAAAATAAAATAATACAAACCCTTCAGAATTGTGTTATTTGACATATATCTCTATTCATAACATATACCATAATCTCTCATCTGAGAAAGGATATAAAAACTAAAATAAGCATTACTTTAACATATGACTGCCAAATGTAAATACTCAATTCTAAGCAAGAAAATCACAAAGGCTTCCTTATTTATGTTTATGTTAGGAAGTGGGCACATAAGGTAAAAGGCACTAGAAAACCAACAAAATAAATATTAAAAAAGACAAAAAGGTGTCCAATGGGTAAAGGTTCAATTAGCATGATGCTGAAGGGAAGTTAGACATAATGCAAGAAACCAATTTGCTGCCTTGGATTGGTAAAGGGTTCACTTATTGGTATGCAAGGTCTGTCAGCTACCCTGAAAAGGGTATAATCTGTATGAAGCTGCGCATTCAGTATCTCTGTTCTAACTTCTAAGGATTATGGAATCCAACTATGTGCAGAATTAACAAATAAGCCAAAATATAGAGATGTTCAAGTGAATCAGATCCTAATAACTGAAAGGGTTAATTCAATAGGGAAAATGTAGGTTTTCACTTTCCTTTCTGATAATCAACCAGCATATGCTTTCTTGTGCCCAATAACATCGATGTCCTTCATCATGACAATCATGTTTCAACAGCCTAATTCATGTATGAGCGGTGATAATCAAGACTTAAATTTATGGCATGCCACTTAAATTTTACTTCTAACTAAAAAGTCCATAATCAAAAACAGTAATGAATAAAAGGACCTAAGGGAAACAAGGGACACTGATTAAAATGGTTTCAGAACATTGGCAATGTATACCCTTATGTTTACAATAAACATGTATCCTGCGAATAATATTGTTTTATGAAACTTAATAAATGGATTGTAACGAACAAATTTAATCATCACCACAATGTCGAATCAAAAACATGGATCCTTTCTTAGAAGTATAAAGGTAGCTAAAGGTCATATCAGATTATAGATTATATGGCTAGTGGTCATATTAGATTATATAGATGAATATAGGATGCATTGAAAATGATTCAATTCAAGAAACAAAATTTTCATGTTTCTTTGAAACATATATTTTAAGCTTTAATAACATACCATACCATACTACCCCTTTCTACAACTCACAAGTTCAGAGGGACCCAGAAAAGATTAAAACTGCCAATGAAGATTACACTCATTAGTTAAATTTCATCAAGAAAGAAGACAATCAATAAATTAACCCAAATATTCCTTAAAGGAACACATGTTCTGTTTCCTACCGTCTTGGAAATGTTTCCAGGTCTCGGGAAGACGCCCCATGTGGAAACTTTGGGCTTGTATATGTTGCTCGTATCTTCTTTTTCTTCTCCTATATTCAACTTTTGTGGTGTTGTACGTTGAACCTTGCTAGCATCCCCAACAATAATCTCCACCTCAGGGAAATCCACATTGAAAAGAGGTTCAGCTACTGGAGCTAACCCAGGCCGTCTACCTTTATAGTTCTTTTTCTCTGAAAAATCAAGTCCCAAAAAGTCTACACTTGAAATTTTCAACTCTTCTTTATTACTTGAATTTCTCTCTAGAAAATCCTCCCTTGCATCCTCTGAATTCATTTCTTGTATACCTAAGGTGTAGTTTGAGAATAAGTTCTTAGCTTACATTTTTTAAACATGTAATGAACAAAAGATCTAACTGATTGAAGGTAGAGTAGATCAGCACTTTTAGCAAAGTAAACTCGTCTTCTTTAACTAAAAAAAATTGCAAATAATCTACAAATATGTCATCAAACCACGTATAACCAAGATTAGTCAGCATGCAAATTTGAAGAAGTTCATTCCAAATAATCCATAAGTAGGATTTTTTTCCTTTTGCTAGGACGGTCATGAATAAGAAATCAATGTTCACACAGATTAATGAAGAAAGTGAAATTAACATATTTTAATCCTTAAAAGTTTTAAGCTTTCAGTTTTATGATATTATGTAGATGAAGAAACTTCAACATTATCAGAAATTTTCCCAAGGCAGGAATCAAGTTTATACGGAATAATAATTACCAATAGGAGTCAAGGCCAACTATTATCTTTATAAACACCCATCTGAGTCTTAATGAAAAACTACTAAACCGTCAATAGGAAAGATGAATTGCAGAAAGAAAGGTTTACAGAAATCATTTCTATCAAGCTGTGAGACTTTAAAGCAAACTTAATCACGGGCTAAAGGTTTAAATAGTAGATGAATAAGTGTCATCCGAGCAAATTTACTCATCTAACCAGTTGGTGCACTTGTGGACCCTATACCATTTTCCGGAGGGACAAGGCCACAATTCAAACTGGCAGCAGTAAAACTTGGACTGGTTGCCATAGCATAAACTTGCAGAAAACTATAAAATATTGTAGGCCATTTTGTAAGTGCTTCTAATTGAAGGAAAAGCAGTAGATGTAGAACTCTGGCTGGTGGCAGGACTTACACGAGGTCAACATTCTCCAGCACAAAAATAAAAAGTGAAGCAAGAAATATTTTCAAAACCAAATCACACAAAATCTATAAAAATTGAAATTAAGATAAGCAAATTCACTTCTCAAAGGAATCACAGTTTATTCAGAAAGAACATGGGCAGATAAAGAATACATTCTTTCTCAGGAATAAAAGGGGCCATCTTAAAATTTTGAGAGCAAGTAGACAGAAATGCTGAAAAAAAGCTACATTAATTGTTTGTGCAGTCAATCTTGATCGGGAAGACTAGGAAAAATCTTAGTTGTGCCAGTTACTTCTATCAACCGCCTTTTTCCCCAATCGAAGGTGTAATTTTGGCTTCTTCAGCAGGCATTCCATCTTAATATGCCTAATGATTTAGGCACCTGCAAATGTTTGCTCCATAGGCATACCGTGGCAGGTCATCTAATAAGTTGCCAATGCACAGGGATGTTACTTACAATCACATATGGATTATGTAAATGGCTGCACAATCATGAACACTTCAGGACTTGTACCTGCTTTAGGATATGCATTTTGGGAGCAACTAATCTTACTGAAGTAAAAGCTTCAATAATCATCAGATGGTGCATACACAAACATGGCATGGCAACAATTAAAGAATATACATATAAATATACAATATAAAATATGATAACTAATGGCAGGAAAAAGTAGAAATATACAATAGTAATGACAGCAATGATTTTCTCATGTCCATGAGTATAATCTGGTTGGAGAAACAAAGCCGAAAAGCTAGACAGATGGATAATCATAACAACAATGTTAGCAAGTATTTTTGTCAATTGAACACTGACACCCTAATTCATGTAGCGCATTAAAATATTCAAAAACCATCAACAACTTTACCTACTAAAGTCAGCTTAAGCAAATAAGCATTCATACATACGCAGAAGATTCTCAACCAAGTATCCTCAAATTTGCTATCTAATTTATAAACAGATTCATTATGGATTATCAGAAATAACAGACCATCCACCATATAGAAGTAAAGCCATGTATGTCACTATGTCAGTTTCTCACTTCTGTCCATTAACACCAGTTATATACAAATGCTTTTAATCAACATAAATCCAAGTACCGGCAACAACAATAATGCGTATCCATGTCCATGTTTCTCAAAGGTCAAAGTTTTAATACAGAAAATAAAATTTTAAAATATATTAGAAAGTTTAAAAAACCACAAAAACCAACTAACAAGAAGAGTAACCCCATGAAAAAATCAATAAAAAAAAAAAAGAAGCCCAAAACACGGACATTTGTGAGAAAAAGCAAGAAAAGCAACAATTTGATAATCTCTAAACAATACCAATATCCCCTATCTTTGGCTTTTCCACAGGAACGTCCACACCAGAACCCGAGCCAGCAGCAGCAGCAGCTTTGCTCTTCTTGTATTCCTTTGCTTTCTCCATGGCCAGCTGGACAGGATCCGGGGCTTCAGGAGCAGGATTTGGTTTGGGGATAGAGCTCTGGAGCTTGGAATTCTTGTAGGCTTCAGCCTTGGTGAAGGCTAGCTTAACAGGGTCTGGGACTTCGGTTGGTTCCTGCTCCGCTGGTGATCCAGTTTCCGGGTTGGAAGAAGCAAGAAGAGGCTTGAAGCGTCGTGTGGTTCTTGGGTAGAAAGCGAGAATGGTGGTGTTGGTGGTATTGGGGAATAAGGGCAGAGTCGAGGAAGGAATGATGGCCATTGTTGTTGCTTTTGTGAACATTGGTTGTCCTGTTTTGATTTGATTTTAAGAATTGGATGCGGATAAGCGGATGATTTTAAGAATTGTATAATATCAAAATCATATATTATATTACTGATATTAATTATACTATAATTATATTTTATTTAATATTTTATAAAACTCTCATTAGTTTTATAAAATTAATATACACTAGAGCATAAGCAAAATAAAAATAAAAAGTTACCTCACTAAGACTTAAAGTGCAACTAGCATTATTTCAAATCAAGAATTCATTAGACTTCAAAATAAAGTGGCTGCGATATCAAGACACCTCACTTGCATATGATCAATGATAGAGATGACTTGATTGGGAAAAGATTGATGAAAAACTGAGACTAGGAACTTGAACAAGTTGCAGCACCCAGTTGTGCGAATATAGACAGGTTGATGATGATCATAACTGAACAAATTCATAGCATAAAGTATTAGACAAAACACCTACTGTAAATGACATATCTCATATCTTAGCAGACAATGGCAGTGATTAGGAGACACACCACACATTACCTTATCCAAATCACATTAATAACTCTAATACAAGGGCAGGTCCCCAGCTTAACCTGGACCCATGAAGCCAAAAATTTTGTCAACATAGTTCATGTTAATGAGAGTGGATAAGGATATCATAAGATCACCAATCCCAGTTCATCCCTACAAATTAAAGAGACTAATTCTACATATCAAGAGGCAAAAATTACAATTGAATGAATCAAATCTCAACCATATAAGTCATGATATTTATCTAATACTGATAAAGACTTTGTTACATAAAAGATACAAGCCAATATACAATAACTACTTTCCTTGTTACCATTCCATATGTATATTCACATGCTTAAACCATTACATATTCTTCATAGCAATCAGACCATTCAAAATAAAGAGTTATACTTTAAAGCATGAGAATTTGTTATACATAAGTAATAACTAGTTCTAGAGATAATATCATCCATGTGAAAGACATCAAACTCAATACAAACCATAACATTCACAAAAACTCCAAATAAAAACATAAAATTCCAGATAGAACTCCAAATAAAGATAAAATTCCAAATACAACTCCAAAGAAAGACACATAAAACTCCAAATATAACCCCACAAACAGTTGGTCGTCCACCACATCCTGCACACAAATAAAAGAGAGAAAATCAGAGACCATAAAAAATGAAAAACAACATTTGAAAAGCCATGGAAAATGGAAAATTTTAATAAATAAAAGGGATAAATACGTCAATAAAGAAAATTTATACCATATTCGGATCCTAGAACTTCCAATCACCCAAGCATGCGAAGTTCTTGATGCATTCTAAAGAACATGCGAGCTCATGCTTCGTCACTCATCAAGTGCTCGTATACCATAAGAATTTGATCTATGGAATACCCATGTTCTGTCAGCTTCATACATTCATCTTTAGCATCTTTTTGCAAAGCCCACTAAACAGTCAGATTGAACTTCATCAAAAGCTTTTTCAATACTTGTGGCCAAACAGATTATTGCATCATCACTAATGGTCGCTTTGCGCTTGCCTTTCTCTTTCCTTCTTTGTATTGGGCTTGTCGTTGTCCCTAGTTTAGAATTATAAGGTTGAGTTAACGGCGAGGCATTACCATGCCCATCTGCTTCCATGAAAGGCACATCATCATAATTCTGGTTTGAAGGAAATACATCTGGCTTAAAGTTGTAATCTATTTATGTGCCAATATGAGTTCTTGAGGTGACAACACAATGTCCAATAGCTTGATCATTACCACAAATAGTCTCAAGGAGGTTGTAATCCTCAATAGGCTTGCTCAAATATGGTTCGTCATCCTTATGGGCATGTATTTCAACAAATAAATATTCAAATGATTCAGTTTACAAATAAAAAATAACAATGTTTAAGTAACATATGCCTTGATGTATTCTATATATTTAAGCCTTGCCCATGACAATAATTTTGAGGCTATCATCCCAGCCTATGCCACTCATATCTATTAATTTTTTTATCCTCGCCGATCTCGTCCTTATCATTCTGAGATGATTACTTACATTAACCTCTGTCACTGTCACCCCAAATGTATCTGATAAGTGCTTGTGTGATAAAAATGCGAAGTATTATTTCCTTATGTTGAGTATTACTTTTATCAGGTTTTAACACTAATACTTGTGCATTTGTGTTACTTTCATGCATATAGGGTTGTGAAGCCGAATGTTAAAGAAAAAAACCAATGTAGATCGTGAACGCACTATTTGTAGGAAATCTTGAGAAGGATCAAATGCGAAGACATAAGTCGGGATTCAAGATGTGAGAATGTATGCCAACCTCTTTATATTCAAGCTAGCACAATGATTTGGAGGGGCACAAAGGCAGTCACATTCGAATATCCCGATTTATGCATTAATAGCAAAAGCTTCACCAATGAGGCCATTTATTGAAGAAGCAAAATGATCTACAATGTAAACGTGTGCCCGTTTACGTTATATCGATGAAAACATGGATTTGGGAGTGTTTCGGGCCGATATTGTAGCCAAACACTGTAGCAATTTACTGTAGTAGGTACTGTTCACAACCGTCCGAGAAATTGAATTTCAAAGAATCCACACGGGCGTGCGGAAATCCATAGGGGTGCCCACAGGGGCGTGTGGATGCCCGATTCTAGCCCTTTAAAAGCCGATTTTCAACCCGATTTCAGGATTCTTTTTCTACATCTTTGCCCCAACTTTCAAGAGGGCGGTGGCTATAGTTTTGAGAGGTATTGGCAAGGGTTTTGGAGAGGTTCTATGGCTTCGACATTGCGCTCCAATTGGAAGAAGGTTATTGGGGAAGCTTTCTTCTGCACCGATCCGACGATTGTGTATTAAAGGATTTCTACGACTCATTAATATATTAATTAGGAAGCATAATAGTTGGTTCTTTACTTGAAATGATTGTCCTAGGCGAACAATATCCGAGTACCCCATTCATATCGATTGCCTTATCCCCTTATTTACTTGTGCTTCTCTTTCTTGTTTCTTTTATTCTTGTTTACACTACATCTTATCAACACAATCATTGTTCATTTTCACTTGGTACCCCACTCACCTGGGATTATTACTTCGATAAACCCGTGCACTTGCGGGTCACACGCAAGGGGCCCTTGTCAGTATCTTTCAAGGATCAAATAGCAGCTTGAATTGTTTGTGGTTTAAAGCCTTTATCCACCTTAAACCCTTGTTCAACTTGGCTTGCCATAAATCTTATAAAGTAACTAATTTCCGATGATGTCCATTGTTTTGGATTATAACCTTGAATGCCAATGAGGATACTTGTATTAGGGCATTTCATTTGTATTATACATTCTTATTATTTAATAGGCATTTATTTTGATGTTCATATAAATCTTGTGAAGACATTTTAATTAGTTTTGAACATCGTAGTCCGTATGTATTAAGTTAAATCTTCTACTTTTTGTGGGATAAAGAGGAGAGCACTAGAAGGGTTTGATACTTATACACTTAAATAGTTCGCAAAATCAAAGAACCTTTAAATGGGCGTTAAAGGTTCGTAAGGATTTGTATGACATATACTTTGACAAAGAGTGCTAGTTCAACACTATGGAATAATGGGAGCATATGTCATAAATGGATCACTGGGATTGGTGTATTCGAATATGACTCGTAACAAACCAATCACATGGATTTTACTCTTTGACAGTTAATGATTGGGATTGTTAGTTATGATCATATGAGTGGACTTAGACCTGAGGTATCATGATCACAATATATTTGAAATGACTAGTCTGTTACTATAGTTGTAGGCTCAGTTTACCTTTTGGTAGGGCTAACCTTGAAGTACGACTATATCGGGTAAGTAGCAGTTGTGAGTGATCACCAATAAAGAATTTGGTCTCTTGGAAGTAAAAAAGTTAGTATCCTATGCAATTATAAATATGTGAGATTAGAAGACCTTAGCCAAGGTAATCAAACTAATCATGTGGGACACGAAGGGTAGTTTGGTAATCTCACCCTACTATAGTTATTTGCATATGATCGAGTTTAGTGGGTTTGACAATTACCATGGCTCTCACTCGGTTGGGATACAAGAACAAAAGGTTTATACAAATATGGTAATCATAATCAGAAAGGTTTGTAATGATCTACTCATTCATGTTTAATTGGGTTACAACGTGGGGCTATGGGGCTGACAAGGTGTTACCCAGGTCCTTTGGTATCATCTCATTGCCAATCGGAACAAACCTAGGAAGTCACGCTTAAAGGGATAAAGAATCAGTCTCGTTTTTGAGTGTAGGGGTAAAATTGTCAATTTACAATTTTACTTCATGGGATGAGTGAAATTATAAATTGGTCTAAGGTTTTTGTCTTAAATTAAAATCTTGATTTAAATTTGATGGAGTCGAATAGATAATCAAAATTATAAGGACTCAATGACAAAAAGTGGTTTTAGTTACATTAGGACTCATATTTCTAATAGAACTTCTATGATAATGTTTATCATATTATGAAGGTTTATATTTTGAATAGGACTTAATAATTGAATAATGTTTATCATATTATGAAGGTTCACATTTCAAATAGGACTCATAATTGAATAATGTTTATCATGTTTTATGAAGTCTCTATAAATATGACTCCTCTCTCTAACCCTAGAATCAATCAATTAATTCTTGAGTGAGATAAAATCCCCAAGATCTCTCTTCCTCTCTAACCCTAGCTGCTATTTTGAGAAGAAGAGGAGATTGTTTCTTAATTCTGGCGTGTGATCTAGAGGCGTGGGACCTTCGTTCGGCGCTTGGAGAACTATGGCAATCCGAGAGACAAATTCGGCACATTAAAGGAAAGGCTTTCAAACATTAAGAGGTAATTTCTTAGGCCTTTTAATTAAATTATGGTGTTCATTAAAACAATTATAATATATCACAAATTTATTGTTGCTTCCGCATGCCTTTGATGATTTTATTTAATTTTGCGATATTACCTAACAGTCAATCTCTTATTTCCTGTAGTTCTTAAAGTAGTCTTCATAACTAATGATGTTTGGCTACCTTGAGATGAACTATATCCCTCCATTCTACATTATAATATAAGACAAGACAATACTTATGATAATTTAAATCATATATAATATGATAAACATACAACTTGAAGAAAACAAATTCTGCAAGGATCCTATTTGAGCTTACATGCAAGATATTCAATCATACATAATTTAATAATAGAAGATAAAAAGATACATCGAAAAGTGGCCATTCAACAACAATACAAAATTTAGCATAAGAACATGTCAATATAACTACTTGTTTGCCCACATCTCAATTGCAATTTGGTCATGACTAGCAATCCACTCTTGTGCTTCTTCTCTTTGGTCCCGAGCAACGGTTTGTGAAACACGTTGTGGTATCCAATCTTCCTCCGAAGGAATAAATTCATCCTGACCGCCAGTGAGGATGTAGTTATGTAAGGTACAACATGCCAACATGAGATCCACCTGTGTCTTGAATGGGAAAAAAGGCCTAGAAGTGAGGACCTTGAAGTGGTTCTTTAAAGAACCAAATACATGCTCGATGGAGGTACGTGCAGATGAATGTCGTAAGTTAAATAGTTCCTTGGCATTTGTAGGTGTTTGGGAGCCGAACTCCTTCAAGTGATATCTTACTCCCCTATAAGGGGGTATAAAATCGGGTAGTGTGGCTTAACCAGCATCAACCAAGTAATATTTTCCTAATTACAAGAGTTAAAATAACTTTAATGGGTTCAATTGTAATATTTAATTAATTCTTTACAATTTTGTTAAAAAAAACTTAAAGATACCTTTGGGAACTTTTAGCCATTGGATCATTCTAGTACATCATGAAGAACTAAAGAGTCATGTATGACTCCTTCCCAACTAGTGAGAATAAACGTAAAACAAAGATTAAAATCCATAATTGCAAGGACATTTTGAGTTGGGTAAGGTTTTCTGCCTCGAAAGCTTGTGACTTCAGATACTGGGACAGAAGTATGAATATATGTCCCATCTAGGCCCAAACACAATCCTAGTATTGAATATTATATGTTAGGATTAATCCTACTGAAATACAATTATTTGAAGTCTAACATAACAATATATTGAAGTAAGGATGCAATGTTCTCTTTGTTGCTATATAAGGTGGGGTTTGAGAACTTGGTGACCGCACATATTCATCTGCATTTCACTAATTGCGAACAACATGTGATTGAAGTATTTATTAACAGTCTCACTGGACCTTAGAAAATTATGTGCAATAACACGGTTGCACTGGTTGTGCCTTATAGTGTGCAAGAACATTACTAATTTCTCCTTAGTGCTCATGTGCAGTACATCCCGTGCAAGTCCTTTTCCATGTAATATTGAGCATAGCTTAAAAAATGTAGACTTGTTCATTCGGACCATGTTAATACTAGTATCATCATTCCCATCTATCAACCTAGACAAATATTTTCTCTGTATTTCTAATCTTTCAAGTGATGGTTCTCGAGGAATTCAATGTCTTTTGCTCTTAATCCACGATAACGCGGTGTAGGAGGCAACCAAAACTGTTAGTTGCATGAGGTATAGTTCATCATCTTCTTTCTCGAAATGATCCATCTAATATGTAATTAGTAATAATAAAATAATTAACTGTAAGGTATAACATAAAGATGAAACATTATAAAATATTTCTATTTAAAACATTCTAACTAGGCACGAAACATTATTCTAACTTAGTAAAGAAACCTTATTCTTTTCCCAATTACTCACAAAATCATTCATATCTTTAAACCCGTTAAAACTTAAAAAACTCAGCCAAAAAAAAAATAATAATAAAAATAAAACAAAAAAACCAGTGATCAATTTGGGACTGGTTCAGTGGAGGAATTAACTTGCCCAGTTTGCCATATCTAATGTTGGACACTGTAATTTGGGCTTCTAAACCATAAAAACATCACAACTCTCTATTCAAGTGTTTTTTCCAATGAAAGAAAGAACCATTTAATCACAATAGGTATTCATTCTCAAAGAGTGTTTTTAGTTGGAGATGCAAAGGATGACTTGTAAATAAAGATCAATTTTTCAAAACATAATATTAAAATATGAATATAACTGATGTACCAGGTATTCGCCTATAAAGAGCTAGATCACAAATAATTCAATCAACTAATAGACAGGCTAAAGCAACTAGCATCTACAACTAACCAAATAACTAGATAAAACAGAATACCTACTTCTCAAGCACTCAATGACTCAATAAGAAACCACCTAATAATAGCATAAAACCAAATCACCAAACATAGGCTTACAAACAAGCAAAAAAAAATAGGAGGTAACATTTTCCTGCTTTGAAAATAGAATCTGATATTGTTATTTTTCCCTTTATGGGATAAATCTTTTGTTTCCCTTTTAGCATCTACTAATAAATATGTTGGTTGTGTTATGGATACCATTTAGTATTGACTCTCAATATTCATTTACCTTAGATGTTAGCATATAGCCTGAAACCTAATTGAGTTTCTAACCATTTCTATTATAATTGGTTTCAATCAGGTGAAGTGTGCTGTTGTATCATGTATTTATATGGAATGAGTAGTAATGCATCATTGATTATCTAATGTGAATAATTAGATTATGTTGCTAATTTGTCACTTATGACAAATTCAATCTTATTTAGCATGCTATTTTCCTGTTGAAAATATTCTTTGCTCTATAAATAACCAATATAAATCAAATGATCAGCTATATAAAAAAGTTTATACTGAAGAGTAACAACTAAGCTCAAACAGGGTTGTGCATGAGGTGAATTTAATTATAGAATTTGAGTTCTCAAGAAACAATATGGTAACACAAGGTTTAAGGCACAAACTATATCTGTAGTTACATCAGCAATTAGGTGGATATCAACTATTACTTCAACAATTATAAACCTACGAAGTTGATGAGTTTTGATCATTGTTCACAATAATTGAGTACAATTTCATCTATCAGATAACAACATGCAACTCATCCACTATCAGTTGAGATTTTTAATCAAAATACCTATTAACCAATCTGAAGCCCCATAAACTCTTGGTGGCTGTGAATCAGACTAATATTTTATAAATTGTTTTTTTTTTTGTATTTTGTGTGCTCAAATTTGTTTGTTAATTTAGATTTTTAAATGGGATTTACCATTTTTATTAATTAGGCAAAATTTAATCCATTATTAGGAAACAAACAAAATCATACTCAATATATCAAGCCAATTTGTCCAACATCCAAGTTAAATTATCTAAACAAATCCATTAAATTCCAAGTTAAAAAAAATGACAAACAAATCAACCCTCAAAATATCTTTCACAACCTAATGACAAATAGTAGCAAATGATAAATGAAACTAGAGGGTGCATAATGAATAAATAAGCTTACATTAGAGAGCATCCAAGACATGAAATTAAGATATTCAAAAAAAAAAAAAATTGGAAAAATAAAAACCACCCAAAAAAATAAGAACGAAAGGAGATGGAGGAGAAGAAAAGCAAGAAGAAGATGAGAGTTCTCACTATTGCTACTTGGGCAACAACACACTCTTCATCAACTTCTTGATAGCCAATTGATGGTAAGATCACTCAAAACCCAAAATTAAAGATCACCGAAAGCCCAAAAAATTCAAAAAAATAAACACCAACCCACAAAAAGTGGAGAAGAAGATGGAGGAATAGAAGACGAACAATCAAAAGAAGATGAGAATATTCACCGTTGTTGGTCGGCCAACAATGCCCTCTTTATCAACTTCTAAGAAAACTAATTAATCATAAAATATCTCAAAACTTAAATCTAAATATCAAATAAAACCAAAAAAAATTTAGAAAATTAAAAACCAGTCATCGTGCATTTAGGAAAATCAAACAAAAAGGTAAAAAATAAAATCTCCAAACCTTAACATCTGAGTAATTACTAACCAGCTAAGGCTGATCCCTCCACCAATGACATGGTTTCCACTCAACAACCCTGATAGCCCAGATCTTCTCCTTCGTTCTCACCACAGAGAAGAACTTGAAAAATAGAAGTGTAAGATCCATGAACCGATAAGGAAGTAAAGAGAGATGTGAGGTAATCCATCGATGTGACCTCGGGGAGATGAGCAGATCGAGATTAGAGGACAGATGGAGGGAGAAGAGATGAGGATGGCAAGAAATGAAGAAAGGGATGGAGGAGGAGCTTGGATGAAGGAGGAGAGCGATTGGTTCTAGAGGCGTTAGAAATCCTGTGAATCCCTCACTTGCAAGTCATGTGCGGGATTCAGTGGATGTGATTTTGGAATTCGGTTAATTTGGCCGAATTCCATAATCCCATGACTTTTGGATTTCAAAATACAAAAGAAATTCAAATCCTTTGAAACAAACAAAGGATTTCTCAAATCCAAGGATTTTCAAATTCAGTCAAACAAACACCCATCAATTCACTTGTTGCACGAATTAAATTGCCTACATATCCTTGATATGTACAGTACATATCATATTTTATTTGCCTCCAATTTATGTTTTTCTTGTCATTTAGCATTGTTTGTATATATTTTGATGCTATTATGGATATTCTACTATTGTGTAGAATGATAGGTTTAAGAACAACAGAAGAAGTTTCGATGCAAAAATCAGCAAAAGAATATCAATTCCTAAGTTTTTAAGCTAAGCATTGCCTAAGCACGGTCATGCTTGTTGGCTGTGCTTATTGCTAGTTTCAGGAGGGTTGAGTAACAACGCAAGCATAGTTGTGTTCCAAGGGGAGCACAGGTTAAACATGCCTGTGCTTTCCCCGTATTTTTCACTGGATTCTAGAGACTCCTCCAAACAGCTAAAGCATGATTTCTCTGCTCCTTTCATGGGCGTGCTTCTAGGGAACACGAGCAGATCATGACCATACTCTCCCTGTGTTTTTGACTACCTGGAAACTTAGCCATTTTCTACCGAATTCCAAAGAAAAGCATGGCCTAAGCACGCCCTTGTTTAGACTATATTCCGTCCGAAAGTGCTTTTTAAGCCTTAGATACAATCTAAGGAGGCCATGGCCAATCTTCACCACACATTCTAGGGAGATCAAGGCAAAGTTTAAGGCACATTGAGGAGTGAAGCTTAGCCATTGAAAAAGTTCTTTGGAGCACATTTGAGGAGATTTTTCTTGGAAGAGGGAGTCATGAATTCTCTTTGTTTTGTATCTCTTCCCTTTCTTCATTTGTGTGAACCTTTGAGGGGCTAACTGTTTTACAGTTCCCCGGGCTTATGAACCATGTTACTTAGTGTACTTTGAATTTACTTGTTTTCAGTGTCTATGGAGTTTTATCGTGTTCTTATGTTAAATCTTGTGTTATATAACTTTATGTGTTTGATTTGCATGGTTGTGTTGTAAAACTTGATGTGTGTCGATTACCATAGTTGTAATTGCCTTATATGATTGCAAAACTTGACGTGGATAAGACCCGTTGTTACAATTGCAAAACTTGACGTACTTGAGAGCCATAGATATGACATTAGAAGAAAGTTAGTACACTAATGTGAGCACACATAAGAACCTTAAAATATGCCTGATAGTCATTAGAAGTAAGTCAGTACACTAATGCACTTAGGAATTAGTCCGGGTATTACTTCTCACTGTTGCATCAACCCAACCTTTGTCCACTTGTCCTTTTTATTTTTCTCATATATTTTTCTTAGGTTTAATTACTTCCAACCCATTTGTTGACTAGCTAGAGAGTAGAAGAGTAATTAGTACTAGGAGTCCCAGTCCCTATGGTTTGACAATTCTACCCCTCACGGGTACCATTTTACTACTTGTTACGATCGATGCACTTGTGGAAGCGTACATCAATCCTCTTTAGAGCTAGAGGAATTAAAGCCGTATGTAGTTCTTTAAACAAACATACAAATGATCCATTTGAGCTCACAACTTGGACAAAAAGATGGAAATACTCTCTTAATGCTCCAACATCTTACTACCAAAATGCATAATGAACTACAAAAAAACTAGGGGTATTCCCAAGTAATCATATTCCTATTGAATCATTGTTTCAACACCTTTCCCAAGGCTCGTGAAGTTCAGACTCAGGACTCCCTCCTCGACTTCCTAAATGGATGCATGCACACCAACAAATCCATAACCAAAGATGTAATAACGTTTTATAAAGGCCACATGAACCTTATGAATTTACAAGCATCATCAAATTGGCCAAAATGATTCCTACCTCTAACTCCCAAATAAACCACTAAATTTCAATCTATACTAAAGACAAAACATCATTTCTGATAGCCCCCACCAACATTTCTCGATTTTTTTTTTTGTGAAAAGAGGTTCTAATGCTACAAGAGTTGGTGTGATGTGGTATCACCTACTATAATGCTAAAGGCGGATCCAATGCTATGGTGCTCATAAGTACAATATCACATGACAACACCCCTTGCGTATGTCCCGCAAGTGAATGGGTTTGTCGAAGTAATAAAATTTCGGATAAGTGGGTATCGTATCCACAGGGAGTAGGGAATAAAAACACTTAAATTGTTTCTTAACTAAGTAAAAGATGAATAGTGATATGTGTGACAAGATGTGAAATAACAAAAGTAAAAGAACAAGAAAGAGAGCACAAGTAAAGGAGAAAGTAAGGCAATCGATATAAATGGGGTACCTGGATATTGTTTCGCCTAGGACAATTGTTTTAAGTGCAAGAACCCTCTATTATACTTCCTAATTGATACAATAATGAATTGTGGAGATTCTTAAATACATGGTCCCAAATCTAAGGTCAACCATGCCTAACTCTATACATGTCCCGGAGGAGAAATTGAATAACCTCTCAACCTCGCACTCGTATGGAATTGCAATGAGTTCTAGGGATTCCAAGTGATAAATCCTCTTCCTAGATGTAGACCTAACCCTTTGGTCCAGGTGGAAGGTCCCTAGCTACAATTAAGCCCTAGATGCTAAAATCACTTCAACGCTTCATTCCGTTGCACTCACAACTAAGCCCCAGCGGAAGGTCATCTTTTAGCCCATTCACTCTACTATGACTGCAAAGAACTTGAGAAAATGGAGGTAGAATAAATCACACCGGAGGGGAAAGGGGATGCTCCGCTACCTCTCGACTCACTCTCTCAACCCTCTCCAATCTAGCTTTGTCTAACTCTCGTGGTGTGTCACTCACTCACAAGGATTACCAACAAAAACTCTCAACCCTAGTGTCACTCTAAAGAAGTATTCATACAATCAAGCATTCAAGATTGGAACTCAAATAAAAATCAATTAATTGAAAGCATAACAAAGAGGTTCAATAAAACGAATACATCCTAGGGTTCACAAATACCCAAGTACCCACTAGGGGGTTTAGCTCTCCATGGAGCTAATTACAATCAAATGAAATCAAGTGTAAAAGCAAAGAATCCATAGAAAACCCCATCGATAGTCATGGCGATAGTCTTGTGGAGAGTCCTCTACTCGTCCAAGGGTCCCTTTGTCCGGCCTAGAATACACCTCGCTGGATCCATGCCCACGATAGCTCTCCCACTAACCTTCTTCCAAACGGAGCGCGATGTCAGAGCCGTAGAACCTCTCCAAATCCCTAGCCAATATCTCTCGAAACCCTAGCCACAACCTTCTCTCAAGTTAAGGAAAAGATGGAGAAAAGAATTCTGAAATCAGAGATGAAATTGGCCTTAAATAGGGCTGGAATCGGGAATCCACACGCCCATGTGGCTGCCCCTGTGGATTTTTCGGACGGGCGTGTTGAATTTCCACACGCACGTGTGGATTCTCTGTTTTCATCCTTCTTCGGCCGGCTGTAAACAGTACATGCTATAGTGTTTTGCTACAGTGTCCTGCTACAGTACTGGCTCGAAACACCCGAATCTATGTTTTCATCGAGGTAATGTAAACGGGCACACGTTTACGTCATAGATCGCTTTGCTTCTTCAATATCAGACATGTTGGTGGAGATCTTGCTATACATGCACAAAGCCGAAACGCTTGAATGTGACTGCCCTTGTGCCCCTCCAAATCGTTGTGCTAACTTGAATACGAGGAGGTTTTCACACATTCCCGCATTTCGAACCCGTCTTATGTCTTCGCGTTTGAACCTTCTCAAGATTTCCTCCAATTGGTGCATTTACGATCCACATTGGCTTCTTTCTCTAATATTTGACCTCACAACCCTATCTGTATGAAAGTAACATAAATACACACATATTAACATTAAAACCTAATAAAAGTAATGCTCATCATAAGGAAAGAACACTTCGTATTTTTATCACACAAGCTCTCATCAAACTCCCCCACACTTAAGCTTTTGCTTGTCCTCAAGCAAAAATTATAACATTAAAGTATAGATGAAGGAAATATTGGAAGTGCTTGGCCTTAGGTTCACCAAAGCATACAAAGAGAACATTCTACAAGTAAGGGAGATTTCAACACTAAATACGACAAATCAATATTCTAGCTAAAAACTTGAATAAAAAAGGACAACAAACCCAAAATCATGTAAGTGTGTGAACTCACTCAAAACAACCCAAAGTATACTCCTCAAAGTTCTAACTACAAGGGACTTATTTATCTACAAACGAGTAACAAAATTTTAAAGATGGTAGTAGCTTCACACATCCTTTAAGGTAGCCCTTTCCAAAGCGGCCGCTAAGGTGGCTTTCACACTTTCGAGGTGGTAGATCTTTCTACCGGAGTGGTAGCTTTCACTCATCATATGAGATAGCTCTTTCTCTCATTAGGGCATAACTAGTATCCGACTTATGAGAGTAGCTTCATACTTCATAGGTGGTAGCTCTTTCCACCCAACAAACTCAACTAAAAAAAAAACTAATTTTTGTTCTTTCTATACATTTCACCATTTTTTTTTCAAATAACAAAAGAAACAACAATTAGTAGTCCCTTTAACATCAAACATGAGTTTCCAAAAGAGTTTAAAGAGTGAGTAGTGCAACAAGTGTTAATCGGGCAAAAATTCGTACAAATTCAAGCAAAAACTAGAGCATGAAGACATTCAATGTTAAAAATTCTCCTAAACTCAAGAATACAATCATTACAACTAAGGTGAACCACCATTGGCTATGTGAGCATGTATATCAGTCAAAACTAATATAAAAGAGATGTGTGCACTATGAAACTCTCCCTACACTTAAGTTGTACATTGTCCCCAATGTACACATGCAAGCTCACTCATAATGTATATCAATTAAGAACAAATGTAGAAGAAAAAATCAAAACAATACTCCACTGACTCCTTGTTTTCCATTTGATGGAGCTAAATCCTTTTGAGTAATGTTCCAACAGGTTGTGAAGCACACACGGCCAAGTGCAAAAGCACCTTGGTCGTGTCCTTGACTAGTTCTCAATTCCCATATTGACAATACCATCTGCACGCATACACAAGGGGGTTCAGTGAAGCTTAATAAAACAAAAACAACTCGAGTATATAAAAGATAAAGCAATGAATACGACTCGAGACAACAAAATAAAAATAAACTCAGAAGGAAAGTCCTTTATGAGTATACAAGTCCAAAATGAAATGCAAAATGTATTAAAAATAAAAGAAAATAAATCAAGTGTCGGTACCGCGCTCTGGCTCCTCTGCTGCTGCGGGTACTAGATCGAAGGGTGCCGGTGGAGGTGGTTATGGTGATGCCGGAGGGGCCTGAGGACTCCTCGGCTGTAAGACAAATGACGAGGCGACGTCTCGCTCTAAAATCTGCTGTAATATGTCGAAACATGGCATGAACTCTGTATACTGATGCGGCCTGCGTAACCCGAACCTTAGCAATCTCTGCTCAGACCTCAGTAACCTCTGTCCGTATCACCCCCACAGCATTCTAGAGTCTCTCAAAGCGATCATGGGCTCAAGATGGTGAAAACATGCGTACTAGGGGTGGGTCCTCTGCCACCGGAGGTGCCTCGGTCTCCATCGGTGCTGGCTGAGGCTCAGGAGTAGGCTGAGAAGCCTCGGCATCATTACCCTCATCCTCAACTATCTCTGGAGCTGATAGAACCAAAGCATAAACTCCCATTCGAACCCTGCGGACCATACCCATCAATCTCATCGTCTCCAGACTCAGGGGTGCAGGTGTACTCGTCTTCTCGACCCTGCGAATCGCATCCAAGAGACCCATGCCCAAAACTAGTCTCATAATGTAGGGGTCTGAGAAGATCGCTCCCAATCTGGCATACTACCCTTGATGTCGAATGTACTCTGCGATGATGTGCCCTAGATTAATCAGTATGTGCTGCACCATCGAATATAAGTATAGAAGCTCCTGCCGGCTCAAAACGCCAGTGCTATCACCACGACCATTCATTGACCTGCTTAGAATGGCATGTAAATATCGGTACGCAGGTCAGGAAAGGCACGTGGCCTTAGACACCCCCGGCTCATACTGGCCTTGACCACACAATGCTCGGTAAGCTCTCTGCGGGGTTAACGCTCCAGGGTAATCTGTCGGTAATTGGGAATACTCCTCAGTGTCTGTATATGCCTCCTCGTATAAGCCAAGCCGAACTAAAAACTGAGTGATACTCATACTATGGTAATGTCCAAATGCTCTGAACTGAACGGCATCGAGGCTGTTGAATCTCGCATAAGATCTATCGAACTCGAATAACGCTAAGACCTCAAGTGTGAGCTCACGAATGGTTGGCTCCATGGTCGACAATAACTGCTTCCATCCACCCACCGAAACGAGATCCTCAACCTCATCTGTGAACTCATCTTCCTGCTGTAAATCTCTCAATATGCTTGTGTCCAGAAATCGAGTTTGTCCGAACCGTAGTCTTGACATACGCTCAAAATGAGCCTGATGCTCGGGGATAGTGAATCTCATGCTCTCGAACTCGGGGAGACGACTCACGTGGCCATTTCTCGGCTTGCTTCTTTGACCAAGGTGTCATAATCTGCAAAATTTGAAAGAAAATCGATCAAACCAGTTAATTAAGTAATGTTGCAGAAATCCACACGGTCGTGTGGAATTTTCGCACGCCCGTGTGGATCCACGGGGCGTGAAAAAGATGCACGACCGCACCTCAAAAATCCGAAAATACACCATTAAATCGCTTCTAACTTTGTTCTAAACATGCATAATCATTCTAATTGTAGAGATGAAGCATTACTAACTAGTTTCATCGATTAAGATCAAGAATTGGCAAAGAAAACAAAACAAAAGCTAGGGCTTACCGACAAGTTGAGATTTAAAACCTTGAATCGGTCAGAAAACCAAGTACAAATCCTTCCAAATCGGCAATGCAAGGTCAGGAAACGATGTGAGAGTGCTCTCAGACAAATGGAGAATGTTAGGATGAAGAGGAACGACGATCCTTTAAAAGGAACTTGAGCCTCTTGGCGTTCTGTACATCCGCACGGGCGTGCAGAAATTACCCACGCCCGTGTGCCTCCACAGGGGAGAGCCACAAGGCAGACGCACAACACTGTGTGTGACTTGATAGTCATGGCGATGGTCTTGTGGAGAGTCCTCTACTCGTCCAAGGGTCCCTTTATCCGGCCTAGGATACACCTCACTGGATCGGTGCCGACGAAAGCTCTCCCACTAACCTTCTTCCAAATGGAGCGCGATGTTAGAGCCATAGAACCTCTCCAAATCCCTAGCCAATACATCTCTAAACCCTAGCTGCAGCCCTCTCTCAAGTTGGGGAAAAGATGGAGAAAAGAATTCTGAAATCGGGGCTGAAATCGCCCTTAAATAGGGCTGTGATAAGTGCTTGTGCGATAAGAATATGAAGTGTTCTTTCCTTGTGTTGAACATTACTTTTCTTGGGTTTTAACGCTAATATGTGTGTATTTATGTTACTTTCATGCAGGTAGGGTTGTGAGACTGATTATGAGAGAAAGAAGACAATGTGGGTCATAATGCACCAATTTGGAGGAAATCTTGCTAAGGTTCAAATGCGAAGACATAGGTCGGGTTCGAGATGCGGGAATGTGTGCGAACCTCCTCGTATTCAAGTTAGCACAACTATTTGAGGGGTATAAGGGCAGTCACATTCAAGCATTCTGACTTGTGCATATAGAACAAGATCTCCACCAACATGTCCATTATTGAAGAAGCAAAGTGATCCACGATGTAAACGTGTGCCCGTTTGCGTTACCTCGATGAAAGCATGGATTTGGGAGCATTTTGGGCCGGTACTGTAGTAGAGTACTGTAGTAAAAATTGTAGCAAGAATACTGTACCAGCACTATTCACAGCCGGCCGAGAAAATAGTAAAACAGAGAATCCACACGAGCGTGTGGAAATTCCACACGCCCGTGTGAAAAATCCACAGAGGCGCTCACACGGGCGTGTGGATTCCCGATTCCAGCCCTTTAAAAGCCGATTTCAGCCCCGATTTCAGCATTCTTTTCTCCATCTTTTCCCCAACTTGAGAGAGGGTGGCGGCTAGGGTTTTGAGAGATATTGACTAGGGCTTTGGAGAGGTTCTACGGCTCTGATATTGTGCGCCATTTGGAAAAATGTTAGTGGGAGATCTTTCGTCGACACGGATCCGGCGAGGTGTATCTTAGGCCGAACAAAGGGACCCTTACAACGAGTAGAGGACTCTCCATAAGACCATCGCCATGACTAAGGAGGGGTTTTCTATGGATGCTTTATTTTTACATTCAATTTAATTGATTGTATCTAGATCCATGGAGAGCTAAACCCCTAGTGGGTACTTGGGTATTTGTGAACCCTAGGATGTATTCGTTTCATTAAATCTCTTTATTATGCTTTCAATTAATTGATGTTTATTGTGAGTTCCAATCTTGTATGCTTGATTATATGAATACTCCCCTAGAGTGACACTAGGGTTGAGAGTTATTCTTGGTAACTCTTGTGAGTGAGTAACACACCATGAGAGTTAGACAAAGGTAGATTGGAGAGGGTTGAGAGGGTGAGTCGAGAGGTGGCGGAGTATCCCTTTCCCTCCGGTGTGATCTATCCTACCTCCACGTTCCAAGAGTTCTTTGCAGCCATAGTAGAGTGAATGGGCTAAGGGATGATCTTTCGTTGGGGCTTAATTGCGAGTGCAACAGAGTGAAGCGTTGAAGTGATTTTAGCATTTAGGGCTTAATAATGGCTAGGGATCTTTCACTTGGACCAAAGGGTTAGGTCTATATATAGGAATAGGGTTTATCATTTGGAATCCCTAGAGCTTATTGCAATTCTATACGAGTGTGAGATGTTGAGATTGTTCGATTTCTCCTCCGAGAAATGTTATAGAGTTAGGCATGGTTGACCTTAGATTTGGGACTATGTAATTAAGGATTTCCACGACTCACTATTGCATTAATTAGGAAGCATAATAGAGGTTTCTTGCACTTGAAACGATTGTCCTAGGCGAGAATAATATCCGGGTACCCCATCTTTATCGATTGCCTTTACCTTCTCCTTTACTTGTGCTCCATTTCTTGTTGTTTTTACTTTTGAGAATTGAATCTTGTCACACATATAACTATTTATCTTCCACATTAGTTAAGAAACAACTTAAGTGTCTTTATTTCCTACTCTCTGTGGATACGATATCCACTCATTTGGGATTATTACTTTGACACTGTGCACTTGCTGTTTACACGCATATTCGAACGTGTCAAGTTTTTGGCGCTGTTGCCGGGGAGTAGGCGTTTTAGAGATACTTTGCACTTTGTTTTTCTTAGCTATTCATTTATTTATTCTATTTCATATTTTCTTATTCTATCATCGTTTTGATTTCTTTTTCTTTCTTTTTGGGTGTAGCTCCAGGTTATGACCCGAGGGAACCCCTCTATACTAATTGAAGGAGATCCTGAGCTCGAACGTAGACTTAGAAGAAAAGGTAAAGAACCTGTGTAAGAGTAGTCTAATCTAGCTGATTTGGAAGTAGAAGAATTTGAAAACATAGTAGAACAGAATGAGTAGTAGCGGACATTATCCGATTATGCCAGACCTTTAGTATTGGGGACACAATCGAGCATTGTGCGTGCCCCGATTACAACTCAGAACTTCGAGCTGAAGCCGACATTCATCCACATGTTACAACAATCTGAGCAGTTTAATGGTTTGACCGATGAGGATCCAAACAGTTATATAGAGAACTTTCTTGAGGTGTGTGATAGACTGAAGATGAATGGGGTAACGGATGATGCCATCAAGTTGAGAGCCTTCCCATTTTCCTTGAAAGGCAGAACGAAGTAGTGGCTACACTCATTACCTAGAGCATAAATTACCACATGGGAGGAGATGGCAGAAGCTTTTCTTGGACGTTATTTACCTCTCGGAAAATATGCAAAGCTTAGGAATGAGATATCATCCTTTGTATAGTTGGAATTGGAGTCTTTATTTGAGACCTGGGAAAGGTTCAAGGAACTCCTGAGAAAGTGCCCGCAACACAAATTCCCGGAGTGGATGATTGTTCAGACCTTTTACAACGGTCTGAATCTGAGTACAAGGCAACTCTTGGATGCGATAGTAGGAGGTACCTTAGGTAGCAAGACCCCCGGTGAGGCCCGTCAATTAATTGAAGAAATTGAGTTAAACAACTACCAATGGAATGCCAGGGAGAAGAAAAAGGTGGCCGGTCTCTATGAGATAGATGCAGTGACTTTATTGGTGGCTCAAGTGGAATCATTGAGTAAGAAGTTAGATCTTCTAACTTCGAACAGAGTAGCGGCCGTGATTACTTGCACCGGGTGTGGTGGAGAACATGCTCCCTCCGATTTCCCGATATCTATTGGTGATGCATCTTCGGTTGAGAACATCGATTTTATGGGTAATGGCATGAGGAATCAAGGAAATCCATACAGCAATACCTACAATCTGGGTTGGAAGAGTCATCCTAATTTCTTGTGGAGCAACCAAGGTCCACAAAAGGCCATAGGGCCACCGGGTTTCCAACAATAACAGCAAGCCCCAAACATGGAAAACAGAGTTTTAGGTTTGGAGACCCGAATGAATGATTTGGAGAAGGCCATAACTAGGTTTGTACAATCATCAGATATAAGATTTCAATCAGTTGAGGCTACACTTCGCAACCATACCGCCTCTTTGCATAATCTTGAAAATCAAGTGGGGCAGATTGCAAAGTCTCTATCGGAAAGGCCACATGGAAGCTTACCGAGTAATACCGAGACCAACCCTAGAGAGCATGTGAAGGTGATCACTTTGAGAAGTGGTCGTGAGGTTGAGGGTATGTTGATTTCGATGATACTTTGTATTTTCTAGACGCTACTAATGAGATTGTTGATGAATACATGTAGGAAATGTTCAATCTAGATCCATACGAAGGCTTGTTCGACCAAGAGGTGGACAATGAAGAAGTAATGATGCTTGGTTCGACGGAAGAAGTACCATCTACCCTGGGGATCTTGAAGAAGGTGCTCCGAAAATTGAAGAGGGATAGGAGACGCCACCAGAAACACTCCAAGGCTATTAAAGACGTGCGTGAACTGAACAAACTGGGTGAATCATTGCTAGGCGGTCCCAAGCCTAACAATTCACCCTCCACCCTCAAGAGATTTTGCTCATCATGTTTCCAAGCCATGGGTAAGAGGGCAACTTTCATCTATGAGCCCCCATGAGGTAAGACAAGGTACGTCAAGCTAAGCGACGTTAAACAAGCACTTCTTGGGAGGCAACCCAAGTGTTTACTGTTTTCTTAATTTGGTAGTTTAGTGTTGCTTGAATAAATTATTGAGTGTTGGTGTCTTGATGTTTTATATTTCTGTGTGATTTTATCCTGGGTTTTCAAGTTCATCGTGTGTTTTCATGTGAATTTGGCGAAGTTTTGGTCATTTGAGCTATTTCTCATGTTTTCCACTGGTATAAATTGCATATCGGGGCAGGCTCTGAGTGTGTAAACATGTTCAGAAATTTTCTGCAGAGCCTGCATAATTTTCTAAGGCATCCAGAGAAAATACACGGGCGTGTGGAATTAACACACGCCCGTGGTTTTGTATTGCGAGCTCATCTAGAGAAGGCACAGGGGCATGGACTCGCCCCTGTGAACGACCATGCAATCCTCCTACGCCCGTGGGTAATTTCCACATGGGCGTGTGAAGTCCTGCAGAGATTGGAAGTTTTTCCTGAAAGCACACAGGGGCGTGGACTCGCCCCTGTGGGTGACCTTGTGAAAATCACACGGGTGTAGGTAGTTTCTGCATGCCATTTCTGTAATTAGACACCATTTAATGTATATCCTGCACTATGATGTAGTGTAAATCATCCATTATGATGTATTGTAAATCCTCTATTGTAATTAAGACTCATAGAAGTCTACATAAACAAATACCACTTTTGTTGGTTCCTCATGAAGAATTTCCAAGGATGGGATCAAGTATGAGCACTTCGAGGATCTTCAATTTGTTTAAGCAACTTTTTTGAGGTAATTATTCAACCCTAATTCTCTCTCTCTCTCTCTCTCTCTCTCTCTCTCTCTCTCTCTCTTCTTTAAAAATATCACATTGAATTTACATGTAATATATGATGCTTTATAAACTTGTCCAACCTGTTAAGTTAGCCTTTATTTGTGTTTTTAATATATATATGTTATATGCACAATAAGTGGTTTTATTTGTTGTTCTTGCCTTTTTTTCATACATGGTGGGTGGCCTTATCCCCATTCTTCTGTGTTTGCTAAACAAATGTCTTGTTAAAGTCTGGAGGTCACTTTCGGAACCCCTCTGTCTATTTCTTTTTTGATTTATTATATAATTTTGTTTACATCATTTCCATCACATGCTTTTTTATTAATTATATCTTTTCTCTTCAACCATGATAACGCGATGATATGTATCACATTATAAGAAGTACCATAGATTTTAACTGTTGTTTCTTCCTATTAATGACTCGCCTTTTTTGGGTCTAAATCTTATTTTCCCACATAAACAACCTGAAAATAAGCCTATTTGCACATATTCATTATTTTATTCATTTATATATTTTTGTAGTTTTTTTCCTTTTTCAATGACTACTATATAAAAAAAAACAGATAAGCTTATGGAACCACTCTGTGTTATACGATGATTGTTGATAAGTGCTTGTGTATACATATTAATTAATATGATTTACTTACATTGAAAATTGCTTTTATCAGGTTTTATGGCTCATTCTTATGTTCTTGTGTTCTTTTATGCATTTAGGGTTGTGAAGGCATGTTGAGGAGAAAGAATACAAAAATAGGTCATGGAGGTTCTTTTTGGAGTTATTTTGTGAAACATAACAAGCAAGATACAAGCTATGATTGTACATGAGGGTATGTGCCAACTTCTAAAGAGTTCAAGTAAATCTGTGTTGTGGAAGTGCACATTGGCAGTTACACGTTCATATTCTGGGTTGTTTAAATATTTCAAAAGCTCTCCACATGGTTTAAGAAATGCCCCATGACTTACCATAAGGATGTGTGTCTATCTAGGTGGCCTTAGAAGAAAACAAAATGGAATTTGGAGTTCGTTTGAGTAATTTTTAGTGAAGCTAAAAATCCATATGGGGGTGTGGAAATTCCACATGGCCATGTGGATTTTTCACATGGTCATGTGGATTCCTGATTCAAGGGTTTAAATAGATGGTAGACGGGTTGAAGAGTTATTGGGGGGCTTTTTTCCTATCATTGTGAGGGAGCCCAGCTAGGGTTTGGAGGAGATTTTTTCAAGGTTTTGGACTACTTCTATGCTGTTCAACATCGATTTTCTTTAAAGGTGAGTTATTGGGGGAGCTAACGATGACACCGATTCACTGAGGTGTGCCCTAGGCTCGACAGATGAGTCTTAGGAGAAGGAGGAGTGACTCTTGGAGACCATCATCACGGGACAAAAGGGGGTTATCTTTGTGGATTGTTTGCACTTTCTTTTGAGCTCATCTTTGATTTTGTATTGCTCCATAGAGAGCTAAACCCCTAATAGGTACTTGGACATGTAAACCCTAGGATGTATTTGTTTCTTTGATTTTTATTGTGTTTCCTTTAATTGAGTATTTATTTGAGTTTCAATTTTGTGTGCTTGATGCTTGATTTTTCCTTAGAGTGACACTAGGGTTGAGAATCTATTCTAATAATCATTTTGATTAGTGACCATCACCATTAGGATTAGATTTACAAGGGTTGAAAATGGTTGAGAGGGTGAGCCAAAAGGTAGCTCAACGTCCCCTTTCCCCTCTTATGTGATTTATCCTACCTCCAGATTCCAAGAGTTCTTTGCAATCACAACATAGTAAAGTGTCAAGAGTTTCCTCTCCACTGGGGCTTAGTTGTGATTAGGGATCCTTCACATGGACCAAAGTGTTTGATCTAGATTTGTGAATAGGGTTTAACAATTGGAATTTCTAGAGCTTTAAGCAGTCATATGTGGTGTGAGGCATCGAGAGTTTTCTCTGCACCCAGATGTCATAGGGGACTAGTCATGGTTAACCTTAGATTTGGGACCTTGTGTTTTTTGGATTGTTATTACTCATTAAATCTCAATTAGAGAAGCGTAGTTTTAGTCTTACACTTGAAAGAAGAAACCTAGTGGGAGCATTGTCTGGGTGCCCCATTTTGTCATTGATGATCTCCTCTTCTTACTCTTCGCTTACTTACTTGTCTTTATATTTTGATAACAACTTGAGCACATTCACTAATCAATTTGTCACTTTGGCCATTCAGCAAAATTAATTGTTTCTAGAATCTATTCATTGTGAATTCGACTACCCATCCTTTGGGTACTTTATTACTTTGATACCGATGCACTTGCGGTACACATGCAAGGGCATGCCAAGTTTTTGGCGCTGTTGCCAGGGAATAGGCATTTTAGAGACATTTACACATTGCTATTTTAGCTATTCACCACATATTCTATTCTTCCATCCCTCTAATTTCTATACTCTTGATAATCTTCGCAGAGAAAATGATCAATAGAATAGAGTTATTTAACACAATAGTTGGTATGGTAAAGGACATAGAGTAGAAGATGTATTTGTTCACAGTGTAGTCAACTTCATGTTGTTTCTTGAAAAATCAAAAAGAGGATCATGGGTTGATGAATCACTCCCTAGAGGGAGCATCCCTTAGAAGGGTTGAAGACACTTAGGTTCAGAATGGTGGGTTAGTTAGTGTGGTAAATCAGTTTGAAGAATCAACATTGGTGTCCACAAGTGATAAGTGCTTGTGTGATAAGAATATGAAGTGCTCTTTCCTTATCATGAGCATTACTTTTATCGGGTTTTAACTCTAATATGTGTGTATTTATGTTACTTTCATGCATATAGGGTTATGAAGCCGAAGATTAGAGAAAGAAGCCAATGTAGATCGTGAATGCACCATTTGGAGGAAGTCTTGAGAAGGTTCAAAAGCGAAGACATAAGTCGGGTTTAAGATGAGAGAATGTATGCCAACATCCTCGTATTCAAGTTAGCACAACGATTTGGAGGGGCACAAGGGCAGTCACATTCAATCATTCCGGCTTGTGCATGTATAGCAAGATCTCCACCAACGTGTCCGTTTATCGAAGAAGTGATGAGCGATCCGCAAGTGCACGAAGTCGTCAAGTAATACCTCTTGTGCGAGTACGAGAGGGTCGTATTCCCTGGGCCCAAGGAGCTACTATTACTTCCCTTTCGTCTATTTCCTAGCCTAACACTCCGAAAGATGAATAGTAATTATAAAAAGAGAAAGAATTAACTACAATGGAATCCGGGTACTACTACACACAATACGAACTCAAGGGAGAATCAAAGCAGTTGAAGGGAGTGATTTGGACAACGAATCCCCTAGGGTTGTCATTAGGTCCTGAATTTAGGGATGAAATGCGAGATGGTAGTTGGGCCAAGAGAATCCTAAATTAGCTCAACCCGATGGTCACGGCAATTGAACCCTAATCCCATACAAGTATTGGGTCAGAATCACTTCCGCCCAAATCCTCGTATGATTGCATTACACTCGGGAAATCTCTAATCGGGAGTCGATACTCAAACTAGGTCCAACCCTAATTCTTTGGAGGGGTACAAAATACCCGATGGTCACGGTGTATTTGTACATGGATCCCTTCCAAGCCAAGTGTGTCTAGTACAAGGGCGATGGTCACGCAACCAAGTACAACCTAGAAGTTGAAATACAGAGTTCTCATGCAAATCAACACATCAAAGTACACAAGACTTGAACCACAAACTACAAGATTCCATAAAAGAAATACAACATCCAACAATACATCAATAAAGATGATCATCCAAATTACAAACAATCAACCCTAGAGTTCATCATATCCAAATCACAAATAAGTTAGTGCCTCATGAAAGAGGACCACTCATACAAATCCAAGGAACAAATAAAGAAGAAAAGAAGTAAGAACTACTCCCTCTAGCTTTAGATCCCCTTAGATGGTGAAGATCTTGAAGATTTGAAGAGATCTCCCCTCAAATGATGCCTTGGATGCCTAGGATCTTCACCCAATCTTCTCCTCCAAAGCTTGCCTCCCTCTTGGTGATGTCTTGCATAGTAGATCGCCGGCGGGAAGAGTGGTGCGGCCTAAGAGGCCCAAGAGAAAAGCCGCACACCAAAAAGCTCTCCAAAAAAACCTCCCCTCTTGCCCTAAAAGTTCAGCCCGAAATATATAGCGTCAGGTCCATGCGGGCTCCATGCGGGCGTATGGAGCCCGTGAAGCTCACAGCCAAATGCCCAGAAAACATGCCGGGTACTACGATGACTCGACTACAGTGTTTTTTGCTACAGATACCCCGAGGGTTGTGAAATTCCGACAAACCTCACGGGCACCCATGCGGGCGCATGGAGCCCGTGAAGCTCACAGCCAAATGCCGCAGCATGAATAGTGATCAGCTACAGTACGCTACAGTGCTGGGACCCAAAAAAATGCCATTTTCAGTGTCGAATTCATCCAATTTGCATTTTTGAGCTACATTCGGTACATTTATGCTCTGCAACACCAAAAGAACAAAGTTATACTCAAACGGGCATCAATTCATCAAGATATACACAAATAATACAAGATCAATACGTATAAAATATGTACATTTAAGCGTTTATCAAGAAGCAAAGCGATCTACGGCGTAAACATGTGCCCGTTTACATTACCTCGATGAAAACATGGATTCGGGAGTGTTTCGGGGTGGTACTGTAGCAGGGCACTATACCAGGTACTATTCACAGTCTGCTGAAGAAGGTGTAAAACAGAGAATCCACACGCCCGTGCAAAAAATCCACAGGGGCGCCCACATGGGCGTTTGGATTCCCGATTCCAGCCCTATTAAAGGCCAATTTCAACATTCTTTTCTCCATCTTTTCCCCAACTTGAGAGAGGGCTTCGGCTAGGATTTTGAGAGATATTGGCTAGGGATTTGGAGAGGTTCTATGGCTCTGACATCACGCTCAGTTTGGAAGAAGGTTAGTGGGAGAGCTTTCGTCGGTACTGATCCAGCGAGGTGTATCCTAGGCCGGACAAAGAGACCCTCGGACGAGTAGAGGACTCTCCACAAGACCATCGCCACGACTATCAAGGGGGTTTTCTATGGATTCTTTGCTTTTACATTTGATTTCATTGATTCTAATTAGCTCCATGGAGAGCTAAACCCCCTAGTGGGTACTTGGGTATTTGTGAACCTAGGATGTATTCGTTTTATTGAACCTCTTTATTATGCTTTTAATTAATTGATGTTTTATTTGATTTCCAATCTTGAATGCTTGATTGTATGAATACTCCGTTATAGTGACACTAGGGTTGAGAGTTCTTGTTGGTAACCCTTGTGAGTGAGTGACACACCATGAGAGGGTTGAGAGACTGAGTCGAGAGGTAGCAGAGTGTCCCTTTTCCCCTCTAGTGTGATTTATTCTACCTTTATTTCCTCAAGTTTTTGCGGTCATAATAGAGTGAATAGGCTAAAGGATGACTTTCTGCTGGGGCTTAGTTGCGGGTGCAACGGAGTGAAGCATTGAAGTGATTTTAGCACCTAGGGCTTAATTGTGGCTAGGGACTTTCCACCTGGAATAAAAGGTTTGGTCTACATCTAGGAAGAGGATTTATCATTTGGAATCCCTAGAACTCATTGCAATTCTATACGAGTGCGAGGTTGAGTGGTTATTCAATTTCTCCTCCGGGACATGTATAGAGTTAGGCATGGTTGACCTTAGATTTGGGACCATGTATTTAAGGATTTCCACGACTCATTATTGTATCAGTTAGAAAGTATAATAGAGGGTTCTTACACTTGAAACGGTTGCCCTAGGCGGAACAATATCCGGGTACCCCATTTATATCGATTGCCTTACCTTCTCCTTTACTTGTGCTTTGTTTGTTGTTCTTTTACTTTTGTTATTTCACATATTGTCACACATATCACTATTCATCTTTCACTTAGTTAAGAAACAATTTAAGTGTTTTTATTCCCTACTCCCTGTCGATACGATACCCCACTCATCTGGGATTTTATTACTTTGACAAACCTGTGCACTTGCTGGACATACGTAATGGGCGTTGTCAACAAGCCAATAGTTGGAAGAAAATCTAGCGAAGGCCCTTGCTCAATTTAATGCATTCTATGAAGGATAGAAGAAGGAAATTTTTTTCCTTTGGTGGTTTTGAGCACAAGCTATAAAGCTTGTGAACTTAAAAATTTAGAAATTATTGAGGTTCAATCAATTCCGCAATATCAAGATGGAAGCTTAGATGACCTTCCAAAACAAGATTTGAGCCAGTTTGAGGAGATTGATTGGCTTAAGGAGAGTAGGTTGTGACTCTCTATCGAAGAACCACCTAATATTAAGTTGAAAACATTACTTGAACATTTGGAGTATGCATTCCTAGACGGGGATTCAAAGCTTCCAGTGATTGTAGCATTGAATCTTTCTGCATCACAAAAAGATAAGTTGGTGAATATGTTGAAGAAGCATAAAACCTCTATTGCTTAGAAAATCTTTGATATAAAGGGTATAAATCCATCATTCTACACTCACAAAATCTTAATGAAGATAATTACAAATCTGTAATTCAACCTTAACATTGACTAAATCCAAACATGATAGAGGTGGTGAAGGCTGAAGTTGTGAAATTATTAGATCCAGGAATCATTTATCCAATCTTGGACAATACATGGGTGAGTCTGACTTAGGTGGTTCCTAAAAAAGGAGACATGACTGTAGTAAAGAATGAGCGCAATGAGCTAATTCTGACCAGAACCGTGACTAGGTGGCATGATTGCATTGATTACATGAGGTTGAATGATGCAACTCAAAAGGATCATTTTCCATTACCATTTATTAATCAAATGTTGGAGCAATTAGCCGGACATAACTTCTATTATTTTCATGATGGTATGTCAGGCTATTTTCAAATTCCTATTGCTCTTGAAGACCAAGAGAAGATAGCGTTTACTTGTTCCTATGAGACATTTGCTTATCGAAGAATGCCTTTTGAATTATGTAATGCACCAGCAACATTTTTAATGACCTTTTGGAGGATATCATAGATGTATTCATGTATGACTTCTCAATATTCGGTGATTCTTTTGACATTTGCTTGAGAAACTTGGAATGGGTTCTTCTAAGGTGTGAAGAAACAAATATGGTTTTAAATTGATAGAAATGCCACTTCATGGTCCAAGAAGGCATAGTTCTTGGGCATAGGATTTCTCAAGAAGCAAAAAATTAAAGTCATAGAGAAGCTTCCTCCTTCAACCAATGTAAAAGAAATCCGTAGGTTTTTGGGGCATGCTGGATTTTATCGGTGTTTTATTAGAGACTTCTAAAAAACCACTCAACCGTTGACAAAACTCCTTGAGAAGGATGCACCTTTCGATTTTGGGAAGGATTTCTTGGATGCTTTTAATCTGCTGAAGGGGAAATTGGTACATGCATGACTTTTGATCATGCCATATTAGAATGCACCATTCAAATTCATGTGTGATGCTAATGATTATGCAATTGGGCCAGTCCTGGGGTAGAGGATAGATAAGCATTTTCAACCTATATACTACGCTAGCAAAACTCTCACAAGTGCTTAAGAGATTTATACTACCATAGAGTAAGAGTTACTAGTAGTAGTTTTTGCTTTGACAAATTCAGAACATACCTTATCTTGTCCAGAATTACTGTGTTTACAGATCATTCAACACTATGTTATATCATGAGCAAGGCTAATGCCAAACCGAGGTTAATCTGATGGGTTTTGTTTCTTCAAGAATTCGATATGGAAATTAAAGACAAAAAAGGTGTTGAAAATGTAGTTGCAGATCATTTGTCTCGACTGGAAGGTTTTCAAGGACATGAGTCATCAAATCAAGAAATTAATAACTCTTTCCTCAATGAGCATTTGTATAAGATTCGGAATGTGGCATCAAGTGAAACCAAATGGTTCGTAGATTGTGCAAACTTTTTGTCAAGGAAAGTGCTTAAACAAGGGCTTACATTTTGGCAAAAGAAAAAGTTATTTAGTGACCTAAAGAATTATTTTTGGGAGGATATTTTTCTTTTTCCAAATCTATGCAAATCTTGTGGTCTGGAGATGTCTTTCAGGAGAAGAAGGATGGAATATCCTTGTACACTATCATTCAGGACCGGTTAGGGGTTATTATGCTTCAAGTTGAACTGGTAAAAAGGAACTGGATGCTAGGTTTTATTGGCCAACATTATTTCAGGACGCACATCAGTTTGTTCTCTGTTATGATAATTGTCCAAGAGAGCAGGAAACATATCTCGATCTGATGAAATACCTAAAAATCCAATGTAGTTTTACGATGTATTTGATGTTTCGGGTATTGATATCATGGGGGCCATTTCCAAGCTCTAATGGCAATAACTACAATATTGTCACCATGGAATATGTATATAAGTGGGTAGAAGCCAAAGCATTACCTACTAACGATGCTAGAACTATGGTTAAATTCCTGAAGAGACTTTTCATCTATTTCAGAACTCCTCGAATCATCATCAGTGATAGAGTGACCTATTTTTGCAACACTTAACTGGAAAAAGGTCCCGAAACTTTATGCAGTGCATCATCACCTCGCTACTCTATATCATCCTCAAATGAGTGGCCAGGTAGAAGTCACTAACAGGGAGTTGAAGAGGATTTTGACAAAATTAGTAGAACAAGGAAAAAGGGATTGGTCAGAATGGTTGGATGAAACATTGTGGGCTCATTGAACAATGTATAAGACTCCAATAGGGACTACACAGTACAACTTGGTCTACGGTGAATCCTGTCATTTATTGGTGGAACTTGAACACAAGGTATATTGGGCAATTAAGGAAATAAATTTTGATCTTGGTCAAGTTAGGGAACAAAAGAAGCTCCTCCTTAATGAACTAGCTGAATAGAGGTTGAGAGCCTATGAGAATGCAGGATTTACAAAGAAAGGATACACAAATGGCATGATAAGCACATCAAGATGCCAAAATAATTCAAGGTTGGCGATCAGGTTTTGGTCTTTAGTTCTTGCCTAAGGTTGTTCCCTGGAAAGCTTAAATTGAGATAGTTTAGACCATACATAGTGACTTAAGTATCACCGTATGGAACCATTGAAATTTTCCATCTGGATAGAGGTATATTTAAGGTGAACGAGCATCATCTTAAACCATACTTTGGTGGCGAGGTGAGTACTGATGATAAGGAAGTTTTCTTACTTCATGAACCTCCTTGAGGTGAGTACCATGCACGTCAAGCTCGTGATGTAAAACAAGCGCTTCTTGGGCAAGTGTTTATTTTAATTTTAGTTCATAGTTTTTTAATACTGTAGAAATAATTCCTTTGAGTAGGAAATTTTGTTTGATTTTGTTGATGCTAAGTGCTTCTCATCAGTTTTGGTGTTTATTGATGAATCCATATGTTTGGCAAAGTTTTAGATGTTTCCATTGAGTTTATGCGAGTTTATGGCCATCTATTCGTCGATTTTCAATTTCCTGCAGTTGCTTCCATATGCTTTTACTGATTTCTCCAAAATTTGAGCATTTTTTGGGCCATGGGGATGAATTTTATGGTTTTTTTTGGTAATCTAGAGAATCCACATGTCCCTGTGGAAAATCCATATGGCCATATGGGTGGTTTCAGGTTATAGTTTGCCCATCTAGAGAATCCACATGGGGATGTGGATTTTTCACATGCCCATATGGATTTACTTTAGAAATCCTAAAACCATCCAGAGAATCCACATGACCATATGGAAAATCTACATGGCCCTATGGATTTGTATCAGAGGGTTTTTGACTATCCAGAGAATCCACATGGGGTGTGGATTTATGAAGGGAATGGCTTGTTTTTATCCAACTTTTCATCTTCATGCCTCTTCATCTTTAAACACTTCCATGTCAAGGATCACATTGTTTCCTCTTCTCCATCCATTTCTCTCACCTATTTAAAGGTTTTGTGAGGTTTTTCTGGTGTTCTATCTCTGTTTTGAACTTCATCATCTCCAGTAAGCTTCTTCCTTTTTCATACTTTGCAATGAATGTTGTATTCAATTTTTGGTGATGATTCATATATTTTAGCACCTTATTTTCATGTAAAAGCACTTGAGAAACTTTAATGAAGTGTGGAGGAAGCTTGGAGTCATTCGTAAGGCAATTATGGACCAAACAATGGCCAAAGATCCACACAGCCGTGTGGATCAACACGGCCATGTGGATCCATTAATTGGTGTTTTTAGCACGGCCATTTAAATTCTTGTAGCATGTTTTTCAAGATGAAATTGATTCTTTTAATTCTTTAATTGTAGGAATGGCTCCTAGAACTAAGAAATTGGCTTCCAAGTGTCCATGTGCACCCCGTGAGGCATCTCTTGAGTAGTTAGATTTCACGGTACCAGAGCATCAAGTTAGACTTGAACGTTTATCAAGAATGATGTTTGGATAGTCCCGAACACTAGATTTGCAAGCATTAGCGGAGATCAAACAAGTGCGGGTAAGTGAATTGGTAGAGGAAGTACGTGAGCTCATTTCTATTGATGGTTGGGACAGGCTCTTGAAGTTCAAGGACCAGGCCACTAGTGATTTTACATTGGAGGTCCTCGTATCCCTCAACTTTGACCATTCATACAATGACTATATTTGGGAAGTCATGATCCGATTTCATGCACTTGGGCAGTACTATAGTATGAGCCTAATGCAGTTCTTTATTACACTTGGGTTGTATGATAGGGATTACATTCACATAAAGGAGTACGCTTAGTTACCATCTAATTACCTTCTTGGATGACTCCCAGCTATGTTTGCAGGTTATTGTGTGGAGACATTTGGTACTAGCCGGGTCTACTAAGGCCTTCCTACTCACTCTCCCAGCCCACAGGTACATTCATGCTATTGTAAGTAGGGTGCTGAATGAGTGAGGTGATAGCATAGTATCTTAAGCTGATTAAATCTCATCTACCTCTACTCCATGGTGTAGAGTGTTCTTATTCACTTGGGATACATATTGGATAATTATCTGCGACATAAGGCCCAGTATGTACATGTGGGGTACTATTCACTAGACTGTACATCACGCAACTCATTGGGGGAATGGATCTTGTTGAGGCAATTTGAGGAACTGAGAAGGTCATCGCTCCTTCACCTTTGGGCTTAGATAGGCTGTGTATTATGGGTATAGTAAAGAGAGCTACTCTAGTCAGGTATCTATTGGTTGTATCTTCTCTAGATGATTCAAAGGATGAGAGCATTGAGCTCAAGGATGTACAACCTAGTTTATCATTGCAGCCTGCACCCATGTAGACTGAGTTTCCCCCACCAGCTGGGGAGACACCTCCAATGTTTGCACACACCTCTCCTTGAGCCTATGATCACTTTGAGAGGCTTGACAGTACTGTGGGGATTGACACGTCCGAATATGCGTGTGTGTATCGCAAGTGCACGAGTGTCGAAGTAATAAATACCCGATGAGTCGGGTAGTCGAATCCACAGGGAACGGAAGTATTAGTAATAACCACTTCTCAATTATCTAGTCAGAATCGATGAATATGATGAAGTGAACTAATTGCAAAGCAAAGCAAACAAGTATGCAAGAAATAAAGTAGAAGAGTCTCAATCACTAAGGATGAGGTATTCG
>NC_052477.1:17264293-17315816 GCF_009730915.1 Dioscorea cayenensis subsp. rotundata | reverse complement strand
GACCATTGTAAAAAGTCTGAACAATCATCCACTCCGAGAATCCGTGTTGCGGGCACTTTCTCAAGAGCTCCTTGAGCCTTTCCCACATCTCAAATAGAGACTCCAATTCCAATTGTACAAAGGATGAGATCTCATACCTAAGCTTTCCAGATTTTCCGGGAGAGAAATAACGGCCAAGAAAAGCTTCTACTATCTCCTCCCATGTGGTAATTGATGCTCTAGGAAATGAGTATAGCCACTGCTTCGCTCTCCCTTTCAAGGAAAATGGGAAGGCCCTCAACTTGATGGCATCATCCAGTACCCCATTTATCTTCAGCATATCACACACCTCGAGAAAGTTCTCTATATGACTGTTTGGATCCTCATCGGCCAAACCATTGAACTGTGCGGATTGCTGCAACATATGGATGAAAGCCGGCTTCAGCTTGAAATTCTGAGCTGTAATTGGGGGACGCACAATGCTCGATTGTGTCCCCAATACTGAAGGTCTGGCATAATCGGATAATGTCCGCTGATGCTCATTCTGTTCTGCCATATTTTCAGATTCTTCTACTTCCAAATCAGCTAGATTAGATTTTTCTTGCATAGGTTCTTTCCCTTTTCTTCTAAGTGTACGTTCGAGCTCGTGATCTCCTTCAATCAGTATGGAGGGGTTCCTGGAGCTGCACCAAAAGAAAGGAAACAAAATCAGAACGATGATAGAATAAGAAAATATGAAATAGAATGAATATATGAATAGCTAAGAAAAACAAAGTGCAAAGTATCTCTAAATGCCTACTCCCCGGCAACGGCGCCAAAAACTTGACAAGTCCGAATATGCGTGTACACCGCAAGTGCACGGATGTCAAAGTAATAATTCCAGATGAGTGGGTATCATATCCACAAAGAGTAGGGAATAAAGCCGGTTAAATTGTTTCTTAACTAATGTGGAAGATGAATAGTGATATGTGTGACAAGATTCAATTCTCAAGAGTAAAAACAACAAGAAAGAGAGCACAAGTAAAGGAGAAGGTAAGACGATCAATAAAGATGGGGTACCATGATATTGTTCCACCTAGGACAATCGTTTCAAGTGCAAGAAACCTCTATTATGCTTCTTAATTAATGCAATAGTGAGTCATGGAAGTCCTTAATTGCATAGTACCAAATCTAAGGTCAACCATGCCTAACTCTATACATGTCCCTAAGGAGAAATCAAACAATCTCAACACCTCGCACTCGTATAGAATTGCAATGAGCTCTAGGGTTTCCAAATGATAAACCCTATTCCTATGTATAGACCTAGCCCTTTGGTCTAGGTGAAAGATCCCTAGCCACAGTTAAGCCCTAGATGCTAAAATCACTTCAACGCTTCACTCTGTTGCACTCATAACTAAGCCCAAGCGGAAGGTCATCCTTTTGCCCATTCACTCTACTATGCCCACAAAGAATTCTTGGAATGTGGAGGTAGGATAGATCACACCGAAGGGGAAAGGGGACGCTCCGCTACCTCTCGACTCACCCTCTCAACCCTCTCCAATCTAGCTTTGTCTAACTCTCATGGTGTGTCACTCACTCACAAGGATTACCAAGAAGAACTCTCAACCCAAGTGTCACTCTAGGGGAGTATTCATACAATCAAGCATACAAGATTGGAACTCACAATAAACATCAATTAATTGAAAGCATAATAAAGAGATTCAATGAAATGAATACATCCTAGGGTTCACAAATACCCAAGTACCCACTAGGGGTTTAGCTCTCCATTGAGCTAGATACAATCAATGAAATCGAATGTAAAAATAAAGCACCCATAGAAAACCCCCTCATTTGTCATGGTGATGGTCTTGTGGAGAGTCATCTACTCATCTCAAGGGTCCCTTTGTCCGGCCTAGGATACACCTCGCCGGATCGGTGCCAATGAAAGCTCTCCTACTAACCTTCCTCCAAACGGTGCGTGATATTAGAGCTATAGAACCTCTCTAAAGCCCTAGCCAATACCTCTCAAAACCCTAGCCGCAGCCCTCTCTCAAGTTGTGGAAAAGATGGAGAAAAGAATACTGAAATCGGGGCTAAAATCGGCTTTTAAAGGGCTGGAATCGGGAATCCACACGCCCATGTGAGCGCCACTGTGGATTTTTCACACGGGCTTGTGGAATTTCCACACGCCCGTGTGGATTCTCTATTTTCCTATTTTCTCGGCCCGACTGTGAATAGTGCTGGTACAGTATTCTTTCTACAGTTTTTCTACAGTATCCTACTACAGTACCTGCTCAAAATACTCCCGAATCCATGCTTTCATCGAGGTAACGCAAACAGGCACATGTTTACGCCGTGGATCACTTTGCTTATTCAATAACAGATATGTTGGTGAAAATCTTGTTTTATATGCAAAAGTCGGAATACTTGAATTTGACTGCCCTTGTGCCGCTCCAAATAGTTGTACTGGCTTGAATATGAGGAGGTTGGCACACATTCCCGCATCTCGAACCCGACCTATGTCTTCGCGTTTGAACCTTAGCAAGATTTTCCCCAAATTGGTGCATTTACGACCCACATTGGCTTCTTTCTTTCATATTCGGCCTCACAACCCTACCATCATGAAGGTAACATAAATACACACATATTAGCATTAAAACCCGAGAAAAGTAATGCTCAACGCAAGGAAAGAACACTTCGTATTCTTATCGCACAAGCACTTATCACTAACCCAAGGGGTCCTGGCACTATCGTTTTCTCGGCCCCTCTAATCGTGTCTCGTAATCCCATCCCCAGGAGGAGTCTAATGATGTATGGGCCAGAAAAAATGACACCAATCCTTGAATAATGTCCTTGATGCCTCAGGTACTCGGCTATAATGTGTCCTAAGTGAATCGGCTCGCTTCACACCATAGAATATAAGTATAGAAGTTCCTGTCTACTCAGGACGCAAGTACTGTCCTCACGGCCATTTACTGATCTACTCAGGATTGCATGAAGATATCTGCAGCTTGGTTCGGGAGAGGCATGTAGCCTTGGATACTCCCGGCTCGTACCCACCCTGACCACACAGTATCTTATATGCCTTTTGGGGGGACAAACTTCACGAGAAATCGGTCGGTAGCCCATCGTACTCCTCTGTCTCAATGAACGCCTCATCATATAATCCGAGTTTGATGGAGAACTACATGACGCTCATACTATGATGCTGTCCGAAAGCTCTAAACTAAATACCGTCAATGCTATCAAAATGAGCATAAGAGCGATCAAACTCAAATGAGACAAGCACCTCCAATGAGAGCATGTGGATAGCAGGATCATGGATAAGTAACAGCCTACACCAACTGCCCACTGACAACAACTCCTCAACCTCGTCTGCCATATCATCTGCTAACTGGACCTTCCTCAGCGAGCTCAAATCCAAAAATGGCGTCTAACCAAATTTGAGATTTGATTGTCGTTCAAACCGAACCCGGTGCTCAGGAACGGCGAATTCCATGCTTTCCGGCTCTGGTGTAGGCTCTTGAGGGCGCTTGCCATCTGCTTTCTTTGTTCTGGGGGTCATACCTGCAGTAATGAAAAGAAATCAATCTTCAGTCATTCACAAAACAATGCTGCAGGAATCCACACGGGCCTGTGGAAATTCCACACGCCCGTGTGGATCCATGTGGTGTGAAAACCGCACGGCCCTATGGTCAGAAATCTACAAATACACCTCTAAATCGCTTTTAAACTCATTGTGAATAAATTTCAACCCTTTTTAGTGCAAAAACGAGTCACATTCACCCATTTAATCAACGAAATCAAAGAAAATTAAGCAATGACCAAGATAGGAGAGAAAAGTAGGTTTAACAACAAGATGAAGTTTAAAGTCTGTAAATCGGCCGAAAAACTCACGTGAACTTTTCTAAACAAACGGTGGAAGATTGGGGGAGTACGAGAGAGTATTCTCCGAGTTTGTGGAAGTGTGCAAATAAAAATGGTTCGATAGATTTATAAAGGGAATCGCACCCTTATGATTTATGCATATCCACACAGGCGTGCGGAAATTACCCACACCCATGTGAAACCATAGGAGAGCCCACAGGGGCAGACGCATGCCCCTGTTTGCTCTCGGAAAAACACTTAGAGCTTCAACACGCAACCACATGGGCGTGTAGAATTTCCGCATGCCCATGTGCCCAAATCACAGGGTCAGACCCATGCCCATGTGGCTTCTATGTCCAACCCGAGAAAACTCTAAGTGTTTTGGATGCCCATGCGAAACTTCCCCACGGGCGTGGGCTTATACAGGGCTATCTCACAGGGGCACTCGCACGCCCCTGTGTCTTCTCGGGATGGAAGAAAGCTCCTTTGTAAAGATCCGCAAGGGCGTGCAAAAATTACCCACGCTCGTGTGTTTATCACAAGGTCATTTACAAGGGTGAGTCCACGCCCCTGTTTCTTCTCTGGAAAAATCTCTAAGTCTCTGCAGGAAGACAAACCCCCGTGTGGAAATTACCCACGGGCATGTGAATCTCACACGGTCGTTCACAGGGGCGAGTCCACGCCCTTGTGCCTTCTTTGCATTAGCTCTCAGTAGAGACCCACGGGCGTGTGGAAATTCCACACCACCGTCTGTTTTCTCTGGATACCTTAGAAAACTTTGCAGGCTCTGCAAAAAATTTCTGAACATATAAAAACACTCAGAGCCTGCTTTCATCATGCAAATACACTAGAGAAAAATGCACGACATGCTCAAACGACCAAAAACTTCGCTATACTCATTTAAACACGCATGTGCTCTAAAGATCCACGAGAAAATCACAGCAATAGCATCTCAAAATCAGGATACCAACTCTCAAAACCTTATTCATGCAAACACTAAACTAAAAGCTAGAAAAACAGTAAAGACTTGGGTTGCTGATTGTTTGCTCACTCGCAAGTGTACGGGATCGCCAAGTAAAACCTTGTGCAAAAGCCCAAGGATCGTATTCCACAGGGCTATGGAGCTCCTATTACTCCTCCATCACTTAATTTCTGACCTCACAACTTAAGCATGGTATACTACTCTAATACATGCAAGAATGTAAATAGATCTCAAGTATGACAGTTCCAAGGCAAGCAAGGAGATCACAAAAGCAACGATGATAAAAATAGGCCTAGGGATGAGGATCCCCATGAGGGGTCATCATGGTATATGGATGCATCATAATAGTGAAGCAAGGGTGATTTAAACCGAAGGATTTCAAGAATAGTTCAACCCCAATTTCTCGGTGATTAAACCCTAATCCCATACAAATGTCAATAAGGATCTCTCCTTAATTACATTCCTATGATTACATTAAGCGTAGGGAAATCCCGCAATAAGGATATACTTGCTCTAAGTGTATCCTTAAGAATCGGAGGGGTTACCGACACCCAATCTCTTGGCATATCGATACAAGAATACCCCTTCTAGCTCATGAAAGATCTAGTACATCCGAGTAGGTCACATCTACACATACAACTCAATAAAGAACTAAGGATCTCTCCATTTTATAGTTCTAGACATAAAGAACAATGAGCCAAAATATAAATCAACCCAAATACATTCCAAATGAAGGTTTAGCATCCAAAATACATGATGAACCCCCCAAGGTTCACCTACATCCGGTGGCCTTAGGGATCTAGTGTGCCATTATACAAACAAGTATAACAAACTCAATAACAACAACAAGAAATAAATGCATAAATGACACTCCCTAGTCCGAATGATGATGAAGAAGAACAATGCCGGCAAATAACTAAATGATAAGTGGCTAAATGTATTACCTCCGGCTCAAATAAATATAAGACTCTGCAAGCATTGGAAAATGATATATGGATAATGAGTTACAACCATTAAGCACAACAAAAAGATCCTGTCTCACCTCTTATATGTCTATGCCATGTGTGTGAATCTTCTAACTGCCCTAAACTGGTCTAGCCTACTGACTTCAATCACTACAAGTCTAGATGCTAATCACACCACATGCAAAGAGTACTAAGTCCTAAAATACTAAGCGCTACTTCAATGAACAGAGTAAGATCTTTCCAAGTCCTGAACTCGAACAAACTCTTTTTTCTTTCTTGGAACCTCTAGTAGGAAGTCAAAAAGATCACTAGGGTTTTTTTTATTTCCATTTAATTTCATTAATTTATTATTATTATTATTATTTATTTTATATTTTTTCGAGTCTAACTAACATAGACTACATCAAAAATCTTTCTGGAGGATGCATATGCTGGTTAAGCATAAGAGCCACCCAACTACTCGATTACAGTCTACATAGACACATTCATGCTTCTATTAGCAGAGGAATAATGACATAGGCTCATTTTTTTCTTTTTCTCTTTTGATGTTTTTTTTCACATTTTCCTTTTTCACATTCACCCTACATCGTGTTTTCAGACTACCCTACATGCCACAAAACTAGGGCTAGCTCAACAAGACTCAGAAGTTCTTAAGAGTTCATTGAAAGAAAGAACTTAGAATTCTAAGGCCAAGTACTCAATGTGTGTGTCAAGCATTCAAGAGAGATAGAGTAGTCAAGTTGGCTATTCCCAGGGCATCAACACAAGATTCAGTGCACAAGACAATACTAGAGATGAAACAAGATTCAATAGAGTACAACAACAAGTACGTAACACAAATCAATCATTAATCCATGCTAGAAGAGTCTTACAATAATGAACAAGCCATCATGGGTAAACTAGCATGCAAATAATACCCTAAATCAAAAGATACACCCATCCCCACACCTAGTGTTGTACATTGTCCCCAATGTACACTAGTCATGAAAAACATAATAATATATGCAATGAAAACAATGGAGGAGGGATGGAACGGACTTCCCCGGTTTATCTTGTGCACACGGCGAGAGGTGATCCGAACAAAAGGTGTTGCAAGCTTTCCATGTCGGGTCCAGCTTTCCATGGAATGTGGAGAGACTCACCAAGCTCCCTTAATGCCCTACAAGGCATAAAGATTGCAAAAATAAATACTAGGGAGTAGTCAAAACGCACAAATACTAGATAAAGAGTAGCAAATTTCTACACAAGGTTGGTAGGGTATCCCTTCCCAACTTATTAAAATTAAACAAACACACTTGCATGAAAAGTAAAGCAAAGACAACAAAATAAAGAAATGAAACAAATGTCCATGCTCAAATGTCCAACTAGTCAACACAAGATGTTGTAGATGAGGTAGTCTTGGTGTGCTTCGAAAGTGCTCAACAAATCCACGTTTAGATGGCGAAAAGGTAGGATCTTCGATTTCAAACAAATTCTCCAACAACCATGTAAAAGTAATTTCTTGACTTGTTCATCCATCCCAAGTGTTTCCAAAATAACCCATTCTTATGTGGTGAAATGTGCTCAAAAAGTTTGGTCTTCAACACTTCATACTTTGCTTTATGATGAGCAAGCTTAAAGTGTGGGTTCTTTGGAGTTGGCATTATGCTTCTTGGAGGTTTGGAGGAAAATTTCTTAATGTTTGGCATTCCTACGTCAATGATAAATCATATGAGGCTTAAAGGAATCTAAGAAAATGCAAAATGTGGCATGAAAATGGGCAAAACATGGAGAAAAACAAAAGAATAGGATCCATACGGGCATATGGAGGCCGTATGGATACTATTCAAACTGCAAGAGGTTCCCATCATCATGAAATTTGAAATATTTGTACATAAATTCAAGAAAATTCATAACCATGATGTTCATACCACACAAGACAAGCTAAAAGCTTGAAACAATCCATAAACAAGCTCAAGAAAACAAGAAGAAAAAGACAAAATAAATCTAGGTCATCAAGATTCTTACAGATAAAAGCTCGAGAAAACTTGAGTGAAGCTTGGAGAAAACTACTAGATTGACTTCTCAATGATGTTAGGAGATGATTTAGAACAAGAAATAAGGAGATTTGGCCATGGTTTGATGAATGATGGAAGCTAAGGGTCGGTTAGAGAAGAAGAAGAATGGAAAGAAAGAAAAGGTGGCAAGGTTCCCATGTGACACTGGACTCCAAACGGCCTCAATGAGCACCTCATTGAGGCCGTTTGGAGTAGTGTAAAGTTTTTGGATTTTCCAAACAGCCTCAATGAGGAGCTCATTGACGCCGTTTGGCTTAAGTCAAACATTCTGGAATCTCCAAACGGCCTCAATGAGCACCTCATTGAGGCTGTTTGGAATTAAAATTAAGCTTTAAGGCTTTTAATGCTACTCCAAACACATGGGCATGTCTACAAAGTGTTCTAAAATCATCTCCAACATGAAATAATGGTTCAAAATTTTGATCTAATGCATGAAATGATAGCTCAAACAAGTGCTACTCAACAATAAAAAGAAGTAAACAACCACATGGACAATGATCATGATACACAAAATAATGAGAGCATGGACTTATTCAAATTAATAACTCCAAGAGAATACAAAAAATAACAAGATCATTAACACAAAGAATACACAAACATCAAAATAAACCCCCGAATGCTTGGGTTGCCTCCCAAGAAGTGCTTGTTTAACGTCATTAGCTCGACGTACCTCTTTCTTACCTTAAGGAGGCTTGAAGAGGGTGTGTTCATCCTGGCAACATGTAGCATAGCTACTTCCATGATAGAAAAGAATTACCTTCCCGGATGATGAGCTTGTGGAGACCAAGAACATGGTACCTTTAGGCCTCCATGGGAAAAGTTTAGGCCGAGAGTTGTGCAATTTAAACTTGGGCGAATCCTTAGATGGTTTGAACCTCCTCCCCGCTTCTACTTTGGTCCCAGCTGAATTTCCTTGGAGCTTCCTCAAAAATCATTTCGGCCTCCAAGGGAATAGGTAAGGTTGAAAATTTTTCAAACTCGGCATTGGTGGGTCCTTGGATGGTGTAAACCTCCTGCCCACATCTCCTTCTTCAACCATTGTCAATCTTCCATTAATTACCCACAAAAATCGTTTAGGCCTCCAAGGAAAAAGTTTTGGTTGGGACGTGTCTAACATTAGCATCGATAGGTCATTGGATGGCTTCAACCTCCTACCCATGTCTTCAATCGCCCCGAATAATTCGCTTTTGTGCTTGGTGTTTTGAGTTACTTCCATGCTAAGGGCTAGCTCAAGTGATATTTGTGCCACTTCTACCTTTTTTACCTCTAATACACAAAAGTTATCATCCACCTCCCTGCCATCATATCTCTCTTCAATTTCATTGTTGTTTGTAGTTGGGAGTTCCATTGCCTGCTCTTGAATTAATTGTCTACCACGACTCTCTAATTTGTGAAGAGAAGCTTGTACCAACAAAAGTGTGGCATCGATGGCCTCAAATCGGGCATTACATTTGGCGTCAAGGGCATGAAGTTCAGTGGTGAGGGCATCAAATTTGGTGTTGACATCTCGAAATCTCTGTTCAGTATTTATCATGAATTTTGCCAACACATCCTCTGTAGTGAATCTCTTTACTTGTGGTTGTTGTTGCCCTTGATACAATGAAGAATATGGGTGGTATTTCCACTACGGATCATAAGTTGTGTTGCATGGATTCCCTTGAGTTCTTTGCCCTCCAATAGAATCAACTTGGGCATCAACTTTAGTGGCTGAAATTGACTTAGAATCATTCAAATTGCAAGCCCCTTGCATTTGCCAAGAAAATTGTACCTTGCACAGAAGAGTATATAAAGAACACAAGTTATATAAAATAAGCAAAATATGAACAAAGATTAATATGTACAAATAAAAGAAAAATGACTAGAGCAATAGGTTACAAGTTTTCCTAATATTCCTTGAAGTCCCCGGCAACGGCGCCAAAAACTTGATTGTTTGCTCACCCGCAAGTGTACGAGGTCGCCAAGTAATACCTTGTGCAAAAGCCCAAGGATCGTATTCCGCGGGGCTAAGGAGCTTCTATTATTCCTCCATCCCTTACTTTCTAACCTTACAACTTAAGCATGGTATACTACTCTAATACATGCAAGAATGTAAATAGATCTCAAGTATGACAATCCCAAGGCAAACAAGGAGATCACAAAAGCTACAATGATAAAAATAGGCCTAGGGATGAGGATCCCCATGAGGGGTCATCATGGTATATGGATGCATGATAATAGTAAAGCAAGGGTGATTTAAACCAAAGGTTTTCAAGAATAGGTCAACCCCAATTTCTCGGTGATTAAACCCTAATCCCATACAAATGTCAATAAGGATTTCTCCTTAATTGCATTCCTATGATTGCATTAAGTGTAGGGAAATCCCGCAATAAGGACATACTTGCTCTAAGTGTATCCTTAAGAATCGGAGGGGTTACCGACACCCAATCTCTCGGCATATCGATACAAGAATACCCCTTCTAGCACATGAAAGATCTAGTACATGTGAGTAAGTCACATCTACACATACAACTCAATAAAGAACTAAGGATCTCTCCATTTTATAGTTCTAGACATGAAGAACAATGAGCCAAGATATAAATCAACCCAAATACATTCCAAATGAAGGTTTAGCATCCAAAATACATGATGAACCCCCCAAGGTTCACCTACATCCGGTGACCTTGGGGGTCTAGTGTGCCATTATACAAACAAGTATAACAAACTCAACAACAACAACAAGAAATAAATACATAAATGACACTCCCTAGTCCGAATGATGATGAAGAAGAACAATGCCGACCGAATGACGCTTCCTCTAGCCCAAAGAATGCCGAACGTTCCTTCTCCTTTGATGATGAAGCTCTCCTCTTGAAGTTCAAGCTCTTGATCCCTTCCAAGCCTCAAGCCAAGCTCTCCCAAGATGATGTCTTCGTTTTTCTTTTTCTCCCCTAGGTGTTGGTTGTCAAAAAGTCCTTTAAGAATGGCCTCCAAATGCCCTCATATACCCCAGGTATACTCCCTCTAAAGCAGCCCGTATGCCTCTCAAAATAGACTCAATAAACCCCCAAAATGGACTCCATACTGGCGGTATACTTGGCTCAATGAGGACCTCCATACTGGTGGTATACTGGCTCAATGAGGACCTTATTGAGGCCGTTTGGGGTAGGCAAAAGTGCACTATAGAACTCATAATAGTATCCATACTGGCTCAATGAGCACCTCATTGAGCCAGTATGCCTTCAAGCACACTACCTTATTCTCTGGCTACAGTAATCATTCTGGGGTTAATCCAGGGCAGCATTGAGGCCGTATGTCATGGTTCAATTTCTGACTTGAAAACTCTCTAGTTGCTACAGTGGAAGCTATAGTGATCTTGCTACAATGCCGATGCTACATTACCACAAGTACTCTAGCTACAGTGTTTTGCTACAGTACCACGACCTGGTTTTCTTCTCTTTTTTCACCCAAATTGCATTTTTGTGTCCTCCATGGCGTTTCCGTGCCCTACAAAGCAAATAACACACGATTAAGCACAAAACGGACATCAATCCTTATAGAAATACATGCTAAATATATCAGATATATAAACTAAAATACATACATTTAGACACTTATCAGTTGCCTCCCAAGAAGCGCTTGTTTAACATCACTAAGCTTGACATACCTTGTCTTACCTCATGGGGGTTCTCGGAGAAAGAATACTTCCTTATCGTCTTTACTAACCTCCCCACCAAAACTAGGGCTTTAGCCGATGTCCGTTCACCTTGAATGTACCTCTCTCCGGATGAGAGATTTCAATAGCACCATGGTACGACACCTCAGTTATAGTGTAGGGCCCAAACCATCTGGACTTGAGCTTTCCCAGAAATAGCCTTAGGCAAGAGTTGAACAATAACATTTGATCGCCCACATTAAAGTCTTTCGTAGTTTTCAATATACTTGTCATGCCACTTCCGAATTCTTTCCTTGTAAATTCTTGCATTCTCATATGCATTCATTCTCCATTCATCCAACTCATTAAGATGGAGCATTCTTTGTACGCCTGCTTTTCTCAAGTCAAAGTTCATAGCCTTGATGACCCAATAAGCCTTTAGCTCGAGCTCCACAGGCAAGTGACACGATTTACCATATACCAAATTATAAGGAGTAGTCCCTATTGGTGTTTTATATGCTGTTCTATGAGCCCAAAGTTTGTCATCCAAGCGTTCTGACCAATCTCATTTCCCTTGTTCCATGGACTTTGTCAAGATTCTTTTAAACTCTCTATTTGTAACTTCCACTTGACCACTTGTTTGTGGATGGTAGGGAGTAGCGAGGTGGTGGTGTACCCCGTAGCACTTTTAAACTTTCTCAAGTTGAGTATTGCAAAAATGAGTCCCTCGATCACTAATGATAATTCATGGAGTCCCAAATTGAGTGAACAATCTCTTCAAAAATTTCACCATGGTTCTGGCATCATTAGTAGGTAAAGCTTGAACTTCCACCCATTTAGACACATAGTCAACTGCAACCAGAATGTATTGATTACCATTAGACTTTGGAAATGGACCCATGAAGTCAATACCCCATACATCGAACACCTCACAAAATTGCATTAGATTCTAAGGCATTTGATCCCGCTGTGATAGATTTCCAGCCCTCTGACAACTTTCGCATCAAAGGACAATCTGGTGAGCATCATGGAATAGAGTCAGCCAATAACTATCTTCCGAAGGAACGCGGTGTTGAAGGCCATAGTACCACTCCAAAGACCTAACCAAAGCTTCTCCAAACCCTAGCCGTGAGCACCTCCAAAGATGGGGAAAATATGAGAAAAGGATAAAAAAATGAATCCCCCAAAACGTCTGAAATCATGGCTTTTATAAGGGCTACAATCAGGCATCCACACGGGCGTGTGGAATTTCAACACGCACGTGTGAATTTCCAAGATTTTGTTTCAGTGAGCGGTGAACAGTAACTGCTACATTGATTTTGCTACAGCACTTTGCCAAAATACTCCCGAATCCACACTTTTCATCGAGGCCACATGAATGGGCACACATCCATGCGGTAGATCACGTTGTGTCTTTAACTAAAATCACATTTGACGAAGATCTTGCTAGCATTACACAAGTCAGAACACATGAGTGTAACTGCCTTTGTGCCCCTCCAATTTCTATGTTCCCTCAAGCACAATGGAGGTTGGCACACACTCATATGTCTTTGAGCACAACTTGTGTCTTCATGTTCTTTTAATCCAAAATTTCATCAAAAATTGCATCCACGATCTACTTTTGGTTCTTTTCTTCCACAATTATCTCCACAACCTTACATGCACATAAGAACGCATATACACAAGAATAAGTGATAAAATCTGAGAAAAGTAATGCTCAATGTAAGAAAAGAATACTTCGTATTACTAATACACAAGCACTTATCAAATATTTTAAATCTAAACTAGCAAATAAATTTGTTTAACAATTTTAAACTTATTTTTATTCCATATTGATAGTAGCATGGAGGCAATGATGAAATGGCATGAGAACTTTGAGAGAGATTTGATATAAGTACCCATCCTTGAAACCAATAAAAAATAATGATTTTAGTCCTATTTTGATTCCTTTGTGATTAAAATCCTTACCCTCATGCCGTGACTCCATTTTACATTGATCTATTATTAATAATGTTGGGGGCATCCTGTTACCTATCATCCTCGACGGTTACTTCCATCTCGTAGTACTCGGTAAAGAAAGAAGAGATACTTTTATTATTTATCATCTATGAGTCTAACGTAAGATGCAAACGCTATTTACATGGTAATCATTGTTATATGTTTTATACTTTTTTTTAACCATCCTGACCTGTCTACATATGTTCCATAGGCATCGTAATTGAGATTGCCTAGATAGGAATGAAGGTGTACCCCCTCACTCGTGAAAGCAGCTGCCCACGACAGAAGAAAAGCACTTCATAGGAAAAATATAAACCAACGGTGAAGTCTTTAGAGCATCGTTTGTCGAATGGCAATTTTTTATTTTTCATGACTTTGTCATCGCAAAACACATAGGACATCAGAATTTGTATGAAGTTGTTGAATAATTATGTGTATCTAGACATGTTTTTACTCAGTTTACCATGTCTTTTGTTATTTGGATCTGTTTCTGTTTACTACATTATTGTAGTGTTCACTCAGGTAGTTTTCTTCACAAAATGTGTTATTTACGTTTATTGTCATCTACAAGCGCTTCAACTAAAATTTTTTTTTTACAAAAACGATATTTTGATGCGTGGACATCATGATAAAAGGTTTAATAAATTTGTAAGTATATATATACATATCATCTTTCCTCATTTAGCTAGTGTTGCATTACAAGATCTCCAGTTATGGCTAGCATCATAACAATGGTTGTAGAGTAATTCTCCTATGCCTATAACTCTATCCTCTTCCACCTCGGCCAACCATCAGGGCACTTCATGATTAGTGGTCGTAAAAGTAGTTCACGAATGCCATCAGTTGCCTTGTCTTCATCGAGTATAGGAAAAATAGTTTTGGTATATATGCCTACTAGTAAGCATCTACAGTGAAGTATGTTATCAACATATCGAAGAATATTTTTGTCTGTTTGCATTATTACAACACATGTATGTTTGCAGGGAATGCCACTGACTTGCTACTTGTAATATGATCATGTTCGTGAAATCAGACCGACGTTGCTTTATTTAACCACCTTGAAATGATCACCATCACATTGCCCAACCACTAGGATGTGACAACCTTTAACAATTTCCTCTATCTTGATATGTATGTTAGGGAATAGGTGTCTCCTATTTTTGAGAATGTTTATGGTAGTTGCAAAGTGATAAGTGCTTGTGTGATAAGAATGCAAAGTGTTCTTTCCTTATGATGAGCATTACTTTTATCAGGTTTTAGCGCTAATATGTGTGCATTTATGTTACTTTCATGCATATAGGGTTGTGAAGCCAAATGTTAGAGAAAGAAGCCAATGTAGATCGTGAATGTACCGTTTAGAGGAAATCTTGAGAAGGATCAAACACGAAGACGTAAGTCGGGCTCAAGATGCGAGAATGTGTGCCAACCTCCATGTATTGAAGTTAGCATAATGATTTGGAGGGGCACAAAGGCAGTCACATTCGAGTATCCCGGCTTGTGCATTAATAGCGAGATCATCACCGATGAAGCCGTTGTTGAAGAAATAAAGCAACCTATGACGTAAATGTGTGCCCGTTTACATTGCCTCGATGAAAACATGGATTCGGGAGTGTTTCGGGCCAGTACTGTAGCAGGGCACTATAGCAATTTACTGGAGCAGGTACTGTTCACCGCCGGCTGAAAAAGAGAATTCCAGAGAATCCACACAGACGTGTGGATATTATCCATGCCTGATAAGTGCTTGAGTAGACATATTTTTATATATGTTTTACATGCATTGAGCATCATTTTTACTGTGGTTTATGTCTCATATTGTGTATTTGGTGTTCTTTTATGCATATAGGTTGTGAATGCTTTAAAGAGTAAAAAGGAAGCTAAGATAGGCTATAAAGACACAATGTTGGGAGTTCTTGTTCAATTCAAGGATCAAGACACGAGAGCAGTTCATAAACGTGAAGATGTGTGCCAACTTCTAAAAAGATTCAAGTCAATTCACTATTTGGAAGGGCACAAAGGCAGCCACATCTTCATATTCCTTCTCTTTGTGAAGATTGCAAGACCTCTCAAAGATACGTCGATGAAGAAAAGTTTTATAGCCTACCACATGGACGTGTGCCCGGACATGTGGCCTTAAGAGAAGAGTGTTCGGATCGCGTTTTGTGAAAAGCAATGTAGCAATTTCACTGCAGCATTACTGTAGCAAAATTGCTGTTCACGCGCCCGCGTGGAAATTCTTGCAGCCCACGCGGGCGCGTGGAAAATCCACACGGGCCCGTGAGGGCACGTGACAGACGCGATCTAAGGCCTATAAATAGCCGTTTTGCCCTATTCTTTCTCATCTTTTGTGTGGCTCTTGAGGGGTGAGACGGCTAGGGTTTGGAGAGGAGGTCTTTGCGGCTTTGGAGGTGCTTCGTCACCAACTTTGATCAATTCCTCCTCCGTCATAGCATAAAGGAAGCCACCGGTGAACCTAGCTTCGGAGTGGGTCCTTCAAGACATAGAAGCTCTCCATCAAGGCCATCAGTTCATATATAAGGGGGTTTATTTCTATGGTTTTAATGTACTTTCATTCATTGATGGTGTGTTTTGTATGTTGCTCCATGGAGAGCTAAAACCCTAGAGGGTATTTGGGCTTGTGAACCCTAGGATTCTCATCTTTTGTGGATTTGCTTAGTGTTTCTATTTAATCCGAGTTTGATTAAGTTTTAATCTTGTATTCTCATTGCTTGCTTGTTTAATTAATCCTTGTGGTTGATTGGATTTGCATGATTTGTTGCCTTGGTGGGAGAGAGATCTCCATTAGGGTTAGAACCTCAAGATTGAAGAGGGTTGAGAGGGTAAATCATGAGATAGTGAAGTATCCCCTTTCCCCTCCGATTGGTGTATTCTATCTCCATTCCCTAAGCTCTATGCAACCATATTTGGTGGGAGGAGTGAGATTGCTCGATTTCTCCGCCGGGACCTTGTAGGGGGTTAGGATCCTTCGCCGGGAATTAGGGTCGGATCAATCTTTAGGAATTGGATACACAATTTGGAATCCCTAGAGTGCTTTGCGGTCATATGTGGTGTGAGGTGTTGAGATTGAGTGATTTCTCCACCGGGACCTCGTAGGGGACTAGTATCGGTGATCTAGAGATAGACCCGATTATGTCTGGATTTCCACGACTTAACTTACTCATCATAGAAACATTTTGCTTATCCGCTACCTAATACCTGAATCCTAGGGGGAGCAATGCCCGAATACCCCACTTTTACTGATTGAGATTCTTCTTCCATTTTACACTTGCATATTCATCTCCGGTGTTCATCTCTTCGCACATTAGATCACCACACTATCCCATTATCATTAGGCTAGATAGCAGAGAAGAAGTTAGTACTAGTAGTCCTGTTCCCTGTGGATTCGACTACCCGACTCACCGGGTATTTATTACTTCGACACCCGTGCACTTGCGGTACACACACGCATATTCGGATGTGTCAATGCCCGTGTGGAAATCCCACACGGGCCATGTCGAGAATCCACAGAGGCATGTGGATGCCCGATTCCAGCCCTATTTAAGGTTGATTTCAGCTCCGATTTCAATATTCTTTTCTTTATCTTTCCCCCAACTTGAGAGAGGGCGGCGGCTATGGTTTGGAGAGGTATTGGCTAAGGATTGGGAGAGGTTCTATGGCTCCAACATCGCGCTCCGTTTGGAAGAAGGTTAGTGGAGAGCTTTCATCGGCACCGATCCGACGATGTGTATCCTAGGCCGGACAAAGGGACCCTTGGACGAGTAGAGGCTTCTCCACAAGACCATCGTCACGACTATCGAGGGGGTTTTCTATGGATTACTTGTTTTTACATTCAATTTCATTGATTGTAACTAGCTCCATGGAAAGCTAAACCCCCTAGTGGGTACTTGAATTTGTGAACCCTAGGATGTATTTGTTTCATTAAACCTTGTTATTATGCTTTCATTAATTGCTGTTTTATTTGAGTTCCAATGTTGAATTCTTTATTGATTGAATGCTCCCTTAGAGTGACACTAGGGTTGAGAGTTCACCTTGGTAACCCTTGTGAGTGAGTGACACACCACGAGAGTTAGACAAAGCTAGATTGGAGAGGGTTAAGAGGGTGAGTCGAGAGGTAGTGGAGCGTCCCCTTTCCCCTCCGGTGTGATTCATCCTACCTCCATTTCCTCAAGTTCTTTGCGGTCTTAGTAGAGTGAATGGGCTAAGGGATGACCTTCCACTAGGGCTTAGTTGCAAAGGCAACGGAGTGAAGTGTTGAAGTGATTTTAGCACCTAGGGCTTAATTGTGACTAGGGACCTTTCACCTTGACCAAAGGGTTAGGTCTACATCTAGGAAGAGGATTTATCACTTGGAATCCCTAGAACTCATTGCGATTCTACACGAGTGCGAGGTTGAGAGATTGTTCAATTTCTCCTCCGGGACATGTATAGAGTTAGACATGGTTGACCTTAGATTTGGGATCATGTATTGAAGGATCTCCACGACTCATTAATGCATTAGTTAGAAAGCATGTTAGAGGGTTTTTGCACTTGAAACAATTGTCCTAGGTGGAACAATAACCGGGTACCCCATTTATATCGATTGCCTTGCCTCCCCTTTACTTGTGCTTTCTCTCTTGTCTCTTTTACTTTTGTTTACATTACATATTCTTACACAACTATTATTCACTTTTCGCTTAGTTAAGAAACAATTCAAGTTTTTTTATTCCCTACTCCCTGTGGATACGATACCCACTCATCTGGGATTTATTACTTCGACAAACTCGTGCACTTACGGGACATACGCAAGGGACGTTGTCACAAAGCATGCTCATCAACTTGAACCTTTTTTTCCATGTAAATTATCAAAAATACATAAAATAAGCAAATTGTAATCATGTTAAGCATAAAGACATCCATTTAAATGAGAACACATTACAATAAATAGTAACCAAGTCTAATACATAGAAACAATTGGAATTAAATAGAGTTATGCATTAGTAAGTGCTACGATTTTATAGCATGTAAAACGATTCCCCCATGGGTAGTAAATTGAAGCTTACCTTATCGAGTCTACCATGATCGTCACAAAGAGATGGTGCACCTCTTTTATCCAAACATCAAATGACTCTTGGATGTTTGAATACATCTCTCCCCATCTTTAACCTTTGAACATGTAGATTGACTAATATACCAAATTGGATTTCTGAATTAGCCAGCGATGTGCCTTCACGGATGTGGTTGGCATGTTGGCCACTATTTTGTTATATTCCTTTGCCATACATACATACATAATTTTCACAAATATGGATCAGTATGATTCTTTCAATACCTTTTCAAGCCTAACATTAACTTTCATAAAATTCGCTTCGAAGTGAGCAAGCAATATGGATGCGGGGAACAATGAAATACCTTTGTGATTATGCTGATAATACCCTTGGATCTATCGGATACGAATGAAATAATCTTCGTATATTCATCATCCTTATATAGCGCATCTCCAAGCTTTGACAGAAACCACATCCAGTTGGCATCCATTTTCATTGCCTACAACAATGAATGTGACATGAAAGAAATAGTTGCTCCTATTTTCATGCATCCCACCCAATAAAGTACCCTCATTTTTCTCAAGTAAGTGAGTTCCATCAAGGAATAATAATGGCCTACAATCTTATTTGAAGCTAACTACATAGGCGTGGAAGAAGAAAAATATGCATTAAAAGAGCTCACTATCTTTCTCCACAATGGCACTACTACCAGGGTTTGTATCTAATACCTTACTTACGTACCATAGCAAGAAGTCATAGCTTGCTACCTCACTCCCATGGAGAACACCCATGGCAACCTTTTTCCACAACCAAGCCTGCATATAGGATAGATTGGCACCATGATCATGTAATCTATCACATTGAATATCAATAGCCCTATATAGGGAACGGTCCTTTAGCTTCTGTATGGCATGCAGATTGATCTATTTTTCAATAGCCCTATATAGGGAACGGTCCTTTAGCTTCTGTATGGTATGCAGATTGATCTATTTTTTGGATGCTTTTTAATACAAGGTTGTACTACTACCAGTGTTGTATATGTGTGTGGGATGCATTCTCTTGATTCTAAAGGGGTCGTGCGTGGTTGTCTTTCTTCAATGTATGGACTCTCCAAATATAATCCTTGGCACCACATTGGACAATTACCCTTTGCCTATTGTTCTTTGCGAAGGTAAAGTTAAAATTCCGTTTAATAGCATAATTTCGAAGTGTATCCTTGAATTGTTCACTGTCACGAAACCACTCATCTACTTCGATTAAGACACTTTCAGAATGGTCTGATGAGATATAGATAGCGAGGACCCCTATAATATGTTGTTCAGTTGGGAAGGTGCCTCTGTTGAATGATATGCTCTCTGAAAATGAATCATTACTTGTGTAGTATACACCGCAAGTCAGATAGTAATACATAAAACAAATAAGCACTAATGTACAAGCTAAAAACTGTAATTTTAAATGATAACATCATACAATAAGCAGAAATGAGAACTTTAAATGAAAATATAAGATACTAAATTAGAACCTATAATTTTAAATGATAACACCATACTGTAAGCGAAAAGTATAATTTTTAAATGAGAAGACCATACTGTACTTGGTAAGTGTGAATTTTAAATGAGAATGGCAAACATAACACATTGATGGATTGGTTAATGTATTCAAACAAAATAATGTTGAATTCATAAAGTAAAGGCATAATATTTCTGATGGGAATTAGGAGCAAGAAGTCATGTCCATCGCTTGCATAACTATATCAATAATGAGGTCGTCAACAACATTGTTAAGCATGTAGTATAGGTAGAACATTTGTTGGAAGTTAACCTTATAATCAATGGAATAAATTATTCGGTATGCATCGTGTGTGGCTCCTAAAAAATGGAAACATCAAGGCCCCTTCTCGCACATATCTCACCTAGTTTCGGCTCCTAAAGAGTCAATACTGTGAATTGGAGGACTCTGCCATCCCCCTTTCATCTTGTGACTGCGCAAAAGATATCCATTGACAACCTCCAGGAAGAAAGCATAGGTAAAACATACATGATCATGAAAATTTTCTTAACAAAAAGAGGAAAAAAATGACTTACAGTGTCACGTCCCGACCCGCAGACCCACAGGACGCAACAACCGCCGAGACAATCCCAAGGAGGGATACCTAGCCACTCAACCCTCGGGACATGGCAAGGCTGACCAATATACCTGGAATCAATAGTATCTAACACAAATACATAGTAGAGAAATATAAGGACATGCAATGGAAGTACAACAGTAACAATAATGAGTACAGAAATAGAGAGATTCACAGACACGTAGGGAAGCAACAATAATAGTAGCAAGTACTCATACACAAGAGTTTAACAAGTGTTTCAATACACAACCATGGAATAGAATTTTCAACATACTACTAGATCCAAGACTCATATAACATGTTCATGACCAAAATAACATACCTGAACTGAAAGAGAAACACAGAAGATAGGAGGGTAACAAATGCTCAACACGCTTCCACATAGCCGAACCTACTACTTGTAATAGCCTGGGAAGGAGAAAGAGGGGTGAGCAACTAAAGTTACTCAGTGAGAAGAGTTAACACAACTCTACCAGACTATACCAAAATAATGCTTTACTAATAATATAACTAGTTTAGAACATAATTACACATAATAGCAATCCTAAAAACAATATAACAAAAGATAATGTCAAGAAAAACATTTTACCACAACTAGGGTTTTACAACGTCAACTCCGCAAAATACCAAACACAGGGTTCAAATTATAAAAGCAAGTTAAACATCAAGCCAAATTTTTACCATAAAACATATAAATCAAAACAGTTCCAAATATAAGTATAACAAACTAAATAATATGAGTATTGAAATAAATAAACACAATATTCATGCAAAGTTAAATATGTGGGAGACTGTCCTCCTAAGAGCGACAGCTGGGTTTCGCCCCCTTGCCACAAATTCAAGATGACACTACAAAAAAAATACAACAGGATAAATCTCAAACACAGTTGCATGAAAACACCAACTCAATAACAACTCTAAACACACACCCAGCATGAAGTGGTCTAGAAACCTCTCTAAACCTTCGCTGTATTCGCGACTAGGTTTAGAGCCATCAAGGTAGTCATGCCCTTGATATTGAACCATCAGTCCACCATATGGTGACTTTGACTCCTCGATGACCATCCAATCAGGGTCCTACGTCCCCTCCTGAATTGGATGAACATAGCTCAACCAGTCTACCACTCCACCTCAATAGACTGGCCGTGGAGATCACCAACTGCAGTAGGATACTACCATACAATTTAATTAATACAAGTACAACTCCACACGAAATGTAATGGGTATCATAATACTCAACAATCAAGAATCACCGCCATTTCCACAAGGAAATGATGAATATACAAGTATATCCACAGATTTTAGCACAAATCAACTTACAACTTATGAATTAGGTATTAATCCGAAATCCTTTCATTTGAACACAAAGTTTTCATAAATGAAGCATCAGGAAATAAACTCATTTTAAGGCAATAAACATCTCGATTCAAATATAATGACCAACAAAACCATACTCAAGCGACACAGTACATAAATATGATGCACTCTCCGCAAGTGTACGGTTCATAATAAGTAATAAAGTTATACCTCATGAGGGGTAGGGTTATCGAACCACAAGGACTAAATTCCTAGTACTAGTTGATATTCTAATCTCTAGTCGATCAAAGGAAGGTTGGATCAAAGACTAACTAAACAAAGAAAGAAGAAAGAGAGAGATGAAGATAACAAGTAGACTAGGGTTGAGTTTTTAGCAACAAAGAGAGCAATGCCCGAGGACAATCCCCATGTGCTTTAGTGAACTGACTTGCTTCTTCTATCTATCGGGTACATTCTAAGGTTCTTGAGGGTGCTCAACAACAATATCGCATCTATCGCTCTCAAAACACGTCAAGTTTTGCAAATGTAACTACAGGTCTCATACATGTTAAATTTTGTAACTACACAAGGCAACCACAACTATGGTAATTAACACACATCAAGTTTTACAAATACAGCTACGCAAATCAAGCACGCCAAGTTATACGACACATGAACTAACACAAGAACACAATAAAACTCCATAGACATTAAAAGTAAGTAAATCAAAGCACATTAAGCAACATGGTTCAACATCCTTGGGTACCTTGGAACGGTTAGCCCTTATGAATTCATACAATTAAGAGAAAGTAACGAGTACAACAAGGAGAGAAATCATGGCTCCCCTTTTCACAAGATCTTCTCAACTTTGTCTTGAAAACTTCATGAATGAGCCGATTCCACTTCTCAAGTGCATCCAACTCAACCTTGATCTCTAACAAGATCAACATGCGTATATCTCGCAAGTGCACAGGTTTGTCGAAGTAATAATCCCGGGTGAGCGGGTATCGAATCCACAGGGAGTAGGGAGTAAAGACACTTAATTCGATTCTTAGCTATGTGGAATATCAACAATTATAAGTGTGACAATGATTCAATTCTCAACAATTAAAAGCAACATGTAAGAGAGCAAAAGTAAGGAGGAGGTAAGGCAATCGATAAAGATGGGGTACTCGGATGATGCTTCACCTAATATAATCGCTTCAAGTGCAAGAACTCTCTATTATGCTTCCTAATCAATGCAATGGTGAGTCATGGAAATCCTTACATACATAGTCCCAAATCTAAGGTCAACTATGCCTAACTCTATTCATGTCCCGGAGGAGAGATTAAATAACCTCTCAACCTCGCACTCGAATAAAGTTGCAATGAGCTCTAGCGATTCCAGGTGATAAATCTCTTCCTAATTATAGACCTAACCCTTTGGTCCAGGCGGAAGGTCCCTAACCATAATTAAGCCCTAGATACTAAGATCCCCTCAACGCTTCACTCCGTTGCACGCGCAACTAAGCCCCAGCGGAGATTCATCTCTTAGACCATTCACTCTATTATGGCGGCAAAGAACTCGAGGAACGGAGGTAGAATCTATCACGTCGGAGGGTAAAGGGGACGCTGCTGTACCTCTCGACTCACCCTCTTGACAAGATCCCCTTGCGTATATACCGCAAGTGCACGGGTTTGTCGAAATAATAATCCCGGGTGAGCGGGTATCGAATCCACAGGGAGTAGGGAGTACAGACACTTAATTCGATTCTTAGCTATGTGGAATATCAACAATGATAAGTGTGACAATGATTCAATTCTCAACAATTAAAAGCAACAAGTAAGAGAGCAAAAGTAACGAGGAGGTAAGGCAATCGATAAAGATGGGGTACTCGGATAATGCTTCACCTAGGATAATCGCTTCAAGTGCAAGAACTCTCTGTTATGCTTCCTAATCAATGCAATGGTGAGTCGTGGAAATCCTTAAATACATAGTCCCAAATCTAACGTCAACTATGCCTAACTCTATTCATGTCCGGAGGAGAGATTACATAAACTCTCAACCTCGCAGTCGAATAAAGTTGCAATGAGCTCTATTGATTCCAGGTGATAAATCTCTTCCTAATTATAGACCTAACCCTTTGGTCCAGGCGGAAGGTCCCTAACCACAATTAAGCCCTAGATACTAAGATCCCCTCAACGCTTCACTCCGTTGCATGCACAACTAAGCCCCAGCGGAGATTCATCCCTTAGACCATTCACTCTATTATGGCCGCAAAGAAATCGAGGAACGGAGGTAGAATCTATCACGTCGGAGGAGAAAGGGGACGCTCCTGTACCTCTCGACTCACCCTCTCAACCCTCTCCAACCTAGCTTTGTCTAATGCTCGTGGTGTGTCACTCACTCACAAGGTTACCAACAAGAACTCTCAACCCTAGTGTCACTCTAGGGGAAATGTTCATACAATCAAGCATTTAAGGTTGGAACTCACAATAAACATCAATTTATTGAAAGCATAATAAAGAAGTTCAATAAAACAAATACATCCTTGGCTTCACAATCACCCAAGTACCCACTAGGGGTTTAGCTCTCCATGGAGCTAAGTACAATCAAAGAAATTGAATGTAAAAGCAATGAATCCATAAAGAAACCCCCTCGATGATCGTGTCGATGGTCTTGTGTAGAGTCCTCTACTTGTCACAAGGGATCCTTTGTCCAGCCTAGGATACACCTCACCGGATCGGTGCCGATGAAAGCTCTCCCAATAACCTTCTTCCAAATGACACACGATGTCGGAGCCGTAGAACCTCTCCAAAACCCTAGCCAATACCCCTCAAAACCCTAGCCGAAGCCCTCTCTCAAGTTGGGGAAAGGATGGAGAAAAGAATACCAAAATCGGGGCTGAATCGGCTTTAAATAGGGCTGGAATCGGGTGACTCCACGGGCGTGGACGGTACACGCGCCTGTGCGGAATTTCTACACGGCCGTGGATAATTCATTGCTCGGCCGGCTATGAACCGTGTTGCTACAGTACATGCTACATTGTTTCTCACGATTTCTCGATGCCCTGTCGTGAACCGTGCTTTGCTACGATGACATGCTACATTGTTGCTACGATGCTTTCGCTATAGTCTTCGACCTGAATAACTTCCCAATTCCATATTTTTTTATCGGGAGTAGCATAAGCGGGACACACGTTTAAATCGTGAATCACTTGCTTCTTCAATGATATACATGTTGGTGGAGCTCTCGTTCTTATGTGCATAAATCAGAATTCTCGAGTGTGACTGCCTTTGTGCCCATCCAAATGGATGTGCTCACTCGAATGCGAGGAGGTTGGCACACACTCTAGCATCGCACACCTGACCTATGTCTTCGCGTTTGAACCTTAGCAAGATTTCCTCCAAAATAGGTGCATTATGATCCACATTGGCCTATTTCCTTCATACTCGGCCTCACAACCCTACCTGCATAAAAGTAACATAAAAACACACATATTAGTGTAAAAACCTGAGAAAAGTAATGTTCAACATAAGGAATGAACTCTTCGCATTCATATCGCACAAGCACTTATCAATCTCCCTAGAAGGTATGGTAAAGACCACTCATGGCCTCCGTCGATCTCCAGAAAATGGAGATGAAATCAATCGCCAAGACTCTCTCTCTCTCTCTCTCTCTCTCTCTCTCTCTATCTATCTATCTCTCTCAAAACCTAGATCTGGGAGATAAAAGAACTTTTTGGGCTCAAACACGGCCAAAACACGGGCATGTTTAAGCCATGATTTTCTTGGGACTTTGAGGAGAATCGGTTAAGTGTCACCCGAAGAAGTTCACAGGGAAAGCACGGTCGTGCTCTACCCGTGCTAAGCTAAAGCACACCCATGAAAGAAGTCGCAGACCGCTCTTCCCCTGAAAGAATTAGAGGCTTCAATCTAGAAATAATCACCGGGAGAAAGCACACCAGTGTTTCACCCTTGTTCTCCTTAGAGCACACCCATACGTGCCTTGTCACACATGCTTCTTAAAAATAGCAATAATCATGGCCAAAGAGCATGATCGTGCTCGAGCCATGCTTGGCTTGAATACTTAGAAATTCATATTCTTTCATCAATTTTTCCTCTTATTACACTCCTACTTGCTCTGAACCCAAAAATTCTTTCATCATATATACACAAAAAATTCTAAAAGATGAGCAAAAGCATAATTTAGAGGTATATAAAACATGATATGAAATGTGCTCGTCAAAATACATATATATATAATTATTTTCTAATTGAATTATGCTTAATAGTCCCACTCACAATTTTGACAATTTCTCTTCCTTGAAGTCTAATCCTCGACTAGCTCCTTACCTTGAGCCAAAGCTTTACCTCCTTGCCAAAGCACAAAAAACACTAATAAGAATTAACATAATGAGACAAACAATGAAACCTTTAGGTTTCTCTATCAAACAACCCTAATCAACTTTAGGGTTTGCTCAAACTAACTCCTTAGGTTACTAGTGAAGTTCTAAAGGTTTAAGCTTCACCCTAACCCAAATAAACCAAGGAAGCAATGAGAACTCACTTGTACTATAGTAACCTTAACCTAGATAATGAAGCATATCCCTCAATATTCAAAAAAATCAAGGGAATACAACTATCCAAGACTTCTAAAATCAAAAACAAACACAAACCAAGGTTTTCCACCCAAAAATCTCAAAGAAAAATAAACAAAAAAGAAAAAAAAGAAGAGGAGGAGCCATACATCAAAGTTCCTTAAAACTCAAAGTAGGATCTTCACAAGAGAGGAGGAATGAGATCATCAAGCTTCTAATTCCAATCAAAGGTAAGAAATGAGAATATTAAAGAGTGGAGTAGGAAATCTAAAGAGGAAAAGGAAGAGGAAGGAAGAAGGTAAGAAAAAGGGGACAGAAAAACCAAGCAAAGGGTCTTTTATGCCCTAGCATCAGGGGCCCTTGCGAGCTCCCTTGCTACCATAAGGGAGGTTGCAAGCCCCCTGAGGAATCCCTTGAGGGATCCCTTGTGCCCCCAAGAAAGGCTGCAAGGCTCCTTTTCTTCCTTTTAAGGGTTTTCCTTACCCTTTCTTGCCTTCAGTTGACCCCAACTTAGGTCTTAACACAAACAACAACCAAGAGATCTCACACACCAAAGATATACAGGAAAAAAATGGGTTGAAATACCACACATAGTATAGTTGGATGTTTCTTATAGCCTTCGGCACCCTTGTGTGGTCACAGAGATGATTTTCCCAGAGGAGCAAATAGTTAGCACCGGAATGCAAGAACAACGAATATGCAGGGGAACAAATGAATACATCTCACATAGGTAGAAACAAAAAGGAATAAAAAGGATGGTAGAAGAAGAAAAAGAAGAAGAAGAAGAAGAAGAAGAAGAAGAAGAAGAAGAAGAAGAAAGGCAAGCTGGGTTAAAAATACATACAAGGTACAAAATTTAAGTGAAAAAATTGTTAAAAGCTGGTGGCCGATACCATTTTCAAAAAAGGTAATTTGGCCTAGTGGGATTTTCCCACCAATATTAGGGGGTAAAAGTTGGAATTCTCCATGCAAGTAAATGACAGAGTTGTGCCCAAAGACTAAAAATAAGCAAAATGAAAAAGGAAGGACTATCTGACAAAATCAATTGTCATAGAGAATGATCAGAAGTTTTGAAAGTTGGAGGGACCTATAAATAACTTCTCAAGAGATAATTTTGTAGTTAGTTAGGTGATAAGTGCTTGAAAGTGCATATTTTATATATCTTTTATACTACATTTAGCATGGGATTTCACATGTTTAGCACCAAACTAGTACATAATTTCATTCTTTTGTTCACCACAAGCTTTTATTCCATCTTAAGGCTAAAGAAATGAATATGGGGGGTTTTCAAAGCAAAACATATCAACTTATTGAACCACAACATCACCACGGCTCGCAACCGCCATGGTGACATCTCACCACAGTTGTTGTCCACTCCAATCACGACCGTTATCAAGCTATGTCAGTGTGGAATCACAAAGAACAACACAGAAGTCATAATGGCTGTTGTGAATCATCACAGTCGTGACCAATCAAAACAACTCCTCGAAAGGCTGTGCTAGGATGCGACTTGGAGCCCAAGCAACAACTTACTCACTATGTCCTCCACAATGGGCGTGGTGAGGCCATGGCGAACTCGATACTATAAAAACCCTAGAATATACTATTCAGAGAGAGGTTCTTTTGCTGAATTTGGTAGAATGGCTAGAGTTCTAGAGGTCTTTGCAGCTGGAGATGAATTTCATCACAATATCAGCAGATTTTGGAGAGTTTTCCAAGGCCAATTTAATGTGCATTAATAGTGGAGTGTGCTCGAAGAGATTCGTCATTCTCTTGACGATCTTGGGATCTACTCAACCTCGACCATTGGAGACCATATTGAAGGGAATTAGTCTAGGAATTCTTTTGATTTATTTCCTTTGGATGATTGTTATTAATTAAGCAATTCTTCTATATCCATTAGAAGACCCCAATTCAAGGGGAATTTCATGTAAATTCACCTTAATTGTTACTTTTAATTTTTTATTGGCAATTCAATATTCTTTCTAGTCTTTCATAATTCATTGCATGTTTGCTTAATGATATTTTGGTGATGTGGAGTGGAAGATATGCCCACATATTAGAAGATCCATGCACTGTTAGATCTATGCATGGGCTAAGAGATTAAGCATTGCAAGATTTCTGTATTAGGGTTTGATTATATTCCTAGATAAGGATTTGATTAGCCCTTATAGTGGAGTTCTTGAACTTAAGGCAAACATAGGAGGTTGAGGTAGAAGAGATTCCATCTTAAATTTCTAATGTTTTAGACCTGGATTCCAAGCGATTGGAACCAATAGGCCCTTAAATTCCCCAGGTCCAATACTAGATTTAATAGTCACCCCTTAACGCTATTTCACAAGTGATCATTAAGGGAATCTTCATATGATTTCCCAAACTAATTCCAATCACACCTAACTATCTTCAATTGTATTGTAGTAATTAATCTGTAAAGGTAGAATTAAGAAACACCATAGACGTTTATTCTATTGATTAAGCAAAAATGAAGTAATATGAGCATCTCACCATTCCCTAAGGAATGTGACCCCTGTGTTCACCCATGGAGTACTACTTGATGACCAGTGAACTTGAGGTATTCACAGACTTAATCTTATTTACACACACACCACATCGAGTCTGTCATTAGGCACTTATTTGTAAAGATAGTATTATATTATGATGTTATTCAAGAGATTTTTTCCCCCTCTAATTATAGTAAGTAGATAATCACTTAAAGACAATAAAGATTTACATTATTTGGAGATGAAACTTTAGTATTATAAGGAGAAAATTTTTAAATATACCACTATAATCAAATTATAAAAGAAACATAAAACAAACACAAGATTCCACCTTATTACCAACTCCTTATTCTTCAAAATTCTTCCATGTACTCTCAAAATATAAAGTTTATAGCACATATAATTATAACTTTTTAATTTTACAATATAATCCCTATAATAATTTATAATTAACTTGAGGCAAAATTGATAAAAGTCTAAATGTATGTATTTTAAACATATATATTTGTGACTATTTATGTGTATTTGGATGAATTGATGCCATTTGTGTGGTTTAATCATTTCTATTTGTGTTACAGGCTTAGAAGAAGCCTAGATGAGCCCAAGAATGCATTCGTGAAGAAATCTACCCCAACAATGGCATTTTAGACCCTCAGGCACTGTAGCGGTAATGTAGCAAGCATGTAGCACAATGAGATGAAGAAAAATACTAAGTCTGGAAAAGCTCATGGGCAACCTCACAGCCATGAAGACGGCCACAAGCCAACTGAAGGTGCAGTTTACTACAATAGTTCTACTGTAACAGGTTTACTGTAGTAGTTAATGTATCAATCTACAGGAAAAATGGCAGAGTTATTAAGGACTTTACAGCCCATTTGTTGACCGTGAACCAGACAGTAGCACCCCCGAGCTGAGTTTAAATGAGGTTTTTAGGGCATCAATGAAGGTGTCTTTGGCCACCCTTTCTCCATCATCATCACCTAGGGGTTCAAGGCAATGGGAGAAGGAAGATCTAAGGCGCAAATCTAAGAGGAGAAGAAGGTTGCTATCAAGGCAAACATCAAGGAGCTTTCCGGCATGGATTTGACAAGCTCTCATCACCTCCTTCTAGTCAACATTTCAAGGGAGTTTCTTTGGTTTTGTTTATGTTTCATTTATATCTTGAGATCTCTCTTTTATTCATGTTGAACTAGACTTCCAAGGTCACCAGGCATCCGGTGAACCTTGGGATGAACATGATGTATGTATGTTGTAATTTACTTCTAGTGCATTTTGTTTGGTTTGTGGTTCAAGCTTTGTATTCAATGATGTGTTGTTTTGCATGAGAACTCTGCGATCCAACTTCTAGGTTGTACTTGATTGTGTGACCATCGCCTTTGTACTAGACTCACTTAGCTTGATGGGGCTTCATGTATGAATATGCCTTGACCATCGGGTATTTCATACCCCTCGAACTATTAGGGCTAGATCTAGGTATTGAGTATTGGCCTTAATTAGAGATTTCCCTAAGCGTAATGTACATAAGAGGATTTGGGCAGAAGTGATTCCGACCCAATACTTGTATGGGATTAGGGGTTATCGCCATGACCATCGGGATAACCTACTTTAGGATGTCTCTTAGCCCAAAACCACCATTGCCTGTGTAATTCTATCATCTTTCTAGCTTAGTAGTCCTAAGGGGATCCTCACAGGGGGACTTCGCTCTTTCATTGTTAATTGCTTCCTTAATGTGTTTATGTGGTGAGCCTTAGTCCATTTGTTCATAGTTTTCTCATTTGTTATTTTCTTACTTTCTTTCAAACCTACATTTATTAGACTAGACAGTGCCGTCTAGGGGGAAGTAATAGCAACTCTTGGGGAATATGACCCTCGCGTGCTTGAGCGAGAGGCATTACTTGACGACCCGTGCACTTGCGGATCTCAATCAAGAATCACATAAATTCTTTTAAATTTTATAATTAAAGCCCTCTACAAAATCCTAATTAATTAGAGTCTATATTTCAACAAATATAGCTTAGTTAGTTAATTCATGTACTATACACAAATTTTATGTGTACATATGTATAATGGAAAAACACAAATTTTACGTATCTTTCCAAAGATACAAAAAAACATGTTTTTTCAAATTTAGAAATATTAAACATAAAAAATGTAAAAAAAAAAACTAATTTTTGTAAAAATTACTCCGTCTAATCCAAATTATCCATAAAATTGATGCTTTATACAAAAGAGTTAAGGGCGTGATTGCAATCCCTTGTTATGCCGCAAGTGCATAGATTGTAAAAGTAGTAAAGTGTACCCGTATAAGTAGGATAGTTGAATCCGCATGGACTAGTAAGCTCTTAGTACTAATTGCTCTTCTAATATCTAAATGGATCGAAAGATTGAGACAAAGGTTTTAATCTAAGAATTTAAAAGGGATGTGAAGGATGGAAGGAGGATTGAAAGAAGTTGGAAATTAAATTGGATTAGAAGCACTAACATACAGCAACGCCTCAGACTAATCCTCTTGAGGAACAAATATTAACTCTTTTACAATGACTATCAGGTACATCTTCTTGGACCAAAAGGTAAACCCTAGATCGGAAGGCTAGACACCATAAGCCCTATCTCTAGGCAAGTACTCTATCCTAAACTCCTATGTATGCTCTAACAAGCAATGTTACAACTAGGGCAAACATGCACATTAAGTTTTGCAATTACAACCACGGTAAACATGCACATCAAGTTTTATAATCACAACTATGGCAATCATGCACATCAAATTTTTCAATATAAGATTAAACATAGAAGAATCCAAGAAAACTACATAGCCAAAATAAAAGAGTAAGTCAAATACACATAATCTCATGGTGCATGAGTCCGGGGCACCGGAGAACAATTTAACCCCTCATGGGTTCAGACTATAACAAAAAGATAGAGAAAATAAACAAGTAAAAATTCGTAGAACTCCCTTTTGTTTCTCTAATGCTTCCAATCGTGCTCTGAGAACCTTCCCGCCGACTTAGCTCTGGTCTAATCGGTGCTCTGGTATCTTAGCTCTCTTTCTTTTTCAGATGGTGTTGAAGTCCATCTAGCAATAGCTACCAAAAATCTAGAAGAAGTCCCTTTGAAACCCTAACTTTGGGGATTAAAAAGGTAGTTGCCAATACAAGCAAGGTTGTGCTTAGGCCTTGCTTGTGCTGGTGCACTTTAGATGTTGGTTTAGGGTTTGGCATCAGCTCTAAAATCTTCCATGCAGTAATCTGCGTGGGCATAAACACGCCTAATAAGTGCTATTTTGTACGTATTTGATCTATATTGTTTAACACTTAATCGACTAATTTAGGTTTTATTTTTACAGATAAGTGGTACTTATTTGTTCACTTTGTATCACAGGTTAAATGAAGCACAACAAGAGCCAAGGGAAGCAATTATGGAGTAATTTGGTGCCTAAACCAGAAAATAGTGAAATACACGGCCATGGTACACACCTGTGTACTCACCCGTGTACATCTCGGCAAAAGTAGCCAAACGAGCACCATGTGGATTACTTGTAGTTCTCTCGGTCATGTCTTACCAGGAGGAACACACCTGTATAAACCAAGTACATGCCTGTGTACATTTGGAAGAGCACAGAGCGCATCCCAGACAAGAGCACGAGTAGAGAAATGGTTGAACGGGCGTGTAATTGAAGAACCAAAAAAGAGGAATTCCTGGGGGATATAAAATCAAAGTCAGAAGAACAAAGCTGTGTACAATAGCCCATGTACATTAAGTTTCAGAGAATTTTGGGATTCTTCTGGGAGTTACATGGGCAAGGAACATGCCCGCATACCTGCTCGTGTAATGTTAGGGTCCAACCAATATAAATAGAGACTTTAATGTGGTTTTAGGGCATTCAAGTTTTGACTGATTTTTGGGGAAAACGTCCTGGAGCTCTTTGGTTGTGGTTTAAGGAAATCTTGAACAATTGAAGAAGGAGTTTGAAGGAGTCACTGGACTGAGATCCATTGGCGATGATAGAGGCTCACATCATCTCCAACAACAGGACATTGAGAAAGGAGGTTTTCTATTACATCTTCAAGTCTTTAGGGATTGACTTTAATCTTGTATTGATGAACATGATCCCCATGGAGGGCTAACTTTCTTAGGTGCCAGGATTGATGAAGCTTGGGAATTTTTTTTATCTTTTGATTGCTCTTCAATATATAACTACCTTTCCTTTCGGATTCAACCTTGTTTTACTTGTTGGATTTGTGTATCCAAAGTGGTACTTCCATTTTGTTATTGCTTATGTATTGAGAGATCCTTGCAATTATAACACACTTAATTAAATAGGTATCACTGATGCTCGCTAGGGATAGTAAGGGCATTATGTATCTTTTGATTTGAATTTTGGTGGTTAATCCCTGATTCTTGACATGGAAACCCTAGAACTCATTGCAATCATGCGAGGGTAGGAGTAGAAGAGATTCACTTCAAGCCTTAGCATAGGATTAGACTCTATGGAGTCTAGAGAGAGCACTTGGTGTATTTTTGATTTCCTTTGTTCCCACTAGCTAAGTTTTATTCTATTTTAAATTGCAATATCCTTAATCTTTATCATCCCAAGTGAAATCGATCCGGGCATTATATTCATTCATTAATTCAGTTACTTGTTCTCCCTTGTTTAGGCCTTTCACTTGTTTTTATTATTTCTTTTCTTTTTTTGGATTAATCTCGAAACTTGTTTTAGTTAGCTAATGAAGATAGGGTTAGTACTAGTACTATTTATTCTCTATGGATTCGACCTTGCTTTGCATGTATTATTTCGATTGATGCATCCACTTGCATGCATCTACTTCACGTCGATCAATGTTAATTCTTGGGTCATACTTCAATCTGCACAAGCATGCTCTGGGCTCTTTACCGGTGTATCTTTTCTTTAAATAAAGTCTTAAAGTCCTGAGATCTGCACGAGGCTAAGTACCGCTTCAGCATGCCCGTGCTATTCCTGAAAAGGTTAAGTTGAGTTCTTTTGATGTAGAATTCTTTCTGGATCTTGTTCTTTTGCTCCTAGACCTGTTTACCTACACATGTACACACATACACCCAAAAGTAGCATCGAAATGTATGAAATGAATGCTTTAAAAATAAGCTAAATACATAAAGGAGTTATGTAAAAGGTCTATATGAAATTCACTCATCAAGGCGCCAATGAATTCTTGGTTCATTCACACGGGTCCCCTGTGTAGGGTGTTCATATCCTTGTCGAAGAGAAGGGTTTGAACCTCAACTCATGCAGGGCTAGGGCACAAGTGTGTTGGGTATATATTAACTTCATGCCTGTGCAGACCTATGGCTTGGCTTGTCCACATTTTGTAAAAATAAAAAATTAAGTATGCTATTAAAACTCTTAAAATTTTGAAAGAAAATAGTATGATAGATAATTTGGACAGGAGGAAATAAGGTTCATCCTTTGAGCTTTGAGACAATGGTGTATCTATTTTTTATATAAGCGAAATTTGAGGGCATTTGCATTCAAATAAAAATGAGAAACAAGTTAACTCCAAAATTGTTTAATGATCAATTGTTTCATGATCTTGTTTATTTTCAAATGAATACCATGATGATAGGAAAATTTAATTCTTTAGAAGGAAAAAATATGCAATTATTGATTTCGTAAAACTTGATGGACCTCTTATTTTGAAAGGTACACTAAAAATAGACAGGTAAAAAATGATAATGAAGAAAATAAAGAAACAATGCATGCAAACAAGAATGGTGATGATGATTTTTATGGTTGAATGGATGATATTTAATTGTTTTCTTAATTGTTCAACAATATTATTTTTGGTTTTTTTCTGTAATTATTATTCATACCATATATATATGTCTATATATTGATATTCTGACTTCTAAGTAATTTAATTCAATTATATATTCATATTTTGATATATTAATATGGTTTATTTGTAACATATGTTATGTATTTTTGGAAATTATATACGTATTTTTCATGGCGAACTTTTTAATGTAAAACTTAAAAAATTTATGTTGTGGTGTTTTGACTTTTAGTGTGCATAGACTTGAACTGTAGTTCAAGCCAGTTTGTTTTTGCCTTGGCAGGTTAGACCGAATTTGGTTGGTGTGTTTGAGTCATTATGAGCTTAAGCGATTGAGCTTGCAGGTGCATGCTCGCCTTCTCGGCTTAATCCGTAGGCTGGGCCACATGCCCGTGGCTGTTGGAGGTGGAGGAGTCACCGCACCCACGAGTCGGGCACAGGGCGTGTCAAGCGAGCCTCTACGGGTTGTGTGTGGGTGCAGTGCTCTGTAGGGTGCCCAGGCTCTACCCCGAGGGTTGTGTGTCGGTGTATAGTGCCCACAGGCGAGTCCCTACCTTGTTTTTAACCCCTTTTGGGCCTTTGTTTGTTGTTTTAGGCCAACCTCTTTGCTTCTCCATCTCTTTCTCCTTTTTTCCTCCTCTCCCTTGTGCTTCCTTTGGAGCAAGAAGGAAGGTTGCTAACCCTTGTTCCTGCAAGATTAGAGATTTGGATTCATTATTCTCCTTGAATCCTTGAGGTGGTAAAAGCTCAACTCAAGGCAAGGAGCCAGCGGAGGAGTAGTGAGTGGGGGGTTTATGTTACATAATTCTCTTGGAATATCAATTGTGAACTTTCATGGTTATAATTACAAGTTTTCCGTGGTTTTATCATCTTGAAATGAAGTTTTGATGAATCTTCATATTATTGAATTATGGGCCTGAGTCTTGATATTTGATCATTATGCCTATGTATATATATATATACATATAATGATTTATTGAGTTTGAAATAAAGTATGACGCTTATAAGCATATAATTCTTGTAATATTAATTTGTGTGGAATGATACTCATTGCTGACATGTGAACATCATCCTAGTTATGGACCAATTGTTACATTGTTGAGATTTATACTATTGTTACACCTACAAGTGGTTTGATGCTGATGGGGTTGTAACCCACCTGATGTAGTAGGGGGTCCCCATGTGTCACCCTTTATAGGTGGTGTGGAGGACCCGATTTTACTTATCCATCTTAGGTGGCATGTAGAGCCCTAACTTGATGATACATCAGGATTCTGGAGTCACCATATGAAACCAGTGGGTTGACGTCAAGGACATGAGGGTTTTGATAGCTCTGAACTTAATAACGGCCACCGCTATAGTTTATAGGTTTTCTAGACAATTCATCGACTAACTGAGATTCTTTATATTATTTGAGACTTTTGTGATCCATATGTCATACTTATTTGCATGATTCCTCGTGCACTTGGAAAAGAACGAGTTTACGGCGGGGTTTTATAGTTGATGTTTCACAAACTCATTTTATCCTTGAAGACAATTGTTTTGAAATTGAAACCCTGACTTGAGGTAAATGTATCATTAATGATGAGTATGGATTTCACCTATATATATATATGTGTGTGTGTGTGTTATGCAAATTGTTGTATCATTCAAAGTTTATGTATTTATGTAAAAGCTTAGTTGTTGATATTTATTCAACTCGATTTGATGTTCTTTTAAATTGTGCTAACCCACTCACTGAGTGACTTAGGTTATTCACCTCTCGCTCTTCTTCTAAGGTTCTAGTAGCCAATAGCATGTCGGTGAAGCGTTGTGTTGGGCATTCGCTAGCTTTCTTCCCGCACTCACTTCCTGTATCTTGTATGTTTATTTTGAGTATGAGTATGTTTTATAAGGATATGAACCCACTAATGTATTCGAACTCTGTTTGCATGGTTGTTGTATCAATATTTCTTTAACCCTTCTCTCATATATTGTTGTTGATTTTTCCCCTGCATTTCTTTGAATTTTTATATGTACATTTTGTTCAATGCTGCTTATTCCATGGATTCTGGTAGCCTTGCGGTGACTCGAGGGTTAAGTGGTGTGGTACCCTTCCTTTGGTTGTCGTGGCAGTTGTCGTATCTTAGAGCCCGCTGGTCAAGCATGACACATATAAATAGGCATCCATAAGATAAAACATTCTGTTTTATTTGCAATATTTTATTTGAATTTTTCAACTAAATTATGTACACTATCCAAACGTATCACACATTATAATTTTGTTGTACCGTATAAAACTAATTATGAAATATAGCATCGTCTTTCTTTAAATAACTGCTTTTATCAAATTTTTTGAAAAAAAAAAAGTAAATTTGAATTTAGGGTCTATTTGGATAGCTCAAAATTATGACATAATTTGTACAATATGTCATAATTTTATATTTTCTGATAATTATGTCAAATTGACTGTTTGGGTACTTATTTTAGAGTATAAAATTATGCCATAATATAGGTATTATGCCATAAAAAAATATTCCACTATGAGTGGAATATTTTCTCATTGTAAAAAGTCTCTATTTTTTTATCCAGCTACCGACCACTGGTCCACTAGAGGGTCAGCATGCCGGCCTCCGGCAGTGGTCCACCGGTTGTTCGGCTGGCCTCCGACGATCTGCCACAGGTCCACCGGTGGTCTGGTCGCCAATCTGCCGGTCTTCATAATTTTTTTTATTTTGTTAACCAAACACTTATCTGTAAGAATAAAATATGTCATAATTTCTGTAAAAATTATTTACACTTCTTACATAATAAAATTATACCATATTTTTTTAATTTACAAGATCCATAGTTTCTATAGGAGTTTAAAAAACAGTGGTAAAAACTTCAAAAAACTTAGTTTTAATTACCTTTCATATTAATAAAAATAAAATCAGAAAAATCTTTTAACTGCCAGCTCAGCTCACACTCTCGACCTGAGATCAAGCTTGCCTTTTCTGTGGCGAGTTTTAGCTTAACTTCGGCAAGTTAGCTTTTAAGTTCTGCTCGTTTGCCAAACAGTCCACACGCATGATACGAGATAATGATATCATAGCCACATCAAGTTCGGCATCAGGACACGTGACACAATCGCTTCGTATCTTTTCCATCATTTACTGTCATTTACTGCCTGACCCAATTTGATGGGTGATGGATCGTACTTGAACAATTAGCCTCGTACAGTCACGTTGAGAATTCAAGAAGCACGTCTTTTTGTAGGTGGGTAGGTGGATCCACTGCTGCAACTTCAATAGTATCACGTTTTTCACCATACGTACATGACTTTAAAGCTAGCTGTGCCTGTCCGGACCAGGTGTTCCTAATGTGTGATGGGTCATGCTCCACGAGACCTAACGTTGTTGTGCCTGCTTGTCCCTTCTCTTTTCATTTATTCTCCCCGTATCTCAATCAGCTTATCTACCTTTCTAATCTTTGATTTCCTAAATTTTCCTCAGAGAAAATTTTTCAAATATTTTTCATTTTCTGGTTTATATTTATTATTTATCTAATGTTAATAAAAGATGCGAAACGATGAAATTTTCCATTTTAACAATTTTAGGTGATTGTACTGGTGGGCTCAAGTAACCATTTGAGTTTGGCATCGCCCTTATCAAAATGAAACAGGAAGCTTGTAAATTACCAAATCTTAAATCTAAGTTTTGATGCTATTCAAAAGCAAAATCAATATATAGTAATTTTGTAAACCTTTTCTTCCCTGAAAATGAATTATTTTAACGGTAAAAGTGAATTATATTAAAATAAGATTTTTAGGGCAATGTATTATTATTATTATTATTATTATTATTATTATTATTATTATTATTATATTTTATTTTATTTTATTTTTTGTCAAAATTAGCCGCTACACTAAAAGAAAACCAAATAATGTAAGAGAATACACAACTCCTAGTTGAGCAAATAAAGATAAGGCTCATACACACATAGATGTTAGAGTCATCATTCATAATTATTACTGATACTTTTAAAACTATATCTTTATCTAGAGGTGTCAAATGAGCCGGCATGGCCCGGGCCCATGGTAGCTCGGGAACTGTGCGTGTCCGGGCCGACCCGACCCATGACTTTGTCGTGCCGGGCCGGCACGGCCCGCAAATGGTGGAGGGTCGGCCCAGCACGAGACACGGCCCACTTTGGTCGGGCTCGTGCCGTGCCGGCCCGTTAGTATTTTTTAATATAAAATATTAAAAATAAAAATATATCTAAAAAAATCAGAAAAAATTTTAAAAAAAATTGAAAATATAACAAACATTATCTAATAATATAAATATAAATTAAATTTTACTATAATTGAAAAACTATATTATCATTATCTATTTATCTTTGAAATAAAATCCTTCTCCATTTCCAGATTTTCTAAATGACTAAATCCTTAGTTCAATTTCAATGACTTCAATCAACAGATTCAACACAAATATTCAAATAATCCAAGAACCATTTTCAATTTTCTGTAAAGAAGAAGTGAAGAACTATACAAGCAAAAGAAAATTAAAAAGGAAGAAAATCACATTAAAAAAAAAAAAGAACTTGGGTCTCAATGTCTCATAAAGATGAAGAGTTTACAGAATCAAGAGAGCATGAGATTTATTAATACAAATCTAAGAACACAAAATTGAGTAAAATCAATATAACGGTCCAACGCGATGAATTAAACAAAATTCATACATAAGGCAACAAGAAGAAGAAAAAACCATGGGGATGAACTCTAAATAAATCAAAGAAAAGCCATGCCAACAACAACAAGAAGAAAAAACAGCAGCAACAATAGAGCTCTGGCTCTTCATTCTCATCAGTCATCACCAACTCCTTCATCCTCACTCTCATCCTCTTCCTCTTCAAACCCTCAATCACCATTAACAACCATGAATTTTATAGATTTCAGCTTTGTCCACTCCTCTGCGCACCTATAGCATAACCATTCATTACATTATGTAAGAAGACAAGGCAGCACATAACTGAGAACCTGATATTCATTTTCTAGGAAACAAACATGCTCACGGGATATCACCAACTCTGTTAATATATACATAAAACAATTTAAAATGTTACCATCAAAATGCACAGAGAAAACAGCTTCTCTTTGAGACAAGTCATTTCAATTGAGATCACAAGCATTACCTCTTGAAGACGGGTTCCATCCATAGTGTTAAATATCCTAATTAAAGTCCCCTTCACACTTGCAGTTGCAAGAAGAAGACCATCCATTGTCAAGGTCAAGCAGGCAATGCTCGACTCATGCGCACTAATGAATTTTGTCACCTTCAGGCCAAAGTGTTCAATCTAGAGAGCTCAGCCTTCACCTCGGTCCTCACCCACAGACAAGGTCCTCAAGTACTCCAAGCAAATATCCCCCCTTCTTTCCATCACATCCTTCAAAATACTTCGTATCCTCGATACCTTAGTCACCGCCAGGCCCCCACACCTGATGGCATCCTCCACTCATTTTGGCTCAGCATTAAGAACCTTCAAAGCGGCAACCAACCGATCAAGAACAAAGATAAGAATCAACAAAGAAGAATCAACAAGGTTTAGTAGTTTACATCATCCCACGCAGGGAATGCGTATTTTGAAGGAGAGGAAAGCACGGCGGGAGTTGGAGTCAGTCGTGTTCTGGGAGAGAAGGGTGCTGACGATGCCATCGAGGACGGTCTTCTCCGGAGGAGCTTCGTCGGAGGGGTCAGGATTGCAATACTTGGCGAGGTCTCTGGGGATGCCATGGAGGGCAAGAAGGTCATCGCGGACGGCACGGCATTGGGCCGGCGTGGGTTGGTGATGCTCCGGGAACATATCAGGGGAGGAGGAGGAGAGATTAGCAAAGGATTTGGGGGATTGTGTAGTCTTGTTCCGCTTAGGGTTTCGAGGCATTGTTGCCCACTTGCCCACTTGCCCCAGTTAAATAAAGTAATAAATTACAAAAATAACAAAATTAATATTATTTGAATTTTGAATTAAACCAAAATACTTATCTTTTTTTATTTTAAATTCGAACATTTGAAATAATAAAATCCAAGACTAATCTTTTTTATTTTTAATTTGAACATTTGAAATAATAAAAAAAATTAGTCTTGGAATCTTGGCATCTTGCAAGCTTGAGGCTCATCAATCTATTTCTTCTACATCAGTATATATGCCTTCTCCGCCGTCATCAGGGGTGAATTGTTCTATTTTCCCTTGTAATCTATCTTCAGCATCTAGCCAATCCTTCAAACATATGCACATTTGCATGGTTTGATTATTCATTCTGCTCCTCCTATCATCCAATACTGCGTTTTCCTGCACTAAAACAAGACTCCGATGCTACTGTAGACATCGGTGGAGTTAATAGATCACGAGCCATGGCGGCAAGTACAGGATAACTATGTGCCTATTGTTTCCACCATGCCAAAATATCAAAACCATCCATTTCTTCCGATGTAAGGAAATTATTAATGTTATTATTTAAATAATGATTTATTTCATGAGAAGTAGAAGAAGTGCTAGTATTAGAAGAAGAAGAAGCACCCATGGAAAATTTTCTTTTAATTATATTTACAACATAAGTGGCGGATCTATTTTTGGTGCTTGAAGAGGAACTTTCACTAGATTGAGGCATATTGAAAGTCCTTCTATCACCATATTTTCTATAATATCATTATACATATCATAAAATAAAGAACGATAATTTTCTTTCAAAATAGAATGATCAAGACCCATATTATTATCATAAGAATCAATTATGCAAAAAGTGCCATCAATTTTAAAACGGGGGTCAAGAAACATAGCTAAAATAGGAAGTGGTTCAATTTTTCCAAAATATTTTTTAAAATTTCCCTCCATAGGAGCAATAATAGGAGCAAAATTAGGGTCTTCTCTATATTTTGCAAAAATCTCACTAATAAAAAATATTTGGTTAACAATAATAGATGAAGTGGAATAATAAACACCGGACAAAATATTAGTTGAAGCATAAAAAATTTCCAAAAATTCCTTAATTAAATGGCTCACTTCCCAATCATAATTAGTGACATGATCATCGGGAAATCTCTCATTAACAAACATAGAAATAATATCTCTATCATTATAAGCACACTCCAACATTTCATAAGTTGAATTTCACCTATGCTCAACATCAATAATATATCTTTTACATTTTCTCCCCTTTTCCGAACAATAAGCTTGAAAATCATGTCTTCGGGTTGAACCATTTCGAACATATAAAATAGAATTTCGAACTTTTTTAATATGGAGCTCAATTATTTTTAAACCATCTGTAACACATAAATTCAAAACATGACAAGCACAACGCACATGAAAAAAAGCCCCGGAAAATAAAGGCATTAAATTCATTTTTAAAAGATCGACCTCATTATTATTTGCCAAAGCATTATCCAAAGTAATTGAAAATATAGAACTCTAAATACTATACTCATTAATAGCCCGAGTTATATAACTTGCAATAACACTTGCGGTATGGCGGTGTTCTAATTCAAAAAAACTTAAAATACGCTTTTGCAAAACCCAATTATTATCAATATAGTGAGCGGTAACACAAAAGATAATTTGTTTGAAATTGAGAAGACCAAATATCCGAAGTAAGAGAAATTTTTAAAAAGAACAAGAAGATAATTCGAAATTAATTTTTTTGTTTATAATCATCATAAATAATAAGACAATATTTTTCTCATAGTATTTCTTGAAACCGATTTAAAAATTTGGATTAAAAACCTCGAATAAAGCATTTTTTTATAAAAAGCGGTATTTTTCGGCAAGGTAAAAAGGTTGCTCATTTTTGAACAATAAATTTTTGCAACTTCTTTTCTTGCATTTTCATTATTAAAAAAATAAAAATTTCCCATACTCGAATCGGTAAAAACTAATTTTGCGTTTGTGTGGGATCGTGTGGCTTCGTGGCATGCTTGTCGGCATGTATTTTTAAATGCCCCGTCCCCCCCGAAGTTTGGCAAGAAAAAAATCCTTTTTTTACATTTTTTTACAAACCGCCCGAGTTCCTTTGTTCGGGAAAAATCAACAATGTCATAAAATTGCCAAACCCCGGAAGTTCGTTTTTCTAGAGTTTTTTTAGGGTTGTTACTTGATGGCCCAATATTTGGGGTCTCAATAACAACATCATCATCATCCGGAGAATTTAGCGGGGTATTTTCATAAAAAAACCAAAGCGGAGAATTATCGGAGGGAAAGTTGGGAAAAGAACCGGCCATTATGAAAATTAAAAATTAAGAACAACGGATTACCTCAATTGCTTTAACAAATAATTTACAAAGTCAATTTTTGGTGCCGATTTCTTTTGAGTGCAATTGAGATACTTGATGATGAACTTGACACTTGGATTTGCAAACTTGAAGCTTGGAAGTTGCACTTAGAAGCCAAAGAGAGAATTAGATTGAGAGATGAGAGAGTTTGGTGTGAAAATTTTAGTCTGAATTTAGGGGTATTTATAAAATTTTTAAATATTTTTATTCCAAAAATGCCCTCATAAACTAGCCGTTTATTGGTGTTGTAAAGGGTAAAATTGTCATTTACACCAAAAAGACTAAAATACCCATAAAACTAGCCGTTAGATAGTTGTTGGGATGGGCAAAAATGTCTTTCTATCAAAGCAAAAAGAAAAAAACTAAATTCAAAGTTATAATACTCACAAAATAAAAAAAATAAAAAAAAATTGAAAAGTGGACCGTTGCGGGCCGGCCTACGTGCTTGGGCTGGCACGGCCCAGCTGCCAGCCCGAGTTGGGCCGCGTGCCGGGCCGGCTGCGTGCTCAGGCCGGGCATGAGCCCAAGGCCGTGTCTTGCGGGAGCTAGCTGACGGCCCGAGATGGGCCCGTCGTCGGGCCGGGCCCACAGGGTCACGAGAACCCTCGGCTCGGCCCGGGTGCCCGGCCCCGGACACTCGATCTTGTAGCATCGTGCCTGGGCTGGGCATGACCCAAATCGTGCCGGGTCGTGCCGGGCTCGGGCCGGCACGGCCCGTTTGACGCCTCTATCTTTATCCATAAATCAAAGTTTTATTATTCAAAAAAAAAAAAATTTGTGGAGACTCAATCACCTATAATTCTCCATCTTAAAAATGAAAATACCATAATATACATAATTCAACGGTCATACATGATATCTAAACCATAAATAATTTGACAAGTGAACCCATTTTACAAATGGCGAAATATTTTTAAATATCTTTTTATTACTATCTATCATTTTATATCAATATGTAAACACTCCAAAACATAGGGGCACAGTTAACAATAATATTGAAATATCAATAAAATACACTTACATGTAACTCTGATACAGAGAATGGCGAGAGAAGAATTATAAGCGCCCATCCCCTATTTAATCCTAGTTGTTAATATTATATTTAATCCTAGCTATTAATTTTATATTTTCAGTTTGAAACCCTAGTCACCTCTTCGTTTCCTTCTAATTTTAGATCTCTATTTAGTAAAAAGTGAGATCCAGCATCTCCATTTAGTTAGTTTCCTTCTAATTTTAAATCTCTGTTTAGTAAAAAGTGAGATCTAGCATCTCCATTTGGTTATAACGTAGTTCCGGCGACGAAGACAAAGAACTCGCCTCCGTGGATGCTTGATTGCTAGTGATTGAATTGTAGTTGAGAGATATACATATTTGAAAAGGATACGTCTAAATTACAAGTCTTGATTTGGTGTAAGGTTTGGAAGTATTTTTGAGCGTTAATCAAGTAAGTATCCACATAAAAATCCTACTATATCTATGTATTCTTCGTTACTTGATAAATATTGTATGATAATTTAATTAATTTAAATAATCATATTTCGCTCAATTAATTCATTTAAAAAATTCTAATGATTATTATTTTTGAAATTATTTAGTTTATATATATATATATATATTTAAAAGGGTGGCAAGCGTCTGTCTTTATGTCATGTGAGTTGATTGGAAAATCACTTGTGAGTTAATTCCTCTAACAAAGATTCGAACCCTCACCACTCTACATGCCACACGAGAAACTTATTTTGGTGCCGCTAAACACTTAAACCAAGTGGTATTGCCAATTTATATATATATATATATATATATATATATATATATTATAACTATATCTTTTATTTTTAATTATCTTTAATTATTTATATAGTTGGAATTTGTATAAATTATCTGTTCAAGTTTGGATTCAAACAACTCGTTTATTTTAATATTATAAAAGTGGGATCATGTGACTGTTAAAATTTTGCTTTTACTTTGTATTTTGCTCGATCTGAACTTTGATAAATTATTTGTTTTGCGAACATAAAGTATTTTGATATAGAAATTAGTTCTCAATTAACTATGCACTAACCCTGTCATTGAGGGATTAAACATCAATCGTGTCAACATGTAATTATGTTAAGAGACTATAGTTTCGCATCATTCCGTCGGTGATGATTAACGGCCTATAATATTTTGGCTCGGATCACCAAGGGTAAACAAATGAACTATGATATTTTTGTTTTGATCATAGTTATTACGGGACATATACTGTTTTATATGAAAATCAGGCTCTCTTGGATGTTTTTGTTTTGTTTTCGAATTGTATTTTTGATAATTATTCTACTATATCATATTATTGATTTTTATTCTGAATTTTTGAAACTTTGTATCATCACAACATTTTTAGTGATTACTTACTGGGCTATCAAACTCATAATCTGTTGTTCATTTTTTTTCAAATCAAGAGTAAATAGTTCGACGCACAAATTACTTGGCTAGTGAGAGCTTGTGTTTCTTTTTAAATGAGTTGTCATTATGTTGGTATTAGCATGTACATTCTGTTTTAGAAAACCTCTTTTATTTGAACCTCTTATATTCAGTTTGTATTTGAAGTTGTAATTTTGGAGTTATATTTCTGATGTGAGAATAATTTGAGGCTTTGCATGCTTATTGGGTTTTACCCCGTGGGTATACGGCCATTTGTCAACGCACTGGATCCAGTGAGCCGGGTTCGAATGTAACAAGAACAAATTAAATGCTTGACTTCAAAAAAGCATTAAGCCTCAAATATCTTTCAAATTAACATGCTACAGTGATAATTAATATTTATTAAATAACTTTTCAAATATTTTTTTATATAAATCATATCATCTCTTTTATTATTTATAAAATAAAATCTTTTTTTCTTCAGGATGTAAATTGCCTAATCAACTTGACTTATGAGAATACTTTCCTAACAGTTTGTCTAATTTTTTAAATAACCTTTCAATTATTTATTTATTTAATTAGTTTTAATTTGTGTAACTATTGACCAGCACTGATGCTCACGTGGTCTAGCGCTTATTAGTGCACCTGCGCTCAGGTGCCTGCAATTACTTTTGTTTGGGCTAGCTAGTGACTGAGAGAGCTCACTAGTGCATTAAATTCTTTCATTTAAATTGATTTGTGCACCGATGCTCACGTGGTCTAGCGCTTGTTAGCGCATTTCACTAGTGCATTTTAATTAAATTCTTTCATTTAGTTTGAGAAGGCAATAGAAAAAAAAAAAAAACTATGACGTATTAGTTTATACTTTTTAAATAAAAAATTGACGCATTAGTTTTTACTTTTTAAATAAAAAAATTGAGAATGCATGATAGTCCTTTCCCTTTGCTTTAAAATAAAAAATAAAAAAAAATGTTAAAAGTGTAGAAGATAAAAAGTTGATTAAGAAATCTATTAATCCTTGTATGGTTTGCATATTTCAAAAAAATCCCTATAAGTTTTGATATCCCTAAAAGGTCTCTCTTTTAATGTTATTTTTCTTTCTAGTCCACATGCTTCAAACGGAGTTGGAAACACAGTTATCTGGCACAAAAAAATTACCAGACTGGCCCTGACTCGAGAACACAATTCCAGGTGAATGAAATGACAATAATACTCTCCAAACGGCATTGGGAATAGTGGGCGATTGGACGGTTGGCAACCCCAAGTGTTGGGATTTGAGAAACCCTTTCTTCAGTGAAGGCGCAACACTTCACCTTCTACTTATTAAGGTAAATCTAATGGAGATCCTTTTTCCGCAGTCATCTTCCTTGTGAAAGTTTGCCTTCGAGTTGTTTGGAGACGTGGTTTCTCGTTCAAGGGCTCCCATTCAAGGTGTATTATTGACTTCCTTCATGGAAAAACCTAGCCAATAGGTGTGAAGACATCCTTGGGTGGCCATTCAACCCGGATGAGGGTCTAATGTTGTGTGGTGTATAGTTTTAGTGTTTGCAATTCGGTTGTTTATTTCCCTTGTATTATTGATAAGTTTTTGTGTAGAATTTGACAATTTGTGCTATGTATTTAGTAATGTTTGTCATTTTGGTTGTTCATTTTATATGCATTATTTGTTGCTTTCTGTGTATAGGTTTTGATCTTTCAGCCATTGATTGATTATGGTGAATTTTTCTAATAACAATAGAAGATGGCTACCACACTAGTCAATGCAAGTGTTATTTGGCACCTGTTGTTGAAACGATCTCAGAGTTGAAGAAGGAAATGAACAGCAGCACTGGGAGATCCTCCATGAAATGCCTTTTACCTATTTTATGGATGTGGAACCCATGATGCAAGAGGGAAGGATGCTTGACCCGTTACTTCGGGTTTACGATAAACGCAATTGAAGATAGGGGAAAACATGCCACCATTCAAGGCAGAAGATGTTGCACTCATTCTAGGCCTCCCATGCGATGGACATATCGTATCCATCAAGGATGAAAGGGTCCAATCAAAATTTGAGAAGACATTTCTCAATAAAATGCATAATCGGCACCATGATGTAATTAAAAAAAGACCTATTCAAGATTGTACAGAGCAAAGACTGTGAGTAGAAGATATTTGTGAAGTTCATTGCGGTCTACTTCATGACAACTATATTTTCCCCAATACTTTACTAAATGCTCCATCATTCATAGCAAGGTACACTGATGATCTGTCATCACTTGGATGTTATGCTTGGGAGCATGTCATTCACAGGTGCATGATGACTGATGTGCCTTTGATGATTGCACATGTACAATTTCAATCCAAAGAAAACTACACCAGGACATTCCATTTAAAAGGGTGCGCCATTACCCTAATCATCTAATTGTATAAGGTGACGACCAGTGTGAAGAAACAAGGCTTGGGAAGGACACCTCGAATAATGTGCTATTGGGGAATGCAGTTTCATAAAGGCGGGGTCCATCGACTCTCTATTGAAATCACTAAAAAGGAAATAATTAAGTTTGTCCTCTTTATGTGTAATATGTTTGCAAATTGTGTGTAATGAGTTATTTCATTTGTATAATTATGTCTTCCTGTGGATTATCATAGTTTCCTATGTATAAAACATAATTAATGTGTAGTTTTCAAGTTTTATGTGTATGTTTTAGATTATTGTGTATGAGTCGACCTTGTAATTTATGCGTGTTTGCTTTGCAGTTCTACGAACTTGTTCCAGCCAATGATAAAGAGAATGCATTGGGTAGCGTGTCAAGTGAGAGACCCTGAAGCAAACCACTGAGAGATCGTCCAAAGGAAGTGACAAAAAAATAGATGTGAATTGGTAAGCAAGCAAGGTCGAGAATATTCCCCCCTCACTCAACCTTGAGAAAATCAGCTGTCGTCGATCGTTGGTTGAGAGCCCGGATGATGTTTCACACTGTAACGATGATATGCACAGCGACACGCCTCTTTGTGTGAGTGTACCACAACTGCACAAGTATTGAAGTAATAAAATACCGAAGGTGAGATAGTTGAATCCACAAGGACTAGAAAGTACCAGTACTAGCTATTCCTCTATTATCTAACCAGATAATAATAGTGAATGAAAGAAGCTAAACTAACACAAATGAGGATTAGGTTGATATCCCATACAATTAGCACACAAGAGAGTGTCACACAAGAAAAGAATGCATTTGGACAAGGAATCCCCGCAAGACTTCACTAAGGAATGAGACTTAACTAATGCTTCCTAATTGAGACAAGTTGGGTCGCGGGTATCCGAAGACACACTGATCCCTTTCTCAAGACAATGGATGACTAGTCCCATAAGAGGCTCCTGCAGTAATCTCTCTCATTGTCGTAGATTCCATAATGGGCCTTGTTCGGAGCTGCAAAGATGTTACCAGTGTAGTTAGACCGGTCACATCAGGTTATCGTGTCTAGAGTTAAACCATGGTGAACCTACTCTAACACTTGTTCCAGGCCATTCAGATCAGACCAGGGGTAGCCAGCCTGCAGCTCACACACAGGCCATCGCTACCAGATCCGTAGCTACTAGCAACATCCCACAATTAGGGGAACCATGCCCACAAACCAGATTTTAGACCAGGATCTTTGCCCTAACCAATGAAGAACCTGAGTATGGACCGGACATGACCACAAGTACAATGCCTATCTTTCAACTTGATGTATGTGTAGTGATAGATTCAGGGTTAGATAGATCTTTTGTTAGGTAAGAAGAAAATTTCGAGGACAAAATTTTCCTAAGGGGGTAGGATGTTAGAACCAGTTCATTGTAGTGGTTGTTACTGTATCGGCATGTCACTGTAGCAGTATGTTACTGTAGCTATAGTAGTCTGTACTATAGCATCCAAATACTGTAGCATCCAGAATTTTCTATATCCTTCCTTCCTTCTTCTTCTTTTTCTTTCTTTCTTCTTCTCATTTCCTTATCATCTGGCTGAGCTTCTCAATTTAGGAAAAAAATTTCCAGCGACCTTTCCGGTGAATCAAAGCATCCACCCTCTTCCTCACATTCTCTTGAGCTCGGTAGGAGCTTCAATCCATGGTTTTCTTTGGTATTTTTCTCGTATTTCATCATTTTTAAAAATCTTCAAAAACCTAGAAATACCTCTTGGTTTGGGTTGATTTTAGGCTCAAATCGAAGCCAAGGTCTTTGTTATTCATGTATGTGAATATTTGTAAAGAAATTTCTTGTTTAGGTGTTGTAAATCGGGAGAAAATAATTGTTTAGGAATGCGTTTACTGTAGCAACCCCGAGTTTACTGTAGTACCAGTAAGCTTTCCTTGTTTATTTGATTTCTTTGGATTAGAATGAAGCTCTAACCCGTATGAATTCATTGATAACCTTTAGACCTAGGTTTGAGGCAACCCTAAGATCGATTTAGGGTTGTTTGGTAGAAGGAACCTAGGGTTTCTTTGCTTAGATTTTTGTAGTAATCTTTGATGTTGTTTGTTGTGATTGCCAAGGAGGTGAGGTGTTAGCTTGAGACAAAGAGTTAGCCAAGGATTATCTTGCAAGGAAGAGGAATAGTCAATTTAGTGAGTGGGACTATTAAGCATGACTCTATCAGAAGATTAACCATATTTATATGTTTATATAATATATCTTGCTTAATGAGTTTTGTGGGTTACTATGATTGCTTTTGAGAAGTTTTAACCCTGGAAGGGTTTATTGCTTGGTGCTTCTTTTATGCAATTTCTATTCAAATGAAAGAATTTCCGTGTTGTTTCTTGTGTTGAATTATGTAAATTGATTTGTGTTAAAAGCTTGATTTTTGCTTGTGCTTTTATCATTTCCTTATGGAAATGGTTGAGGTATTGTTGTTATTGGTTATTGTGTTGGCTATTGCACTCCATGTGGAGTTGTGCTTATTATTGAGTTTGTATGGTGATACCCTACCGTAGTAGGCGGTCTTTACGGCCCTTTTGAGGTGGCGTGGTAGATCGGCTGATTACTACGAGAGCCAGTTTAGGTGGGAAGTGTAGAGTCCTGACTGGATATTCATTGGGTAGGTGTTGTCACCATGCGGTGAACCGATGGGTTAATGTCAAGGGCATGAGTACTTTGATAGCTCTAAACCTAGTTGCGGCCATGGTAAAGATTTAGAGAGGTTTCTATACCACTTTATGCTGGGTGAGTGTTGGATGTTGCTTTATTCTAAGTTGAGAACTATTTTGATTTACATGTTTATTATAAAAGCTTTGCTCCATGATTCACTTATTCCTATAATTTTGAACTCTATATTCAGTATTTTCACACTTTGATATTCTAAAACTCTAATTGAGGTAGACTATCTTCTTATTCTATCTTTCTTACTATTTTGTATTAAAGTTTGCTAATATATGTATTCATGCACTAAACTTGTTATTTTATTTGTAAAGTATCATACTTGGAGATTTACGTTATTATTGTGGTATATATTTATTAGAGTTGTGCTAACCACCCCTCACTGAGTAACGTTAGTTGTTCACCCCTCTTTCTTCTTCCTAGCCTTTTGCAAGTAGTAGGTGCAGCGGTATAGCAGTGTGCGGAGCATTTATTACTGTTCTATCTTATGTGTATCTTTTTCGGTTCATGTATGTTTATCTTGGTCATGTTGTTTGACTTATGAATCCACTAGTGTGTACTAAACTTTGTTGCATAGTTTTGTATCTAAACAACTCTTAAACCCTTGGTTTATCAGCTGTGTGCTGTTGTTGTTGCTTCCCTATGCATTTGTGAACTTCTCTTAATCTGTTTATTATTGTGGTTGCTTGACAAGGTCCCCTTGCATATATCCCGCAAGTGCACGGGTTTGTCGAAGTAATAATCCCGGGTGAGGGAATAAAAATACTTAATTCGATTTTCAGCTATGTGAAAGATCAATGATGATGAGTGTGATAATGATTCAATTCTCAACAATAAAAGCAACAAGTAAGAGAGCAAAAAGTAAAGAAGGGGGTAAGGCAATCGATAAAAGATGGGGTACTCGGATAATGCTCCG
>NC_052477.1:17072262-17263293 GCF_009730915.1 Dioscorea cayenensis subsp. rotundata | reverse complement strand
GGATGTGAGCAGGTGAGTTTCAAATTTTTGAATGAAAATGCCCTTGCATGGGGAGTCGTGGGCTGCTGACCATCTCGGCGTTGAGGAGGAAGTGGGGGTTTCTAGTAGGAGTACTTCAGGAGGCAATTTATTGGGTAGTTTCGGTACTTTCGACTCACGTCTTGACTCCAGTCAGTGTCTCGAAGTTGTCTCTACCGGCGAAGCCCTCTGTAATTAGCGTTCATCGACACTTTTCCCTTTCCCTTGGGTATCTCGAAGGAGGAGAAGTCCCAGCGAAAAGCTAGTTGGCATTTCGTGGGTTGCGATCAAGGTATTTAGTATGGTTTTATGTTAGCATATACATTCTGAAAAGAAAGATTTTTCGGTTTTGTTTTGTGCTCCTGTTTTTGTTGGAAGATATTGAAGTCTGCAGAGGATTTCTGATTTTGGGGTTTTGTTGAGTCTGGGGAGATTTCTCGGCTGGGGTTTTGTTTTGTTTTGCGTTTTCATTGTGATCCTGTTTCTCGAAAATAGTTTTCGATTGTTATGATTTAGTGTAATATTTATAATGTACATTTCCGTTTAGTTTGATATGGTTGCGAGTTTTACTAAATGAGGTTAGCGTTTAGAAATGAGATGTTCTGATTTAACATTTGTTGTCTCTGTTTAAATATTCTCGATCTCTGTTTAACAAAATGGGTCTCATTTAACATTTTATATCTACGTTTAATAGCGAGAGTTCTGGTTTAAAACCTTATATTTCGCTTAAACTTTTGTACGTCTGCGAGGGCTTGTGATTATGGCGGTCGACCTAGTTAATGAGGCGTTGCTATTTGACACGGTTGTGGAGACCTTAGGCGAATTGAAAGTTAACGCTGGCCTCTCGACCTTTGGGAGATTATTCGAAGGACACGTTTGCGGTGTTCGGCTGAGAAACCATATACTCAGAGAGAGCGTGCCGTTCTCTTTTGCGAAAAGTACGATGGTCGCATCGATAAATTCGGGGATCGAGGCTGCTTTGAGTTTCGAGACCTCGAGATGTCGGCCCTCGTTCTTGGTGCTGCGTTGCGATGCGCGCGATGGTCTTCGAGAAAGAAGCCGGGTCGGCGTTGAGCGGTGTCTGCTCGAGACCTCACGGCAGAGACTCCGTCGAGAGCACTCACGGTGCGACTTGTTCGACGAGAGGGAGAAGAAGATAATTTTGTCAAACTCGATGGTGTACCTCGTGAGGGGCGATCCTCTTCCCAAATACATCATGCTCGGTTCAGCTGGATGGGTTGATTACGTCGATGATCTACCGGCCAGTGAGGCGTCTGTAGCAGCGCGGGCCTTGACGCACAAGTGGCTTATGGAGGATATTCCACGAGCGCTGGGCAGTGCAGATAGATGCTGCGGGAAGAGACCCGACACTGAGGTGCGTTTAAAAAGGGTTTGCTCGGTCGCTTAGCGTACGGTCCAGTCGCCTTGTCGCAGGATGGGCAGCGAAGAAAGTCCGTTCGATCGAGATCGAGGATCTTTGTGCTACGGTGAAAATGCTTCACGGAAGCAACTGACGGTGAAAGCGAGCTTGTCGTCGCTCGATGGAAAAGGGGTAATAAATCATGAATGATGTCTAACATGAAGTCTTTAATGTTTAAACATTTTTATTTAGCGTTTAACTTTAGTATTGCAGTTTAACTATTATTACATAACTCGTTTTAAAATATTTTGTTCTCCGTTTAATTATATTCTATAACGTTTAAATATATAGTTTTTATAGTTTAAAATGAATGATCTCGCTGAAATTGTTTGGTTTACATATGTTAGTTTCACAGTGGTTCAGTGAGATCTTTGAAGAAGAAATATTTGTTGGCGTAGCGCGGATGGATGCCGTTGCTTTCGGAACCACTTGCTCGAGGCGGGGATGAGAGGGGCGGCCTCATCGATGCGCAGGCCGTGCTCTTCTCCTACTTCCGAGCCACCACGCGCACGCGTTCCTCGTGCCGGGAGAAGCCACTCCCCTACCGGCGGTGCATGACAACGCCTACGCGCGACAACGGCGGTCCCCAGAGCCATGGCGAGCACTTAGGCCGTGGCGTTGCGGTGACATTAGGCGAAGATGTCGCACTACTCTTATCGCGGGCGTGCGAGATATTGATGACGAGTTTCCTCGGCATACGCTCGTGTGGGCGCGCGGAAGGGCGATTCGCGGCCAGCTCGCCCGTCCCTCGAAAAACATAGAGCACCGGGACGAGCGAGCATTGGACGCAATGACGGCAGACATCATCGGGAAGGTCGTTCCAAAGGCGGCCACGTCGAAGAGACTTGCGAAAAAGAGGAGAACAATCACGCCTCTACGTCTCCGCAGCGTGCGATGAAACAATAGCAACACCATCGGTGGTGATCTTTATTCTTGAGTCATCGCGGGATTGATGACTATGGCCGTGGCGAGTGGAGGGACGTCGTAGATGATGTGGCGTTACTTGCATGATTGAGAAGGTCGTTGACTCTCTTCTCGATGAAATCGTCGAGCCGGTGGGCAGTTTTAGAGATGCGCACAGATGGACACGATCCACGAAGGTCGAGAACAAGTTAAGGGTGTGTCTCTCAGTGATGCACATTGTTATCGTAGCCCGTTGTTGAGAAGATCGTCGAATCCGTTCACAGTGGCCGTGGCAGAGCGATCTGCATGACAGCGAGGACACGATCCCACCACAACAAGAACCCGTATGTAAGGAAATTATGCGCGGTTGATCTTTCGCCGCCGTCGTCCGCGTCGGCGAGGCACAGATCCGCATGACAAGAACAACAATGTAAGGATGTGTATGCGGGTTGATCTTTATCGCCATCGTCCGCGTCGAAGGAAGATCGATGAGTGCAAAGACCCGGCCAGAGAGAGATGATCAGAGGCCCGATCAAAAATTGGACGAGGGCGGCTCGAGAAAGCTTTTATTCGAAGAAGAAGAAATGGGTTGGCTTTGAGTCGTCTTAACAAATCTGACGAGGGAGTTGATGAGGATCTTCCTCAGGCGCTGCTATGGGGCGGAGATAAGTGTAGCGTTTTTATGATATTGTTTAAAGGGGTTTCTTATAGTGTTTAACTATTACCTAATAGTGTTTAATACCGTTTATGTTATCGTTTAAGTTTTAAGCGCTATAGTTTAATTATATATAATATCATGTAACAGATTGATAATATCATTTAAATATTTCTGATATGGTCTTCTAATATCGTTATCGTTTAACCTCGACAGCATGGGTGTGGAAGAATAGTTGATCGGCCTCACCGCAGTGACGAGTTCCTACTACTGTTGCCATGAGGGAAGGAGATGGTCGTGTGATGATGTGATGGACGACTTTTCGTGTCGTAATACAAAAGTCGGTGAGCGAAACGTATCCTTACAAAATAGGCCCTCCGTCACATCGAGGGCCAGCTTTGTTGTTTATGTCAGCGAGGACGGGCACATGACGCTGATTATGGCTATGATCCCGGGGATCTTTGTCTGCGACACGTGAAGTTAAGGTGTCATCCTCCGATAATCGTGAATGGCCACTTCCATGTCATCGATCACGACGATGATAAACAGAGTCAGAGCGTTATTCGCCAGTATAGGAGTCACGATGGAGACAGCGTTGGACATGGTAAAGTTCTTCTAATTATGTCCAGATTAATAATACGTTTGAGTATTTAAATCGGTATTCTAATCTCGACTGCGTATCTCGAGCGGTAGGAATCTATTCGACCTTTGTGTGTCGATATGGAGTTAAGCGGTCGTGACAACAAAGTACCATCTCGTGCAGCGAAACGCGCTAACAAGGGAAAGCGTCGATTACTTGGCTAGTCGTCGTCGCGGTTTATCGGCGATTCTTGTGGGGTGAGAAGTTACAACCTCATGAGACGGAGCGTTCCTTACCTCGATTCACGGTATGTTACCCGCATACTTAAGGAGGAGGCGGTAGGCGTCCATGACAAAGGGGGTCGTCGCTGGCGGGTTAAATCTGTTTTTGAATAACATGTCTTGTATGTCGGTGTCGATTTTGTTTTCAAATGCTACGTCACAGACAAATTCAATTCGTTGTTTTCGTGTTCGAAGAACATGACTTTATATATCTTAATGTAAATTTTTGTTTGTTTTGAATTGTAGCGGGTTAAAGTTGATTCGGTTTTATTTCGTTGTTTAATTTACGTTGTGATTGTGCATCGTTTCACTTTCGTTGTTTAATATAGTATATATCGTTTTAAAGCATCGGTTTTAAATATTTCAAATTCGATGTACCCGTGTAAAATAACACTCTACATGTTTAAATGAATGCATTTATTGTTTAACTAAATATGGAAAGTTGCCCATCAATACATGATTCAATTCGTTGTTTTTTGTCTTGAAAGAACATGACTTGTATATTCGATGTAAATTTTTGTTTTGTTTTCAATTGTAAAGCGGAGTTAAATTTCATTGGGTTTCATTCAGTTGTTTTAATTTACGTTGTAGTTGTGTACATTTCAGTTTCCATTGTTTAAATATACCATATATCGTTTTAAACATCGGTTTGGAAATATTTTCAAATTACGATGTATCCAGTTTAAAAATAACAATGTCTCCGTGTAAATACATTCAATTCGTTATAAATACCCAATGTTTTCTATCGTGATCGGGTTTGTATTAACAATGCCCTGAGTCGGCGACGGTTTCATTGCAAGATAGTCGATTGTGGCGGGATCCTTGGCGGCCAGACTGACGATATAACTTCGCGAGACATCAAGCGCTGCGACTCGATCCTCTCTTTCGTCTAGGCAGCGTGAAACCTTACAGTCGGCGGTCATGGCAAAGCTACGATTTCGATGCGAAGGCTGTCGTACGTCGGGTATGGGGAATATAGCTTCCTGTATGCGGTTTGTAATTGTCGGCGGTGAAAGTACCAGCTCGTAAATGATGCGTTGGTGTGCATGCTGCGTTATTAACTGCATAAAGCATGTTTTACAGAGGGATACCGTAAACTACGCATAGCCGGCATGAACAAGTTACGATGGCGAGATCCAGAGTTCTTTGCGTTGGTCGATACGGCCGTAGCGATCGTCGACCTGCGACGACCATGCGAAGATTTGGTTTGCTCCTCAGCGATGATCTCTAACTTGAGATGCATATGCGGGCGTAAATAGGTCTCCCAGTTTGGTGCGGCTTGCTCGCGCGCGATTCAGTAACTATGCGCGTCAACTTGAACACGAGAAAATAAGGTTAAACAAAGAGCGGTGATGGTTAAATAATTTCGATGACATGTTTAAACATTATTGTAATTAAAATAAAAGCGAAATGATTAATATTTAAAAGTCAGGAAAAGTGTAATTAAACAAAAGATTGAGGAATGTTTAAAGGGTAATACTAAATGTTAGTAGTAAATCAACATTCACGGACCTTATGGGAATCGACCGTTTAGTCGGCAGGTGAAATAGCGAGCTTCCTTGATCCAGCGTGTGATCGGGCTCATGACGTTCGAGTACATCTCACCCCACGATCACCTCACGAGCGAGATGAATTCGACCGATGTGCCATATCCGAGTTTGTTAATCGACGGTGATGAGCTTCGGGTGATATGGCTGCGGTTCATTCGCGGTATCGTCTGAAATCTTTGGCCGTGGATGCCAGCATGATCTGGAAGCGTATAAGACCGGCACTCCTCCTCGATGCCTTCCCAAAGTCGACATTGGGCTTTTCATAAGAATTGGCACTCCAGATGTAGAGAGGCGATGCGCGTGTGCGAAGAGGAAGACTCTCGCAAATTGCGACTCACGAGGCCCTTGGACTGTCCAGAGCCACGAAGAGTAATTATCTCATGATAATCTCCACTCTCGTATAAAGGCATCGCTGACTTAGATATGAGACCAAGTCAGATTGGCGCCGGTCTGCCGTTGATCGACTATGCGAAGGCGGCCCGTGGAAAAACCATTATTCATACATCTGTGGCACCGGTGAGTGTACCCGATATTTTCCAAGGAGGTGGGTGCCATGAGGATTGCACTGACCTACGAGCCCTCTTGAGATCACGATACCGCCATGCTGAAAAGAAAGAATGCAGTTTAAAAGCGATCGCGTCTCTCTCCGCGATCGCCACTGACTAACGAGGTTTGTCTCGGCCGCCTTATCCACATACAAAGCAAGCTGTCATGGCTGGAGATGTCGCTGCGTCGGACCACCGGGCGTGCTCTTTTCGCCAAGCACGCTTGTGTGCGTATGTGGACGCCATGTTCCCATGGCATGTCATACGAATATCGATGGCCTTGTACTGAGGATGAGTTCGCCGAGCTTACAGATCACTCAATCGCTAACCCCGTTTTTGGGCGCTTTCGGATGTGGCCTTGAACTATGCCACCACGCAGAGTGTGTGGCCAGCGGGTTGATTGTCTTGATTAGAAAGTATTTTGTTATACTCTTTTTGATGCATGAAGGCGCCGCGGCATAGTGGCAGTCCACGATCGCTGAGTGTTTTTCGTTCTTTATGAATTTGAAGTCAAAATTCCTTTTTGATTGCGTGATTTGATAATCGTGCACGAAATGTTCGACACCAAGTAAGCGTTGACCAATATCAGCAACGACACTTGAGAATGATCGACGAGGAAGGAAGACATCCGCGCGTCGAGGTCGTGGGGATGAATGGGGCTGGACACTGAGAATCACGAGATTCTACCTGACACTTGAGTCGAATGAAAGATCGATATGTTAAGCGGAGAATATAATGTTTTAGCGATAATGACAATGGTTAAGCGATTAAAGTTAAATGCTTAAACAATTAACTAATAACGTAGAGGACTAGTCCGATATGTTAACGATGTGGCGGACGTATTTAAACAATAATGACCCCAGAACCGAGTACGAAATAATTAAAAGAAAAGGAACTTCATGATGTAAACTCGTTTCAGTTAGGATTCGGCAATGGCACATTTTACGTCTCGGCGACAAGGATCAACTCTGCACATTTGAAGATGGAGTGGACGTGCAGCATCCGATGGAAGTCGAGCCTGCGTTTCTATTGGCGAACCGTTTTATATCCATCGGTGTGATGAACTTAACCACGACAAGAGAAACTTGAGACCCCATCACTCACATATCTCATTAACTACCAATTCCAGAAGTCGAGCGTGAACATTAGCACTCTTCCCTCCCGGTTGAATCTAGCGATACCACAAAAACTCTCCATAATATATCGATTCGAAAACCAGATGTACAAAGCGAAATGAAATGAAGAACACAAGCGAAGATATGCGAAGAAGAAGTGAGAAGATGTAAAGAACAAGCGGTCGATCAGGCTACAACAAAAAGTCTGCGAGTTGTATGCATGGGAGGTTAGACTAGGCGTGATGTGATTGGGCGGTATTTTTCCCTCCATCCCAAGGCAAAAGGAAATATATGTCATTGTCGCGAGGAAGACATGTTGTCGTCGTTCGAATGAAAGTTCTCGACTCAGCATGAGTCTACAGTAGTAAGCGTCAGAGCTTTTTATGTTTAAAGCGAGATACATATAGTGTTTAAAAATAACGGTTAGCTGTTTAACTAAAGTCTATATCATGTAAATAATATGTTATTGTTTAAATTGAATACTTTCAACGACATCGGCGTTGCTAGATGGGTACCTCACAGGTCATTGTTTAAAGCATATTCACGTATTTTCTTAAACACTTAGTTTATAATTTGTTTAAAGAGTAACTTGAGTATTGTTTAACTTTTTCATTGTTTACTGATGACGTTTTTGTTTCCCACATTGTTTTTACTAGGTCTACTGTTTAAATTTGAAGTTCGCGATCGAAAATACTGATTGTTTCGTTTATTTATAAAAGATTTACAACATTTACTACATTCTGAGATTTACAGTATTCTGACATTCTGACGTCCGCTCGGGACTTTGGACACTCACGACTCGACCCTCGTATACTGAAACAAGTATGCATGCGTTCGAGATGCTCGCGGTTTGCATAACAATGCGCATCGACTTGAACACTCTAAAAGCGTCATGACATTAAAAAGGTTAAACAACGCACATTCATGAAAGCGACTATTAATCGATGTCGTGGTAGGACTTAGCAGCGATCACGATGGTTAAACGCAGGCGTAACTGGGTTGTACGCGACATCATTTTCTTAAGCGTTATGAGAAGTCTCGAGTGGTAAATGTCAACCCGTCTTAAAGGATGTTTAAGCGTCTCACTCCTCACAGAGAATCCCTCCATGATCGCATGATACAGTGAAAAACTTTCTTTTCGTACCAAGTCGAAAATGCTCTCTTAATTGCTTTCCGTCGTCCATTTGGAGAATCCTCGCGTTGAGGCGATTAGGAGGACTTGACAGGCGAGAAAAGATAGTTTAACTGGGATCGATGATTACTGGCTAGTGATTCTCAAGATAAGGGAAGAAGGCTCGCGGCGTCCTTTCGGGATAGAGTGGTTGTCCAGTAGGGAAGAGGAGGAAGAGGAGGAGGAGGAGGAGGAGGATGATGAGGACGGCCGAGGGAGTGGTTGTCTCCGTGGGGAGGGTTCTTCACAGTTGTTATGGTGTAGAAGTCCACGAGCGGTGACTCTTCGTGTCAGGAGAAAAAGTTAAGCGCCGCGTGGCCGGGCATTGGTGAGTGAGACGAGCAGGGTGTTCGGAAATTTATGTTACCGTCATGCAGAATTAATGTCGCTCGTTAATTCTTCATGTGGGATACTCGTAACTTCTTACGCCCAGCGTCCAGCGTACGGCGATTGGATCAAACGAAAAAGATCACCGTTTTCTGCGAGACTTTGAGAATTTAGCGTTTATGAATAGTTATACATGTATAAGATAATGTTAAGCGGAGATGGGAAGTATTAAAGCGGATATGACAATTATTAAACATATTAGTAAAATATTTAAGCGGATAATAGCAAATAGTTAAACATTATTTAAAATATCACAAATAGATAACCATAAAGCAGAGGAAGAACTTTCTGACAGAAATGAACTCGTCGTGATTACATGTCTTCTCGTCGTCTGACTTCTGACAACCATAAGCGAGAAGGCAACGATGGCACGTACTGCGCCTCGACGATAAAATGACTCATGACTCATTTTGAAGATGAAGTGCACTTGACCAGATCCGATGGAAATCGATTTCAGTTTTTACATTCGGAAACCGATTTATATATTTTCGGGGTATGATAATGAGGAGAACAAAGCAGATGTAATGTAACTCCTTGGCATTGTCTAGTCGAAGCAGCGAGCCGTCGAGGTTGAGCAGCTGATGTGATTTGGCTTCCTTTCGCAGCATTTTCGGGGCAAAAATGGGATTTCACTGACATGGACCATTTGAGTGAGCGGTGGGGGTAAAGGGAAGTTAAACCAATATGCGGAAATTTGCTCAGGTGAGTGTGTAAAAGTAGGAGGGGGTTTTTGGGAAGTTTTGAAAATTACGAGGGGTGAACAGTAATTTTCCAAAAAAAAAAAACGTCACATATTTCAAATCCTAGCAATTTAAATGAGTAAAAAGTACACAATATATTAATATCAACATTACCTAAAAAGCTACACCATATTGATTTCCACAATACTTAAAAACATGTGATATTCATAATAAAATCATAGTTCATTTAAATAAAATTTAAATAAAATAATGTAGTTAATTCCAACAAGATTTAAATTAATAAATTACTCACGTATTCATAAACTTAGAATGCTTTTTAAGAAAGAAATTATAAATAAAAATTAAAAAATAAACCTCTATTTTATAAAAATTAGAGCGGAATGAAATATATTGAAAGCTTATGAGAATACCTACTAACTCAAATTTGTAAAATTATCAGAAAGAGTTCAATGTGTTGAATAATTTAAAAATGAATCAATTAAGTGTGACAAATACAATGATAAAGATGGATTGACAATCCAATAAATTGTGTGAGCAAAATAATAAATTTTACTTGGATATGTATGCATAGATATAATTATATTCCCTATTTATTTTAATTTTAAAACAAATTAGTTGGGAATGCAATAGCACACCTGTAGTAAACACAAGTGAGTAGATTTGTAACACACCTAATTATTGCAAATAAATACAGTACCATTATGATATTTTATAATAATGTGAGAAAGCAAATCCATGAAGACATAATTGAGACATGATTTGCATGTCTTGTTTCACACATAGCTAGCTGACACAAGTATAATAACTATGGGAGTAACATTCTTTGTATTTTCTCTAATTACACAAATATTTTCAAAAAAATAAAAATTTATTTTCTCAATATAGGGAAAATATCAAATAAAAATAAACATTATTCGGAACAAGGATGGTGCCGGCACCACCATCCAAATGCCATGGTTCCCTCACATTAAAATAAATAAATAAATAAATAAAATATATTTTATTTATTTATTTATTAAAAAGAGTTCCCATGTCTCCATGTGCTCATCCTCCACAAAACCAGTTGGCCAGTCCCACCATATCACCAACCTCTCCATTAATATTTACTCAATTTTGATTATTAATAACAAAATAAAAATCTAAATAATTATTATACAATAACAATGCAAAAATAAATAATAAATAAATTTTTTACAACACAATTTAGATGCAGCAGCCACTACAAATTCCATGCATGCTTTTACAAATACAAAACCACAAAAATCCCAAAATCCTACATGAAATGTAAAGAGATGACGTCACTCATCACCTCTTTTTTATTTTTCCATGAAATCAATAACTTCTCATTTTTCCCCATTTTTAAAAATACAAAAAGGAAAGGAAAACCTAAAACCATCAACACAACGAGGACGGCGGCGGTGGCGGTGAGGAAGCGGCCGGAGCTGAGGACGATACCGGCATGTGTCATCGGCGGCCTTATCATCAGCTGGAGCAGAGTCAGGGCCATCGGCGGGAGCCGGTGGGGAGGCGGCATTCTTACCCTTATGTGATTTAGCGGCATGAGCCGGCGCCGGTGCCGGAGCGTCGGTTTGCACCTCCTTGAACAACTCATGAGGCTCAAGAACCTTATCAATGGTGTAAATGGCGCATGGATCTTGGTCGATGATGGTGGATTTGATGGTGGCGGTGATGGCCTTGGTCTTGAGAGTGATATCCGCGCCTTCGGTCTGGATGGTGAATCGGAAGCTCTTGCCGCCTCCGTCGGTGGCGAGGTGGGGACGAGAGCCGTTGTTGGTTTTCGAGACCCTGGAGGAGTTGTAGACGGGGTAGCCATGGAAAAGGAGGAGAGATTGCTTGGCTTCAGAGGTGAGGTTTTTGAATTTAGGCATGAATGATTTGACGGCGGAGTCGATGGGGCAGAAGATGGTGAGGGCCGCCGTCGACGTTGGATTCGAAGGTCTTCTCGACGTCGGGGTGGAGAGGGAGGAGATCCGCGAAGAGGCCGCATCCCTTCTTCTTCATGGATTCGGTGATGTTGATCGGAGCTGGGGCGGCGGCCGGAGCTTCAGCGATGGGGAGGTCAGAGGGGCGGAGATCTGGATGATTGAGATGTTGTAAGGCATTTCTTTTGATGGATTTGACGAACATTGAAGAAGGGGTCGCAGGGGGCGTCACCCTCGGCGTCGTCGATGGCGGAGAAGGAGACCTTGCCACCGTGGTGGTCGGAGATGTTGACGTAGCCGGAGGTACCGGGAGCGTCACCTGTGGCTTGAAACATGGAGGGAAGCGGTGGCGGAACCGCCGGTGAGTTGGTGGAGTTTCTTAGCGCCGTAGTAGTCGACGAGGATGTGGAGACGGAGGACGTTCTTGAGGGTGGGAGAGTGAAGTGTTTGGCGAGGATGGAGGACATGCCGGAGTTGTCGACGGCGAGGACAGTGATGGTGAGGCGGCGGTCGATCTCGGTTGCGAGGGTGAGTGATGGTGAGGTGAGTGGTTGAAGGTGGAGAACTCTGGGTGCTGGGCTAAGATCTTGGTGATGTTGTGAGCCTCTGAGGAAGAAGGAAGGAATGTGAGTAGTAGTAAAGCAAGTGGCGGCCATTGGCAGCAGTGGATGCGCATTGTTGCTTGCTCCTTCAATGGAGACGAAGCTGGTGATATAGGGTTTGTTTGTGAAGATGAAGGTGAAGTAGTGAAGAAGACGGTGATCAGGTGACGATAATGCCCTCAACCTTCACTCTATTTACGATTTTTTGCCATTGCTCTTTTTTAACTGTTTCGTTTTCACATGAATAGAATACCCACTTATTACTTCTAGATGGCACGTGATTATATGCGTTGCGCACGTGCACGTTCTCTCTCTCTCTCTCTCTCTACGGTAATTTTTTAATTTATATATATATATATATTTAAATAATTTAATTATCTGTGTAAATTTATTAGAATGTTTATCTACATCTGTAAATAACGATTAAATAGTTACTGTTTATAAATTTATTATACATAATTATTATATAATACTGTTTATAAATGGTTATGAATGTTTTTGGATAATTGGTTATTTTTGTTTTTAACTTATTTATCAAAATAAATTAATAAATATGAAATTTAAAATTTAAAATTAATGCTGGTTTTTACATCATGGATGGAAAGATGAGAAATCTTGTGGTACAATCTATATTAGTAATGGATTGATAGGACCGTTAAAAAGTGATTAATGCCCGGACGACTCGGAACTTTTACTCACCGATTTCAAAGAAGATACTAATAGTTTTAATCTGTCTCCCTGAGTTAAAAGTTAGTAAAAGACATGAAGCCAGTCACGTGATTCACATATCTCTCACCCTGCATTCAATCTCAACACCGTCCATCAAAAGACTGATATTTCGTGGTACGTTCGTAATTTGTATAAAAGTTTGGGAGTGAGTTGAATAAAGAGGACAGGCTGTCAGGACCCATTGGCATGCATTGCACGTGTACAGTGATCCTCGTGTGCTGACGTTGACTAGCGCCGACAGCCATGTTGGCATTGACAGCTGGGGAACCAGAGCGCAATCGACGGCTGTGATTTCTTTTCTAGACGTGTGGCCCTTTCTACCGTCCGAATAAATAAATAAATATCATGCAAAATTCAAATAAAATTAGTCTAGGATACATATTGCAATTCGTCCATATCCTTGAGTCACAATTTTAAATTTAATCTTATCTTTAAAATCCAAAACCATAAACGTAAATTAAAATAAAATAGTGCTTAACATGACATTTTTGAATTTGTAAAATCAAAATACCTATCTTATTGGTCATTTATTATTTTGGGACTTTGCTTTTGGAAAACATGATATAAAACTCCTTACTAAAGTGATCTCACATTTTGACAACGAACACTAGAAGTGAAGTAAAGTGGATTACTCAAAAACAAACAGATCACTTTCTGCAAAATAAACACCATACTTCTCCCACTTTAAATACTAAAAATAATACCACTTCTAACTTTAAGTGGTACGTACTCTTCACTTCTCCACTGTATAAACCACATCACTTTCGGAACGAACGTCGCCAACTATTAAATGTTCAAAATTTTCAATGCATTAAAATCACTTAAAAGATATGTAGTGGTTTATAAAATTAATAAAATTCTATATATATATTTATTTTATGCTTGATTACATTTTGTTTTGTGGATTGATTTGGAATTTCCACTGTGATGATTAAGGTATCTTTTTGTGAGCAAAAACGAGGGGAAACATAGTGGAGAGTCTATGAGACTTGCACGATTCTTTGAGTAATTAGTATATCTTCGAGATTCTTGTATAGTCGCGTGAATCGAGGACACTCTCAAAGCAAGATGAGGTTATGTAATTAATTATTTATAAGATTTGTATTTAATTATAGAGATCATTAATTTTATTATAAATTTTTAAAGTTCTCTATTCCCTATTGACACCCAAAATCAGGTGTTAGAAAAAGTAAGGTTAAAAGAGTCTTAGAGGATCATGAATTAAGCTTTCCTTTTCCTTCAGTAAATTAAAAGGGTTTATCTAAACAAAGGAGAGTTCGGCCTAGCCCTCTTTAACCCTCCTTTTCTTTTATTTTCCTTCCCAAACCCTCGATCCAAACACACCCGAAAAAACAATTCTACAGATAGATGGCATGAACTTAGCGGGTAGCATGAGCAGAAAAGTCAATCTTAAATAAATCAAAAGCTTTAGAAACTTCTAAAGGTACACCATAAAACTTTTTACTAGAGAAAATGACAGACCTGATGTAATGGCTGGGAAAAAATAGACATTAGAGCAAAATCTACCTAAGGGAGCAGCAGCCTTCTATTCATAGAAATCTTCATCTGCATCGCCAGCTCATTTTTCAGAGGTACAAACCTCTTGACTAATAGAACGAAATTAACAATCATTTGGGGAATCTTTTCTTCATGATCATTATCATGGGCAAAGCAGACTCAATGTAATTTACCATATCTTATAGGTTCAGAGGAATACTGTGAAAAATACTGGATAACGCACTCATTCAGAAGCAATCTCTTCCAATGGGGGTTGAGTACATAATTATTGCAAAATGAGAAGCCTTGAGCAAAAACGGAAATACTTACCAGCTTCTTCCTCCATATTCAGATCGTCTTCATCATCATCAAAGTCTACGTTCTGTAGAAAAGTTGGTCACCCATCTTTATATAAAATCAGAGTTGCTAATGTGACCTTGTAGAAATAAAAGTGGCATGCAAAAGGAAAGGATGCGTGCGAACAAAGCAAATACATTTGAGAACCAAACATCACAGTTTAGCAAAATCACAACCAAGTTTAGAATCATTAAATAACAATAGTAATATAAGACAAATGATGACAGGACTGCTGAACGCTTTACTCCATTAACAAAATGAATATGACAACTTTATCAGAAAGCCATACAGCCACTGGTCGATTGGTACCTGATTATAATCATCTTCACTGCTTTCTTCTTCAGCCTCTCCTTCTGCTAACCCCTCATCATCACTTTCACCTTTTCTTTCCGAGGCATGGGCATCTTTTTCATTATGTCCCTACATTTCTCAGGGTGGCATCTTTAAATCAAATTCAACATACTGAAGAAGAAAAAAAAAAGGAAGCAATACACTTAATTAAAGGATCTCAGATGAGGTTATAACAACTTTGATAAATAACCACTACTCTTTTTGTTAAAAATTAAACAGGTCAAAATGCAAATTCAGTGAAAAACTTTCGTTCTACCAAGGCATGTCGCACTCTTTATTTATATGTACTGTATAGAAACATCTAAAGCAAGACCATGTCCCTGATGTAATAAAAGATGTAGAAAAATTAGATACTATGTTTCATTGCTACCTTGCTTCTTTCTTCGAGCTTTTCAAAAATTTCCAACTTTCTCTCATCTGAAGGGAATCCAAGATGAGTTAGACCATTCCTTTGGAGTTGGTAAAAACAATTCAATATTGCGATAATTAAAAATTTGAAAAGAGGGGGAAAAAAACAAATGAGGTGATAAGAAAGAACATGATATACATAACTAATCTATACTACTAATGAAAATGGCATCATTTCATGATGCTGACACCGAAAGGGATGGTAATCATAGGCAGAGGCTATCAAAATAATAAGATGGAAAACTGTTATAAATGAAATAATTAAAATACGTATCACTAGCATTTTTAGTTGTAAAGACCTATGAATCCAAATTAAAATAAATAGATAAAGAGAGAGCACTATAATCCAATGAGGCCAAGCTCAACGATCAAAAACTAAAGTAAAATAAAAAACAAAAGGGAACAAAATAAAGGCAAAGGGTAGCAAAGAACTTGTGTAACAGTCATCATAATAGACACTTAAAACATGAAAACTAAATAACAACCCTAGAGTATCATCTTCACGAAATCCAAGATTAGAAATATTCTAATCCTTAATAATAGTCAGGATTAGTCAACGGATACATCTTATGAGATCTGACCACATCAAAGGTTAGCAGAAACCTTACCTGATACACAAGAAAAAATAAAATGAAATAAGAAAAATAAAAAAATCAAATATTGAAACAAGGTATCAAATTTCCTCACAATATTGACATCATTATGATCCAAAGTCTTCTATGTGATGTCATTCTATTCTGATATATGAAAGCATCCTATCCGCCAAGTCTTGCATGCACATAACAATTTGAAAAATTTTCTAGAGAGAAAATAATAGCAGCCGAAGGAATTATGTAACAATAAATAACTAGGAGCTGATCTACTCGATTTAATCTTAACATTAGCGGCAAAATCTTCACTGTTGTTGGCGCATGGCCTGATTTTTTAAAACTCCAGAAAAGTAATGCAAGATGCCATTATTCTGTTGAAAAAATAATAGAATGGGAATCTATTGGTACCCTCTAGTACAAATCATGAAATACATTTTAAGCTAACCTGAACCTTGATCCCACCGCAATTTCTTGCGATCAGACTCCAGCCATTTTGACCCTGCAAATTAGAAGAAAAACTTAACAAATCTCCAAATGAAGACTTCATTACTTAGCACAATAACATATGGCTAACAAGTAAAATTGGATCAAGACGGTTAGATAACAGCACCATATACCGTGGATCAGTTCAGCAGGAAAGTTTGATGAAGTGAGCTTCAAATAAGACGAAAGAGCTTCACGTTTTACTTGTGCTCTTCTCTTAGGATTATCACTATCCTGACTTTCTGAATAGAAGATCAACGAAAAAAACATATGATATAAAAGATTGGAAGCAGCAAAAATCCAGACCAAGAGAGAAACATGCAACAAGCAAAGACAACAGGTATCCCAAAATTTCCTGGCATAGAAAACTTCATTAGAGGTTTTCATGACATCAAGTAAGCTTGATCAGGTTTCTACGTTCTGTACAGCAACATCAAGATCCCTATTCAAAGATGAACACCACTATAAGTTATGATGCAAATCTGCACAGGTAGAGGTAATTGTGACGAGGAATTCATGTTTTCTTTAATATGTTTTTACACTCAATTATGAAATGCTATAACGGCAATAGGTGCTCACAACCATGTCATGGCTTCTTTTACTTCCACCCAAATCAATCACATGTAGAAGAAACTTGACAAGCAAACATTTCCTAATCCCAGTTCCTCTTTGTTTTAGATGCAGATAATCTTTCAGCAGGGAGAAAATAGATTATTTCAAAAAGACAAAAAAGCAATCATGAAAATTAATTTCACTTCATTTTACATACTATCTAAAGCATAACTTACAAAGTGATCCACAAATGACACAGCTCAACATGAGGAAACATAATTCCACTGAATGAAGTGACTATTCTTTTAATCTGCCGACTTTATTAAATCCCTATATATTATGCATTACTCATCAGCTAGAATTGCTACTTACATATCCTTACTGATACTATTTTGGCTATAATATAACAGTATAAATTGGTCGAATATGGGTAGCACTTAAATTAAAGAGATACTTGCTAGTATAATGCTCATGATATCTTACGTGTATCAATACCCCAACATAATCACAGCTGGTAATAATGTTCATATCACCAAGATAATTCATATTTCAACAATATGTGGAATATTATGTTAGTATAATATGTGGGTAAATATTAATCAGGATATGAGTGACTATTATAGTTTGGTTCTTAAAGACACCAGTTCATATCAATTTATAAGTATTGGTAGATATTATACTAATTCCTCATCATATTAGGAATGGGAACAGCACAGAATCAGAAAGATATTACTTAATTTACTTTGGGAATTTCTCACCGCACTATCATATCCTTAACTATGATAGTTCATATTATCGCCGTGCCTTGTAAAGTAAACATATTATCATTATCTACCTCATGAACAGGGTTACCCATATCATGCTCCAAGACTTCACTATTCAAATAATATCATCGATTCTTATTATGTGAATAATAATTGACCTTCGAAGTGATTTAACATTGCTGACTGCGGGAGGATTGGTACTGCCCTGACCGTGAGAAATGACTATGATTATGAAATAGCTATTACGGCTAGAGGCTACTAACTCTATTTAATCCCTTATGATAGTCCCTTATGATTACTATCATAAGGGGATCATAAGGGGACTTATGATAGTGACAGGGAATAATTACTCCAAGAGGGAAACACCATGATAATATCTCCTAACTTTAGTGACATAGTAGTTAAGCTAGTCATGGAAGCGGGTAGTGGGAAGGATACACAAGTTTTTGTGCTGGGAAAATGATGGCATTGCAACAGGGATTATAGAATGTTGAAATAGAGAGCCTGCTTCCATTCTCATCAGCAACAACTCGATGCAAAATGCTTTTGAAAATTCCATTGCTCACAACCTCCAACTGATCACCAAGATTCACAAAAATCTTTCCGTCTTTTGAAGGTGTTAGTGGCACACAGATAAACTAGATAGCAGCTGTGTTTTAATAATGACCACATGATCATTATTAACTAATAATAGTAGTCCATGGCATTTATTTGGCTAGAGTTAAATGCATTCCACATTTGGGATTTTGATAAGGTAAAATCAGTTATTTCAGCAAGAGGTATACATCATATTTTGAAATTATTTATCATGCTCTAGGTATATATAATTCTTTTACTAATAAGGCAACTTTGGAATATAAAATAATATCTAAATACAAAAAGTTCATAAAAATGATGGTGAAATCACTCACTGTGCCCAATCTTACTCGACTTTTAGGGATCCCTCTTCCAAATGATAACAAGAAGCTTTTCCAAAAAAATATTCCAATTTGATTTTTCCAGTTATCAAAACTCTTTCTTCATTGGTAAAAGCTTCAGCGTTTGGCAGATCTGGAAGTGATACATTCTCCTGCATATAACTATGAAATATAAATCAGGTTGAACGCCACTCGAAGAATCTCAAGAGAGAAGTTCTACAAGGGTAAGGAAAAGTGAAAACAACAGATTGTGCAGATGCTTGAAGATAATATACTAAATCTACAGGCAGCAAACATGATAAGGAATACAAGAGCATTGATTTGATTAGATGGACTCCAGAGCTTTGGCTGTTTGGTTAACTAAAAGAAACTTATATAAAAATTTAATTGTCATTCAACAGACTTTAGAATATTTTAACTAAGATACATCTGACAAGGTACACACAAATGAATTCATACATTAAACTGAAATAACAGATCAAAGTTCATACTTGGAAAAATAATAATTCCTACCCTACATGGTGTACAGTTCTTGTTTAGAACCCTAACATAGTAATATGCATTTTCATCAAGCCAAAAAGCACCATACAAAATGAAAGCAATAATAAAATTTGCTCATTGGCTCATTAGATAAAAAGTTGTGTGTGTGTGTGTGTGTGTAGAACAAAGAACAATTCAAAGAAATTCCCTAATAAATAAATAAATAAATTCCTTCACTACCCATTCAGAAGATATTTTGAAAATAGATAACTTCATTTTGTTAAAGAGCCCATTACTATATAGCCCATTTTAGCCTTTTACTTCTTGTGTCTATATATACTTGTATACATCACTACATGAATCTAATTCTTCTTCCTCTCTTCATTCTCTCTATATTCCATGTAGTCTTATTCTAACACATTTCACTGACAATTGGTAACAAATAATTTTCCAATAGCTAGTATTTAAAAAGCAGTAAGTAGAAACGAAAGCACAATTCAAGTATCGTGTTTGTGAAAATAGGGAATTTACTGAACAGTTCTATGTTGCTTGAAATGAATTTCCAATAATAGAATTTATCACAATTTAATATAGTCTTGCAACAACTAAAAGATGACCAACACAGCCCACATGTAAAAGTGTCTTATATATCAGTTCATCTAACCGGGAAAAGGATGTAAGGCTCATGTCTGGCCAATCGGGTATCAAAACCTCCACCTCGTCCACGACCTCGTCCACGGCCTCTAAAAGCCATCAATATCGAACTGGAAAATGCATACATACAGGATTAAATACAAACAAAAGCATAAGAATGACGAACAAAACCAACAAATACATAGTTAATATCTCTTACGTAGTGTTTGGATTCAAAAGTCGAATGGAAAGTAAGGGGAGGGAAGGGGAGGGAAAGTGAGGGTAAGGAAAGGACGGGTTCAACCCTCGTTTGGATAGACAAATTTTATGGAGGGAAAGGAAACGAGAGTTCTCTAATAAACCTTGTTTGGTTACGAAAGGAAAAGGAAAGAATATATAATAATATGATTTACCAATTATACCCTTATTATTAAATAAAAAATACTTATGAAGTGGTGTTATATAATTAATTTAAAAGATTAAGGGTGATAAGGTATTTTAAAAAATTTTAAAATCTTTACGAGGTTCTCCCTCCCCCAGCACCCCAAATCGGGGGGCCAGAAAAAAGGGGTTGTTAGATTTTATACTTTTGATACTAGTGAGCCCTATATGGGCTCTATATATATAAACCCATTACACTTCTATTACACAACCGATGTGGTACTATATTTCCAACAGGGGTTTCGGAAGGTCAAAGTTAACCATTCCTTTCCCTTCCTTAAATTAAAAAAATCTATCCAAACGAGGGAAGGGCCGACTCTGACACTCCAAAACCCTCGCTTTACTTTACTTTCCCTCGTCGGCCCTCAATCCAAACATACCATAATCTTTCAATCAGCTGGCTTAGGGCAGACTTATCAATCCATAACCAATCAGCTCATGGCAGATTACCCTGCCTACTCTAGAACATAACATAACTACTCATTAGATTAGGGTTTTAGTACAGATAACTATAGATTCTTGGGTTTGCTTAAAAATACCACACCAAGTACTAAGCTACCAATATTTCCATCAAAGTCAATGATGAGTTCTGCTACTTACATCAACTAACTAATAGAAATTCCTTTTTTTTATCCTTATTTTCTTGAATTCCTTTAACTTATCTTGTGATGCCACAGGCTAGAAGCTCTCAATCAATGCCAAAGTCATTTTTCTATCTCACTGCAACAGATAACAACAACAAATTCATAACCAAGGTAGTCAAATCGATATTCGAATCGTGAATCGAAATTCTAAATTTGTGAATCGAGTATCGTGAATCGAATCGAATCGTAAGATTCGGTTCAACATTTCAAAGTCATATATATATATATATATATATAACATGATTATATAAAAAATAAAAAAATAAAAAAATTTCTAAGTCATGAATTAAATATAAACTAGTTTGGAAGACATTTTCTTAGTTTGAGATCCTGTTTTGAGCTTAGAAGACATTTTCAAGTATTAAGCAAACCTATATATATTTAAAAAAAACATAAGTTATTTCAAAAATAGTTCAGATTTAAAAATTAATAGAATAATCACAAAAAGATTAAATTATGTCAAAGATTAGTTTTTAAATTAAAAAGATTTCTTTCCATAACAAGAGTTTTAAGATAACAAATTAATTTGATATTAAAATTAAAAGAAAAGCATTATCTTTTAATTAATCTTTGAATTTGTTTTTGGATAACAAATTTAAAGATTAATTAAATAATCACTAATTTAAAAAACTTTTATAATAATTAAAATAGTTGATCACATACATTATAATAAAGAATTTAAAAGAAAAAGAGAAGAATGTCAAGAAAGACGAAGAGATGGTATAAAATGCCTTTGTTGAGGATGTTGGAATAAAACAATAAAATTTCTCCTTCCTCCTATGTTTCTTACTCTTTTTATTCTTCCTTTTCCTTTGATTTTCCCTTTTTTTTTAATTCAAAACTTGTATTAACTAGGAATCGTTAATCTTCTCGATTCATATCGATTCGACCGATTCGAGACAGATTCAAATGATTCATTCACGATTCTAGATCAATTTCGATTCTTTTATAAGATTCAAACCGTTACGGATGAAAAACGATATGAATCATAAGATTCGTATCGAGAACCGTACGATTCTAACTACACTGTTCATAACCACAGCTGAGAACACAAATTTTTTGTTTAATCTCTTCTTCTATCAAAACAATATAAAGCTACAAATATGCAAAATAAACAGCAACAATCTATCTATCGAATCAAACACCCATGGAACACGACTTCAAATTAAAATACTATATTATGTCCCGTAAACCAAATGATCTTTTTGTCGTCGTCAACTACCATACCGTGCAACAAAAGTGGCAATGGCAATGACAGATGCCGCAAGAGAATAAAAAGAAAGAGAGCACCAAAGATTAACAGCATCAAAGGACGACGGGGTTGTTTGCTCTGTTTTTGCTGTTCTCGCAGTTTCTACCTTTGCTGCTTTTAGCACCTTGTATAAAAAAGCACAAGCTTTCTCTTGTTTGTGCTCATAGTTACCAGATTCGCTAAGTCCCCCACCGATCTTCGATCTAGATCGCTAGTACCCAATCGGAGTTCGTTTTCGTTCTGGATCGATTGGGTACGCGATCTGAGTCGATGAGAGAGGCGTATCAAAATTAATTAACCGTAGATTTTATAAAAATCTATCTAACTAGGTATAGATAATGCTACAATTTAGTAGGTTTTAAAAGTTGTTATAGATAAAATTGCTATCTATTTTAAAATCTAGCGTAAGTTTTTAAATTATTATATAATATAAAATTTTATTATATAAAATTATAATCTATACATTCTTTAACATTGCAATAAAATTAGTTCTTTAAAGTTTGCATAATTCATTTTATAACTTTAATTATAATGTTCTTTTCTTACTAAGTGTTATTCTTATGCACTTTTGGATCTATTTACTAATCTAAGAACAACTTTTTCTTTCCGATTAAAATTAAAGCCTTATAATTTTGTATGTATTTTATATAACCGACTCGGATGTAATTTTCAATCGTATCTTGAATCGAATTAATCGTACCAACTAAGCCTACCCCCCCACCGTATCGGATACACTACAAGCATCATTTCTTGTATCCGTACCCGTCTAGCGACTTGGATCGTACCACGTTTCTGGTAACTATGTTTGTCCTTCACATTCACTAATAAGTGATGAACCTCTGAACCGGCATGGTTTGCCTTTAAGTAAATTTCGATCACACCGCAATTATAAATTTATTACTCTTATAAGTATGGATTATCGGCCTGTTACTAAATAGTATTTTTATTTTAACAAAATTAGTTTAGATATACATGAGAGAGATTTTCACATATTTCTATAGCTTTTAATAAAATTAGGTTTATCTAATTTGACTATTCTATAATAGCTTTTAAAATAGTTGTATGTCATGTGAAAATATATTTCACATTAAAATTTTAAATAAGATATATGAAAAAGACTTATAACACATTTTAAAATTTGAAATTACTTTTTTATATATAAATAAAAATAAAAATAAATACGGTTTAAACTAATTTTTTAAACTAATTTGTTATAGAAATGTGAATATATTTCACACGTATATCTAAACTAATTTCATTAAAATAAAAAATATTATTTGGTATTTATAAAAGTGACATTAGCTTTAATTTTACTTTTTTAGCTGCATAATTATTTAAAAGTTTAAAATGCATCCAAATTTTACTTATTTACTCTGAGAAATTATCGCACGGTTCCATAATAATTACGACAAAATCGAGATGTGCCTCATTCTCACCCGTTGGATTGTCTCAATTTAGTAACTTCCATAATAAAAAGGTCATCAATCTTTTAATGTAATTACCAATATATCCCTATATTATATAATAAATAAAAAACAAAATTTATAAACCTATGGTTAAAAATGAGTTACGTCTTGGTTCCGTGGTAATTATCACGGAACCGACTCCACTAGATTATTTTTTTTTATTGTTTAGAAGAAAGTATGGATTTTAAAAAATTTTATTTTTAAATAAAAATTAAACTAATGGGCCAATCCCCTAGGATTGGTGGGTTGTACCGGCCTGCCACGGTTTAAAGACAAACCATGCCGGTTCAGAGGTTTATCACTTATTAGTGACTGTGAAGCACATATGAGAAAGCTAGTGCTTTTTTATGCACAGTGCTAAAAGCAATGAAGGTAGGAACCACGCGAACAGCAAAGCAGAGCAAGCAGCCCAAGCACCCGTTGTCCTTCGACGCTGTTAATCTTTGGTGCTCTCTTTCTTTTTATTCTCTTGCGACCACTGTCGTTGTCATTGCCACTTTTGCTGCACGGTGTGGTAGTTGACGGCGACAAAAAGATCATTTGGTTTACGGAACATAATATAGTATTTTAATTTGAGGTCGTGTTCCATGGGTGTTTAATTCGATAAATAGATTGTTGTTGCTTATTTTGCATATTTGTAGCTTTAGATTGGTTTAATAGAAAATTTGTGTTCTCAGTGGTGGTTATGAATTTGTTGTTGTTATGTGTTGCAGTGAGATAGAAAAATGACTTTGGCATTGATTGAGAGCTTCTAGCCTGTGGCATCATAAGATAAGGGAATTCAAGAAAATAAGGATAAAAAAAATTAAATTTCTGTTAGTTTAATCTCTTCTTCTATTAAACCAATCTAAAGCTACAAATATGCAAAATAAGCAACAACAATCTATCTATCGAATCAAACACCCATGGAACACGACCTCAAATTAAAATACTATATTATGTTCCCGTAAACCAAATGATCTTTTTGTCGCCATCAATTACCAAACCGCGTAGCAAAAGTGGCAATGCCAACGACAGTGGCCGCAAAAGAATAAAAAGAAAGAGAGCACCAAAGATTAACAACATCGAAGGATGACGGGTGCTTACTTGGGCGGCTTGCTTTGCTTTGCTGTTTGCGCGGTTCCTACCTTGGCTACTTTTAGCACCGTGCATAAAAAAGCACAAGCTTTCTCCCGTTTGTGCTTCACATCCACTAATAAGTGATGAACCTCTGAACTGACATGGTTTGTCTCTAATCTGTGGCAAGCCGATATAGCCCACCAATCCTAGGGGATTGGCCTTAATTTTTATTTAAAAATAAAAATTTTAAAATCCAAACTTTCTTTTAAACAATAAAAATAAAATAAAAAATAATTTAGTGGAGTCAGTTCCGTGATAAATACCACGGAACCAAGACATGACTCATTCTTAACCATAGGTTCATTAATTTTGTTTTTTATTTATTATATAATATAGGAATATGTTGGTAATTACATTAAAATATTGATGCCCTTTTTATTTTAGAAGTTACTAAATTGAGACAATCCAACGAGTGAGAATGAGGCACATCTCGATTTTGTCGTAATTACTATGAACCGTGGGATAATTTCTCAAAGTAAATAAGTAAAATTTGGATGCATTTTAAACTTTTAAATAATTATGCACCTAAAAAAGTAAAATCAAAGCTAATATCACTTTTATAAATACCAAATAGTATTTTTTGTTTTAATGAAATTAGTTTAGATATACATGTGAAATATATTTTCACATATGACATACGACTATTTTAAAAGCTATTATAAAATAGTCAAATTAGATAAGCCTAATTTTATTAAAAGCTATAGAAATATGTGAAAATATCTTTCATGCTAATTTTGTTAAAATAAAAATACTATTTAGTAACAGGCCAATAATCCATACCCATAAGAGTAATAAATTTATAATTTTATTAAATATCTCTCTCATGTGAATTATTTAAAAGTCACTCGATCACATACCGCCAGAATTCCAAAAGCAACAGGCCAATAATCCATACCCATAAGAGTAATAAATTTACAATTGATACATCAAGAATGGCTTCTCTAAGTAAATTTCGACTGCTGTCGAAGCTAAGAGCCACAAAGAAACCTACGGAAAAGACGGTCAAAACACCCAATAGTGCAGTAACCCTAGGTCTTCCAAGGACCGCAAAAACATTAGCCATGTTGTGAGATTCAATTATTCTTGATCGAGTCACTTTTAATTAATTCACCTATAAATTAAAATTTTTAGAAAAGTAAAAGTTAGATAAAATATATGAATAATTAGGACTAAGAAGTTCATTAATATTAACCCCTTTTCTATGGTTTATAATTCAATATATAATATATAGAATAGTAACATTAAAAGGCAAGAAAATTAAATTAAAGCTAGTTAGGTTTTTGCACAGGATCAAGAAGAAGGTTGTTATAGGGAAGGCTTCTTTTTGGTGTATATTGCTGATGCATCAAGAGGCCGGATATTTTCCCACTTGGGTTGTTGGTAGGTTGCCACAATGGATATATCTTCCATATTGTTGTTGTTGTGAAGGTTCATTGACTGCTATCTTGTGTTTGGACTATAATTTTGTTGGTTTCTAGACCTAATAAGACCCAAGTTCTCAGCCAACCCCATCCAGAATGAATGAGTGCAGAAACTGCATCCAGTGGATGCCAGCCAATTTTAACCTATCAACTTAGTCCTTATTCAAGCTTTCTCTATAACTAGAAAATGAAAGGAAAACAACTAAATTCCACAAGATTTGTTTGTTTGAAAGAAAACAACAAACTCAACTCACTATGATTAAATTAATTTGTGAAAATAAGAACAAATATCAAATGGGCAGCAAGTTTTACCTTATCAACTATTTTGAAGAAAACTTCACCACCATTATCACACACTGCTTGACAATTTTAACCTATCAACTTAGTCCTTATTCAAGCTTTCTCTATAACTTGAAAATAAAAGGAAAACAGCTAAATTCCACAAGACTTGTTTGCTTGACAAAAAATAACAAACTCAACTCACTATGATTAAACAAATTTGTGAAAATAAGAACAAATATCAACTGGGCAGCAAGTTTTACCTTATCAACTATTTTGAAGAAAAGTTCACTGCCATTATCACACACACAGACACTCACACACACACACACACACACACACAGTGAGATTGTGCATCACACTGCAGTCATACAACATTTGGCCCAAAATGGTATAAACTATTTGTACTTGTTTTTATGTATGTAGCTCATATAAGGGACCACCTTCAAAGAAAGAATACAAAAGAATGAAAGCAGAACAGTGATTGATCACAAATCCACATACTATGTTATATACACCTGTCATCATACATGGTACATATATATACATGCTCATCCCAAGTATTTAACAAATTTCTTTCATCATTGATTGTGAGAGTTAAAATTTTTATGTATATCATTCAAGACAAGTACGTCTACAAAATCCAACCTCAACACAAAAACCATTTCCTCAAAACTTCAATTTTGATTCATGTATCTTCACAAATGAACATCTAAACCATGTATCAAGCAAAAATGCCAATAAATTATAAAACCATATATCAACAATAGAATAGAAACGCAGAAAAACTCAGAAAATTACCACAATTTCTTGTCTTCGAATTTACTCTTTTATGGCTTCTGATCTAGCACTTCTTTGCACTTAAGATTACAGCAGCTTCAGCAACCTAATATACCATAAAGAAAACATCCAAAGAAAGCAAAGTTTCAGAGCAATCAAATCGAAGTGATTAACATATTAGGCGAAAAAAAAAATAACAATAGTTGTGGGATGAGTGAATAGATGATTAAAAGGCTGTCACCTCGGAGAGGCGTTTGGCGAGGTCGTTCTTAGCGATGCGGAGCTCGGCGTTCTCTTGGCGAACGGCTTCGACCTCGTCGGCGGCGCCTTGGAGGTAGGAGAGACAAACGTCGTCAGCGAGTTGGTGCGACTGGCGAAGAAGACGGAGGAAGGGCTGGAGATTGAGGAAGGCTGGAAGGGTTTTTGGGGGAATTGAAACCCTAGTGCTGAGGTATTGAGAGAGATTGAGCCGTTGGGAAAGTGAACGGCTGTGATTTGATGGAGCCCGAGATCATCATCTCTGGCAGCATTTTCTATTTTTTATTTTTTTTTTCAGGTAAATTTTGAAGCACAAAATTAACTACAAATAAATAATAATATTTATTTATTTAAATTGGTAAATATTTAATGGTTATAATATATATTCATATATTTATTTTATTTAATGATTATAAAAAAAATAAATCATAAAACATTAATTTTTAAATCTTTTTCCAATCCATTTCTATAAAAAAAAGATAATTTATAATATTTAATTATACTTTATTTAAATATTAATTTTTAAATCTATTTCTATTCTCTCTCCATTAGAAACACATCATTTATCATATTTAATAATATTCTAATAAAATATTAATTTTTATATCCATCCCTTTCAGTTAGAAAGGATTAAATGAATAATTTATAATATTTATGCTCTGTTTAGTTTCTAATAATCCCCCTCCCTAAGTTATTTGTGTTTTTTCCTTGTACCCAAAATACAAATACCCATAAATTTGACTTTTTAATATTTTTTTTAATTTTGATTTTTTGGGAAAATAATAAGTCCACCTAAAAAAATTATGTTTTGAACTTAATTATTAAATAGTCAATTAAAAAATAATTTATTAATAATAACAAAATATATATATTTATAAATTATTTTGTAATTGTGGTGTAGACTAATGCACATATATGGTAAATTTGTTTGAGTGGAGAAAATAAATGAAAATATAATAGACTACATATTTTAAAGTGGAAATTGCCAAAAACACCCCCTAAGTTTGCCATATTGCCAAAAACACCCCGTTAGTTTTGCACTCCCCAAAAATCCCTTTCTTTTTAATTCAGTGTTTTTATCTTCAGCAGTGTAGCGGATGTCAGCGGAGTGATTTTCAAATTTTATGGACGAAAATGCCCTTGCACGGGGAGTCGTGGTATGACCATTTTAGGCGGTATGAGGAGAGTGGGGGTTTTTCGGTATGTAACCCAAGAGAGGAATTTACTAGGTAGTTTCTTGAGTTTTTCTCAACTCGCGTCTTGAGTTTTTCCATTTACAGTATCTCGAAAGTTGTCTCTCAGTAGTGACCTCTCTTGACTTTTCCTTTTCCACTATGGTATCTCGAAGGAGAAGTCCGCAAAGTGGTTGGCATTTAATCGATTTCAATCTAAGGTATTGAGTATGGTTTTATAGTAACTATTCCATTACTGAAAGATTTTTCGGTTTCGTTTTTGTGCTCATGTTTTTGTTGGAAGATATTAAAAGTCTGAGAGGATTTCTCGGTGGGGATTTTGTTGAGTCTGCAGGGCAATTTCTCAGCTAGGGTTTTGTGTTGTTTTGCGCTTTCGTCTGTATACACTATCGAAATAGTTATTTCGATTGTTATGATTATGTAATATTTATAATATACATTTCCCCTTTCATTTGATATGGTTGCGAGTTTTCTACGAAATGAGGGTTTTACGTTTAAGAAATGAGATGTTACGGGTTTAAATTTTTGTTGTCTACGTTTAAGTATTGTTGTCTACATTTAATAAACTAGGTCTACTGTTTAACAATTGATATCTCCGTTTAATAAGCTGAAGGTTACTGGATTTAAAATCTTATATTTCCGCTTAAACATTTGTCAATCTGCATGTTGAATGTGTTGTTATTGTCGCGAGAGCTTATGACTATGGTGAGTCGACCCTAGTTAATGGGTGATGCTATGTTGACGGTAGTGGAGACCTTAGTGAATTGAAAGATAACATGACCCCTACGACTTTGGGGGAGATCATCAGAAGGACATCTGTTCGCTGACATTCAAGTGGAAGCTATATATCCAAGAGAGGGCCTTTCTTGATTCTCTCTCTTGCAAAAAAGTACGATGGCGCACGATAAATTCGAGGGATCGGGGAAAGCCTGCTGAGTTTCAGGCCTTAGGATGTGGCCCTCGTTCTTGGTGCGTTGCGATGGCGGCGATCGTGTTTTAGAAGAAGAAACCCGCTCACGCGTTCGAGAGGAGGTATTTATCAAAAACCTCACGAGAGACAGGAGACTCCATCAAGAGCACTCTTGTGCAACTTGTTCGTAGCGAGGGGAAAGAAGATAATTTTTGTCAAACTCTGATGGTGTACCTCATGGAGTGCAGATCCTCTTCCCTAAATACATCATACTCGGTTCGAGCTGGATGCGTGATTATATCGATGATCTACACGTCCATGAGGGCGTCGCGTAAGTGCGAGCGGCGCTGAAGTGGTCGATGGAGGACATTCCACCGCAGTGCGCTCGAGTGTAAGATAGATCATGCGGGAAGAAGACTAACATAGGATATATTAAGAGGTGCTTGGTCGCGCAATGTATGGTTTCTGATGACTGGAGCAGGGAAAGAAAGTCCATTTCGGCAAGATCCCAAGTATGTTGTGCTACGGTGAAAGTAGTTACAGGAAGCAAGCGATGGTAGAAACCAGCTTGTCATCGCTCGAAGGAAAAGATGTAATAAATCATGGACAATGTTTAATAGAAGTCTTTAATGCTTAACCATTTTATTTAGCGTTTAACTTTATTATTTACAGTTTAAAATTTATTCATAAAGGTGTAAATATTTTGTTCTCTGTTTAAATATATTCTATAATGTTTTAATATATAAAAACTCTGTTTAAATATAGTTAGTTATAGTTTAAAGCTGAATGATTTATTTGAAATTGTTTGGTTTACATATGTTAGTTTCTCGAAATGATTCCGTGAGTCTTGAATAAGAAATATTTGTTAGGAGCCAGCCAGAGCGGATGGATCGCTATTGCTCGGAACCACTTGCTCGAAGGCGAGATGAGAGGCGACCTACAGCGTCGTGGCGCTCAGCGTCGTTCTCCTATTTCCGACCCACCGCGCATGACAACCCCCTACCACGACAGCGGCGGTCCCCCAGATTGTGGCGGTCCCCGACCATGGCACCCCTCGAGCCGTGATGACCCAGCGCTACCTTAGGCGAAGATGTCACTACCAACTCTTATGCATGTGTGCGGATGTTGATGGTCGAGTTTCCTCGACATCGCTCGTGTTGGAGGCTGGAAGGGCGTTCATGGCCAAAAGCGCTCCGTCCCTCGAAGAAATAAACCACCCGGGATGGGCCAGTAGTCGAGATTTGCAGCAGACGAGCATCATCGGGGTGGCCGTTTCAAAGGCGAGCCACATTCGAAGAGACTTGCGAAAAAGAGGAGAACAATCTGCCTCTGTCTCCATCGGCTGACGATGAAACAATAGCAGACACCATCCGTGGTGATGTTTATTCTTGGAGTCCGTCGATCAGTAAGATGACATGGCCAGTGATGGTAGAGGACATCGTAGATAATGTGGCCCGTTCATGGCGGTTGAGAAAGATCGTTTACTCCTTGTTAACTGAAATCCCGACCTGGTGGAGCCATGGGCTGCAGAGATTGCGGCATCAAAGATGGACACAATCCACGAAGAACAAGAACAAGCTAAGGGTGTGTCTCCGTTGATCTCTTTGTTGCACGTAGCCACGCGTGAGAATATCGTTGAATGCATGTAGTCGTGGGCGTGGTTGTGGCCGACGATGCCGCATCGAAGCAAGGCGCGATCCCTACAACACATGTAAGGGAGTATGTCTGCTGGTTGATGCTTTGTCGTCATCCGCATCGAAGCCCGGACACAATCCAACAACAACAACAACCATGTAAGGATGTGCTGCGGTTGATCTGTCGCTCGTCCCGCATCGAAGGAAGATCTTCTGCGTCTTCGAACACGTGAAGGCTCAGCGAGCAGTGCCCGTGAAGACCTCGGCCAGAGCAGCGAGGGAGATGATCAAGGCCAATTAAAATTGGGACAAGACGGCTCAGCAAGTCTTCGTTCCGAAGAAGAAAAAATGGGTTGGCCAATCACGTCTTAACAAATACGAGCAGGAGTTGATGAGGATCTTCCTTAACTGCCGTATGGACAGGGAAGTTTAAAGTTTTCATGATAGTGTTTAAAGTTTTTAAGATAGTGTTTAACTTTTTTTGTGATAGTGTTTAAATGTTTATATGTTTATATGTTATCATTTAATTTATCTACCTAACGTTTAATTATTTATAATATCATTTGAGCATTGATAATATCATTTAAATATTTAGAATATGGTCTAATTATATCTGTTATCGTTTAATCTCAGCACTGTCTTGTGGAAGAATGACGATGTCAGTACCACACGGGACAAATTATACACGCTGCTTGAGGGTAAGGAGATGGTCACAGATGATATGATGGACGCTTTTGTATGCATAATGCAAAAGTCGATGAGCAAAGTGCCATATCCCTATAAAAAGCGCCTCCATCACTAAGGCACGTGGCTCTGTTTATGTCAAAGCGGAGGACGCACTTGTAAAACAACTATGGCTATGATCGGAGATGTTGTCTGCAGACTTGCATAAGTTGAAATTGTCATCCTCGATAATAATGAATGGCCACTTCCATGTCATCGTCCTTGACAATGACAAAACAAGAATACAAGCATTATTCTTAAATGCTGGGAGTACGAAAAAGACGCGTTGGACATGGTAAGTTCTTTAATTATGTCCGATTGATAGTGTTTTGTTATTTAAGCGGTATCTTAATCTCAACTTGCATATCTCGACGGTATGCAATCTATTCGACACGGTGTCGATATGCGATTCGCAGTCGGTGATGCAAAGTACCCACTCGTTCTGACATGGAAACCCCGGCAAAAAACAAGAGGCGTCGATTGCTTGCGATCTATGTCATCGCGGTTTATCGAGCAGATTACTTTGGGGTGAGAGATTCACGGGTACCCCAGACAGAGCGTTCTTTACCGAGATTAAAGTATGTTACCCGCGTACTTAAGGAGGGAGGCGGTAGCGTCCATGAGAAAGGGGGGTCGTCCGAAGCGGGTTAATTTTTGATTTCACAGGACAGGACTTGTATATGTTAATGTCAATTTTGTTTTCGAATGTAAATTAGGACAAATTCAATTCATTATTTTCATTTTCGAAGAACATGACTTGTATATGTCAATGTAAATTTTGTCTGTTTTCAATTGTAAAGTCAGACGAAATTCCATTCAAATTTAATTCATTGTTTAATTTACAATGTCATTGTTTACATTTGATTTTAAATGTTTAACTTTACCATCTATCGTTTAAATATCAGTTTGAAACATTTAAAATTAAAGTTTCTTTGTTTAACATAACACTGTCTATGTTTAAATAACTGATAACACTGTAAAGAATAAAAGTTTAAATATGAAAAATTTCCAGTCAATTCAGATTGTTTCTCTTTAGAAGTCAGTTGATTTACAATGCCTAGTCGGCGACAGTTTCATTACAGGATCTACGATTGTGACCGGATCCATAGCAGCGGCTGCAATGTAACTCGCGGACATCTAATGCTTACGACTCGATCCTCTTTCGTCTAGGACGGCCAGGCTGCCTTCTCGTCACAGGCGGTCGCAAACAAAGCTCACGATTTCCGTCTGAAGGCCTGTCATCATCGGTTATGGGAAATATAGCTTCCTTATACACCAGTTTGTAATTGTCGACGGTGAAGTAGCCACTAATAAATCGATGAACATTGGTGTATGTCTGCATTATTGCAGCGCAAGCGTGTTTGCAAGGGATACCATAAACTTGTCACTTTCGACATGAACAAGTTCTAATGGCAAGATCTACAGAGTTGCTGCACTGGTCGATCACTTCGTAACGATTATCGACACAACGACCAACACGAAGATTTCGGCTATCCTCAACAATGATCTCTACCTTGAGATATACATGCAGGGCACAAGTAGGGTCTCCCATTTGTTCGCTTGCTCACGCCCGAGTTACATAACATGCGCATCAACTTGAACTGGCAAATAAGGTTAAACAAAGGCAGGTGATGGTTAAATAATTCGTAAAACATGTTTAAACATTATTGTAAATAGTTAAGCGAAAGGATTAATATTTAAAAGTCGGACATAGTCGAATTAAACAAAGATTGAAAAATATTTAAAGGGTAACACTAAATGTTAAGTGTAAATCAACATTCGCGAGACCTTATGGAGTTGACCATTTTACGTCCGAGGTAAATGCGAGCTTCTTTGATCAAGCATTGAGCAGCTACGCGACATTTGAATACATCTCACCCCAGCGATCATCTCCGAGCGAGATAATTCGACCAATGTGTCATATCCAATTTATTAATCAACCAGTGATGAGCTTTGGGTGATGTGACCTGCAGTTCATTCACGGTATCATCGAAATCTTTAGCCGTGGATGCCCACGCAATGCGGAAGCATATAGACCAGCACTCCTCCTTCAATACCTTCCCAATTCTGACATTGGCTTTCATAAAATTGGCCTCCAAATGCCGAAGACAGTATTGATGTGGCGAAGAAGAGAAGACTCGCAATTACGTTCACAAGGCCCTTGGACCTGTCCGACACGAAGGTAATTATCTCATGATAATCTCCTTCCTCGTATAAAGCATCGCCCTAACTTAGATATGAGCCAAGTCCAATTGGCATCGGTCTGGGTTGTCGACTATCACAGAAGGTGGCGTGGAAAAACCATTGTTTCCATCTTTCCCTATGGCACCCGATGAGTGTACCCCGATATTTTCAAGGAGGTGGATACCATTGAGAAGCAATGAGCGTCACGCAAGCCCTCTTGAATCCCATAATACACGCTGTTGCCGAGTTTGTCTCGACCACCTTATCCACATACCAAAGCAAGCGATCATGGGCTGGAGATGTCATTTGCCGTCGAGGACCACCCGGGGCATGATCTTTTTCCCCAACCAAGCACGCTTGTATGGTATGTGGACACCATGTTCTCGCAACATGTCCTTACGAATGTCGATGGCCTTGTCAAGGGTGGTCCTTGAGCTTCGAATCACTCGTCACGCTAACCCATTTTTGGGCGCTTTCGGATGTGGCCTTGAACCTATGCCACTACCTGCAAGTGTGTGGCCAGGTTGATTGTCTTGATTACGAAAGTATTTTTTTATTATACTCTTTTGATACATGAAGGCGCTAACGACAACCATCGGTGAGCATTCCACGATCGCTCGATGTTTTTCGTTCTTTATGAATTTGAAGTCAAAATTCCGTTTGATTGCATGATTTTTGAAGTGCATCCACGAAATGTTCAACAACGTCAAAAGCATTGTCCAATATCCAACGACGACTTGAGAATGATCGGCGAAGAAGAAAGATATCCCAGCTGTCGAGAGTCACCATGGGGATGAGCAGGGAGCACTCGCAGAATCCGAATTCTGCCAACACTTGATCGAATGAAAAGATCAATATGTTAAGCGGAGAATATAATGTTTAAGTGATAATGACAATATTTAAAGCGTTAAATTAAATACTTAGCGATTCATCGAATAACGTAAGCGATTAGTACAAGATGTTAACCCGATGGTGACATATTTAAACACTAATGAGCCAGATACTAGCTGGATCAAATAAAAGAGAAGGAACTTCATGACGAGTAAAACTCATTTTTCATTAGGATTACGTGATGGCACATTTTGTCTCGACAACAAGATCAACTACTGACGCATTTGAAGATGGAGTGCACGTGACACATCTGTTGGAAGTCAACATCGTTTTCTATTGGACAAACCATTTTATATCCATATGGTGTGATAAACTTCACTACGACAAGAGAAACTTGAGGACCTCATCGCTCACATATCTCGGCTAACACCAACTCCCAAGAGTCGGTCGTGAACATTAGCACTCTTCCTTCCCGTTGAATCTAGCAATACCACAAAAACTCTCCATAATATATCGGTCGAAAAACCAAATCGTACAAACCAAATGAAATGAAGAACAAAAAAATAAGGCGAAGAAGAAGAAGAAGATATAAACAACAAACAACGATCGGATAGGCGAAACAAAAAAAGTGCGAGTTGTATGCATAGAGGTTAGACTAGACGTGATGTGATTGGGCGGCTATTTTTCCTCCATCCCAAGGGCAAAAAGGGAAATATATGTCACTGTCGCAATGAAGACATATTATCATCATTTCGAATGAAAGTTCTCACCTCAACATGAGTCTACTGTTTAAGCGTCGAGCTTTTTATGTTTAAGCAGGATACATATAGTGTTTAAAAATAATTGTTACTGTTTAACTAAAAGTCTATATCATGTAAATAATCGTAAAAGCCGTTTAAATATAGTGATTTATCTGTTTTAAAAATATATGTTATTGTTTAAATTGAATGCTTTCATCGACATCGCGTTGAAGATGGGTACCTCACAGGGTCATTTGTTTAAAACATCTTTATGTATTTTCTTAAACACCGTTGTCATTGTTTAAAGAGTAAATTGATTATTGTTTAACTTTTTGTATTGTTTACAATGCCGTTCTTTGTTTATCAAAATTTTTTTCTATGTCTCTGTTTAAATTTCACAAGTTATCACAAGGAGACACTCAAATAGGTTTGTTTGTTTAAAATATTTAAACGTTTACAATGGAGAATTTGATTAAATATCATAAGTTCACATTCAAATAAGCTTGTTTCATTTAAAATAAAACATTTACAACATTTACAACGTCTTCTCGGATCTTGGACACTCACGACTCGACCCTCGTAGAGACAGAAACAAGTGTGCATACATTCGAGATACTCACGGCCACGGTTGCATAACATGCGCATCAACTTGAACACGCACTACATAGAACATTAAAAAGGTTAAACAAACACTCATGAAAAGCGTCTATTAATCAATGTGTCGTGAGTCGACTTAGCGAAGATCACGATAGTTAAACACGAAAGTAATATTTATACAGCTGGCGTAAGGTTCTTAAGCGGTAACAAAAAGTCTCGAGTGATAAATATCAACTCCGTCTTAAAGGATGTTTCTCGATCTCCCTCCTCTAGAGAATCCTCCATGATCACGCAATAAGTGAAAACTTTCTTTTTCTTACCCAAGTCGAAATGCCCGCTTAATTGCTTGCCCTGTCATCCATCATTTGGAGAATCCTCGCATTCGAGGCGATTATCGCGGGTATTTCGACTTTAGGGTAGGAAAAAGATAGTTTAACTTATGCGTGATTCTGGCGATTGATTCTCAAGATGAGGAGGATCACGAGACATCCTTTTCGGGATAGAGATTGATCTCGAACTTTTCGTCGACTCCGAGTGAATATCATACGGGAGCGGATAGCGAGGATGAAGAGGAGGAGGAGGAGGAGGATGATGAGGACGGGAGGTGGTTGTCCATGGGAAGGGTTCTTCCTTGTTATTTATGGTGTGAAGTCCACAAGCGGTGGCGCTTCATATCCGAGAAAAAAATGAAAACTACGGTGGGACCGACATTGGTCGATGACAACGAACAGGTGTTCGGATATTTATGTTATCGTGCATAAGAATTAATGCCGTCATTAATTCTTATGCGACGGACTCTATAACCTTGCCACTGCCCGTGCCACCCGCCGACAATTCGGATCAAAGCGAAAAAGATCACCGTTTCTGCAGAGACTTTGAGAATTTACGCGTTAATATGAATAGTTAAACAGGTAAAGATAAAGTTAAATGGAGATGACAATTATTAAACATATTGGTAATATATTTAAGCGGATAATAGAAAAATAATTAAGCGATGATTTAAAATATACAAATAGATAACCATAAGCAGGAGAAGAACTTTATAACGAAATGAACTCGTTTTTCAAAGCGGAGGCGACAATAGAACATGCTACTGTCTCGACAGATAAAATCGACTACTGACTCATTTGAAGATGGAGTGCACTTGACCAATCCGATGGAAATTAACTTCATTTTTACATTGGAGAAACCGATTTATATATTTTTGGGTATGATAAACTTCACCCGAGACTACCACAAATGAGTTTGCCATAATAAACATCAGCGGAATGGTCAAAGCTGATAGCAACAAAGAGATTCTCACCGTATTACAAAAGCCGTGAGGCGAAGTCGAACAAATCAAATGAGGAGAAATGAGGAAGAACAAGATGTAATGCAACTTCTAGGCATTGTCTATCGAAACAAGCGAAAAGCCCTTGAAAAGGTTGAACATGATGTGATTTGGTGTTTTTTTCCCACCATTTTCAAGGGCAAAAATGAGATTTCACAACATGAAACCTGACCCGGACCCGGCCCAGGCCACTCCCCAAAGCCCGACAAAGCAGGGCTGAAACCCTGGGATTGCAGGTCGACCCGTAGAGATTTTGTTTTAATTTTTTTAATTTTAAAAAATTAAATTATGAAATATAATTTAAAAATAATTTTAAATAAATAAAACTCAAATAAAATGGTTAGGATGCCCATCACTCCTTTTATAGGCAATTATTAGATTGTTTTTCATAAAATAGTCGATGTGGGACTAAATGTCAATAACTTAAGATATATGTATTAAATATATATTTTTATAAAGAAATCATTCTCATAAATTATTTATAAGTGGGTTGGCTAAAGTAGTGGTTTTAAAATTCAAAACAATGCTTGTGTCTCAAGTTCAATCCTTGGCTACCATGTTTTTTTTCCCCTTTTTTTATAAAATTCAATCATTATTAAAAAAATATCTAAGATAATTTCAAAAAAATTGCATTATTAAAATTTTTTAAAGTTGCTAATTTATTTTGTTAAATGTTCATTATTAAATGTTGTTGGCAATATTTTTAAAACCAATATTATTTGATATGTAACTAAATTTTAATTTTTTCTAGGATCATTTTATAGTACATCACATCAATGAAGTTATGTCGTTTTATATAATTATATTTTTTATAAATAATTTGATATAAATTATATTTTGTTTAAATAATGGAGATGATTAATAATTTAAAAAAACAATAGATTTTTAATATTGAATGATGAATATTTTTCTCTATGTTAATAACAATTAAAAGTAAATAAAAACAATATTAAATACAAAAATAATTGGATCAAGAGGAGCATACACATAGATTATAAGAAAAATTGAAAAATAAAAATTGTTAGAGATTTATTGTTTTATTATTTTTCAAAAAAGACTAAAAGGTCTAGTGGTTAACTTGCTGCAAAAAATAAATGGGGTTTATTTATAATTTTTTTTCTCTTTTTATTTAGATCAAAGTTGTCATCTATTTATCTATCCATTATAATTGAGATTGACTTTTTATTTTTTTAAATTTAGTTTTTGAATTCTAAAATTTGTTATCGTTGTACTCATTATGTTGTTATTATTATTAGGCGGAAGGTTTTTTTCAACGTAGAACACCAAAATATATTTTTATAATTAATCAAAAATAAATATAGTGTGAGTTTCATCAAGTACTAGTATTTAAAACATTGAAATTGATAGTTATATGAGCTTAAACAAATGGAAAATGTGCAAATAAAGTCAACATTCTACCTATATATATATATATATACTTTTCCCTCTTAAGGCACCAAATTAAGTTATAGCTCAAGTGGTTGATGTTTTGTATCTCCAATAAAAGGTCATGGGTTCAAATTCCATGAACAACACAATAACCAACAATTTTTTAATAAAAAGTTTGAAATTTTAAAAAATGACCCGGCGGTTCACTGACCCGTTGGATCCGCCGGTCACGAGTTTGAAATTCTTTAACATTTTATGCTAGGGCCCTTCTAGATGCGGGCCGGTTATCAAAGTTACGGTCCGACCAGCCGGTTCAGTGAGCTAGTCGGGTTTCGGACGGAGTTAGTTCGAGTAGGGCCAAAAAAGTCGGCCTATGCATGCATATAATGCCTTTTTTTTTTGCTTCAACTAACTAGTATTTATACCTCTATTATTAGTCCCATTCCTTAATTTTTTTTTATTAATTCTTTTTTTAATCATATCAACGCCAACGAGTAAGTGTCTTCGACAATAAATCATTGTGAGGTGCCATTATAATTTCCTTAGATCTTTGCTTTTACTCCTCCGATTGCAAGGTGTTATTATAAATTTTTCTTTAATTTTTTACTCACATTATATGTATATATATATATATATTTTTTTTGGAATTTGGTATCTTATTATCTTTGCTGCCCAATGTATTTATTCTCTTTGACATCTTGTGATAATTGAGAATAAATGGTGGTGAAGCACATGAAAGCACATAGCTTCCAATACCGAGCTTCTACACCGTTAACGCATAGTTGCGTTTACCAAATCGCCAGTTGAGTAAGTGAACATAATCATGCAACGTCTTGGTGTAGATGGACTTCTCATAAGTTGCACAAGCGACTCCATTAATGCTTGCCGAGCAGCAACGACAGAAATTTGATGAACCAATTCAGTATGATGTTCTATTCTCCACAGGACAATGTCCCAGCACCATATGGAGCCGTCTTCACAGTGGCTTAGAATGGTGTTTCCATCAAAAGACATAGCTGTTTGCCTAATTAGTGATATATAGGAGATAGCCTTGCAATGAGCACAGGTGGACTAGACTGCAATTTCCAAACAAATATCTTATCTTCCTTGTTTCTTATTGCTACAGCATTGTAATGAAAATCACAAGAGAATTTAGTAAACCATATATCACATTGGATATTTTTACAAAACATCGGTAATACCCACAAAGCAATTTCATTGTCCACACTCTTTGGTAAAATTAATTTATCAAACCATCTATTTGCAATCAACATAGTTGGAATGAACAGAGACCATCTCAATAGATTCAGATAAGATGTCTTCATTCTCCAGCCTTATACCTTCATGATCACTGGCTCTTGCTTTCACTTGCATCTGAATTATTTCCAAGTGTAAGCAGAATCAAATTCTACTCTTGTTAACACCTCCCAAGCACTTGCTCCTCCAATCTTTTTTCCTTTTTTTTTTTGTTAATAATACATCTTCATGTAGATAATGGCCATCATGATCATCATCTGATTGCTCTCATATTTGGTTCTCAGCCACTTTGTTTGAGAAAGTTTCTGATGTATCTGATACAAAACCGTAGTTGCCATTGCTTAGTTCCTCCTCTTTAGCACAAAGAACTGAAGTCAACAATCTGGTCCCAGATCGAAACCGATTTCTTCTATTCCAGTTTTCATATCAATTATTATTATTATTATTATTATTATTATTATTATTATTATTACTATTAATTTTGCTTGGAAATCTCATTGCAAGCCTCTTATTGTCAGAATTCGCTAGGCTGAGAACTTACGGCATAAATTATAGAATACACTTCTCTCTAACAACACCTGATCCTAGATCGCGGAATGGGTTCTCTGATGGGCTGATGGTGATGTTCGTCCTTTCACAGAAGAGAGAGGGAGCAAGCAGTACACATAAGAGTTGCACGGCTTGTTCTGCGGACTTGGCAGCAGAGGTTTACTTTTGTTTTTTACAACCACACCCGAATCGGCGAATAATCGGTAGAGTATCATCATGTCGCATAACATCCGGCGGAAGAACAACACCGCGTGACCACCCTCGCCACTGCGAGTATAAGGTTCGTCGAGGCCATAACGATAGCGAGACTAGCATCTACTTGACAAATGAGCATTTTTATTTTTTTAGAGGTGGCCTTGGATAGGAGATATTTTCCGACCTTGGGCTTCTTCTCACTGGAGCTTTTCTTGGCGGCGGACTTCTTCTCCTTCTCCTTACTGGCTTCTCGGTGGCGGCTTCAATATTTTCCCAGACCCAGTGAAAAGAGGAAAGAAGCGGCGAGCGAACAACGCGTCAACAACGTGACAGCGTTGATGACTACGGTAAGTAGCAGCGACAACAACGCAGCAAAAAATGATAGCATCAATGGTGAGCAACAACAACATCAAGCAGTGACGATAACACCAACGATGGCCTCAGGTAGCAGCAGTGACCAAAACATCAAGCGATGACGGCAAGTAGCAGCGACAACAACAAGGGAGATTTCGCTTCTTTTTTTTTTTATATATGTAGATATATATAGAGGTATATGACACGTCCGAATATGCGTGCGTAAACCACAAGTGTACGGGTGTCGAAGTAATAATTACCCGGTGAGTCGGGTAGTCGAATCCACAGGGAACGGAAGTACTAGTAATAACCACTTCTCAATTATCTAGTCGGAATCAGTTAATATAATGGAGTGAACTAATTGCAAGCAAAGCAAACAAGTATACAAGAAATAAAGTAGAAGAGTCTCAATCACTAAGGATGAGGTATTCGGGCAATGCTCCCCCTAAGATTTTCTTTAAAGCTCAAGATTCACTAAATGCTCTAGAATCGAGTCTAATGAGTCGAGGTAGTCCAACGATAACCAATCCTTATCTCCAAGCAAAAGGCACTAGTCCCCTACAAGGTCCCGGTGGAGAAATCGACCAATCTCAACACTTCACACCCCATATGACCGCAATATGCTTTAAGGAAACCTAAGAGTGAAACCGATTCCTAAATGTAGATCCAACCCCTAATTCCCGGCGAAGGATCCTAACCCCCTACAAGGTCCCGTGAGAAATCGAGCAATCTCACGCCTCACACCAAATATGGTTGCAAAGAGAATATGGAATACGGAGATAGGAAACACTCAATCGAAAGGGAAAGGGGACACTCCTCCATCTTAAGGCTCACCCTCTCAACCCTCTTTAATCTTGGAAATCTAACTCTAATGGAGACCTCACACATTAAAGTATTAAATCATGCAATGTAAATCAACCACAAGGATTAACAACACTAGCAAGCAATTAAATCACAAGATTAAAAACTCAAGACAACTCGGATTAACTAGAAACATTAAGAGAATCAATCCAAAAAAATATAAATCTTAGGGTTCACATGCCCAAATACCTACTAGGGTTTAGCCCTCCATGGGCCTAGTTACAAAAATAATAATGAATACAATGAAAAGCAATAAAACCCATAGAGAAAAACCCCTCGAATTCGCGGATTGGCCTTGATTGGTAGTTCTACGTCTTGAAGGATTCCTCTCGAAGCTAGGTTGCCAATGGCTCCCCAAAAATGCTATGACGTCGAAGGAATCTATCAAAGTTGGTGAAGAACTCCCTATCAATCGGCGAAGACCTTCTCCTCAAACCCTAGCCGTCTCTCTCTCAATGTCTATGCTCAAAGCTCCGCAAAAGTCCCTTTAGAATCGGCCAAAGGTGTATTTATAGCCTCACAACGCGTGCATCACGTGCCCCCACGCGCGTGGCGTGGAGCGATGAATCCTGCTCTGATGAATTCGGCTCGATGAATTTCGCTACACAATGATAAACATTCTCCTCTTAAGGCCACACGATCGGGCACTACGATCATATGGCGAGCTATACTGGCTTTTCCTTCATCAATGCGTCTTGAAAGGTCTTGAAATCTTTACAAAGAGGAGGAATGTGGAGACATGGCTGCCTTTGTGCCCTTCCATTAATAACTTGGCTTGCAAAAACTATGGAAGTTGGCACACATCTCCTCATACACGAACTCCTCTTGTGTCTTCCAACTTGATTTGTACAAGAACTCCCAATATTATGCCATAATAGCCTATCTTCGCTCCCTTTTGAAATCCCCATGCCTTCACAACCTATATGCATAAAAGAACACCTAATACACGAAATGAGACATAAACCGTATAAAATATGATGCTCAATGTATGTAAAACATGCATAAAAACATGTTCACTCAAGCACTTATCAGTATAAGAGGAGAGAAAGACCTTCTTCTTCTTTTTCTTCTTTTCCTTTCTTTGTCTTCTTCAAATCTTCCTTCCCTCTCTTCCGTCTTCTTCTTCTCTCCATTCTCTCATTGTTTTTCATTCTCTCCTCTGTCTTCTTTCTCTTTTCAAGACATCCAACCCTCATCGTGAGGCGTGGACGGTTGTATAGATCGCGGGGAACCACGACGAACACCCCACATCCCACGTTTTTTAAATATTATTATTATTTTATTATTTTTATTATTATTTATTAATTACTATTTTTATTATAATTATTTTTTATTTTATTTACTTCTTTATTATTATTTTTTATCATTTATATATATATATATATTCACCTCGTGATTTGTATTCATGATTGATTTTGAAATTGATTTTGGGATTTATATCGCCTCAAGATTTGTGTCCTTGCTGATCTTGGGATTTTGGATATTTTGAAGTGCCTTGAGATCGGTGCTTTTGGTTGATTCGGAGATTTGAATATTTAGATCTCCACGAGATCGGTGCTCTCGGCTGATTTTGAGATCTGAGTATTTTAGACAGCCTCAAGATCGGTGCTCTTGGCTGGCATTGAGATTTGTGTATTTTGGATCCTCTCGAGATCGGTGCTCTTGGTTGATTTGAGATTTGAGTATTTTAGACCGCCTCGAGATCGGTGCTCTTGACTGGTCTTGAGATTTGTGTATGTAATTTGGATATTCTGGATCTCCTCAAGATCGGTGCTCTTGGCTGATCCTGAGATTTGAGTATTTTAAACTGCCTCGAGATTGGTGCTCTTGGCTGGTATTGAGATTTGTGTATTTTGGATATTTTGGATCGCCTCGAGATCATTACTCTCGGCTGATTATGAGATTTGAGTATTTTAGACCGCTTTGAGATTGATGCTCTTTACTGGTCTTGAGATTTGTGTATTTTGGATATTTTGGATTGCCTCGAGATCGGTGCACTCAGCTGATTTTCAGATTTGAGTATTTTAGACCGTCTTGAGATCAGTGCTCTCGACTGGTCTTGAGATTTGGATATTTGGTAATTTTAAATTAAGAGATGCATTTAATTAATTTATTATTGTTATTATTATTATTATTATTATTATTGTTGTTGTTGTTGTTGTTGTTGTTGTTGTTGTTATATGAACAACCATAGTACTAGAAAAGTTGGCTTTGAGAGCCATAAAATGGCCAAATTTTGATAATCTGTCAACGACCACAAAAATCAATAAATACCCTTTTGATATAAGTAAACTGATAATAAAATCCATGGTCAGATCATCCTATATCTGTTGAGGAATTGACAAGGGTTGAAGAAGGCCCACAGGATTAGTGTGATTTAATTTTGCTTGTTGGCACACTATACAGGTTTTAACAAATTTCTTAACATCCTTGCACATCCCTTTCCAATAGAATTGTTGAGCCATTCTCATATAAGTCAGAAGAGTGTCTGTATGGCCAATAATAGGAGTTGAATGAAATTCCTTTAACAGCTGATTTTGTATCTGTATATCATCAGGAATAACCAATTTTTCTCTCTTCCATAGCAAATTGTGCTGCCAAGTAAATTCAGGATCTGTATCGGTTTGGGACTTAATTCCTTAATTTTGTCAGCATAAAATTGATCCTGCTTTTGAAGTTGATGTATCTAAGACTAAAGAGAGCATTTTGGAATTGAGATGTGCATTTGAAAACACCTTGATAAGGCATCAGCGGCAAGTTGTCCTTACTAGGTCTATATTCAATATTGAAATCATAGCCTAAAAGCTTTGGGAGCCATTGTTGTTGTCCTGGAGTATGAATATTCTGTTGACAAAGATGTCTCAATGCCTCCTGATCAGTTCTAATGGTAAAGTGATGGCCAAAAAGATAATGTTTGAATTTAGTTACTAGTTCAGTAACAACATATAATTCCAGGACATAAGATGATTTTTTTGCATTAGTGGAGTTAATTTCTTTGAGAAAAAAGCAATTAGATGATTGGCTTGACACAAAACTGCACCAATGCCAATCCCAAAAGCATCTGTTTCCAAGGTGAAAGGTTTATTAAAATCAGGTAATTTCAAAACTGGATCAACAGAAATTTTTTGTTTCAAATTCTGAAATGCTGTTGCTGTTGTAGAATCCCATTGAAAGTAGTCTTTCTTTAATAAATCAGTCAAAGGTTGAGCATGAAGTGCATAATTTTTTAATGAATCTTCGATAATAACCACTGATTCTAAATAATCCTCTCAACTGTTTAACATTTGTAGGTTCTGGCCACTATAAAATAAACTCAATTTTAATCTTGTCCATTTGCACACCTGCAACTAAAACGATATGCCCCAAATACTCAATTTGGAATACCCCAAAGTAGCATTTAGAATATTTGGTAAAGAGTGTATATTGCTGTAATGTTAGAAGGACCTGTTCAAAGTATACAAAATGACTGTCCAAGTCCTTGCTATATGATAAGTGTCTAAATGTAGGTGTTTTCATATATGTATCGTATGCACTTTGCATGTATTTTGTGAGGTTTGATGCCCGTTTGCGCTTAATCGTCTATTATTTGCTTTGTAGGGGCATATGGAAGCCATGGAGAACAAGAAGATATCATTTTGGCAATAAGAGAAGAAAAGCAGAATTTCATACTACCCCCATACTACCCGAGTATGGGGGCCGTATGCTACCGTATGTGCCGGATTGAGTTGGTGTTACATCCGATTTCCATACTACCCGATTATACGGGGGCCGTATGGAGGCCGTATGCACCCCGTCCGGAGCGAATCTAGGGTTTTACGTGTGCTATCGACCCCCATACGACCCCTATACTGCTCCGTATGCCCTCGGGGGTATATATACTCACTTTTAGGGCTGATTAAAGAACTTTTTGCTGCCCGACTTTTGGGAGATCATTTGGGAGATTTTGGGCGACCTTGGGGAGGAGAAGAAGGGCAAGAAAGCTAGAAGATCATTCAAGCCCAAGGTCCAAGGCTCTCAAGGCAAGAAGGCAACATCATTCAAAGGGGAGATCGATCACGACTTGAAGGAAGCGTCATTCGGCATTCCTTTAGCGGGGGAAGCGTCATTCGGCATATTCTCGCCCCATCCTTCACCATTTCATCTAGGGAGTGTCATACTATGTCTTTGTTTCATGTTTTGCTTGATTGTATGCTTTCTTATGAGATGATGACACACTAGACCCCCAAGGCCACCGGGTGTTGGTGAACCTTGGGGGGTTTTATCATGTATTTTGGATGATTGCTTGTTAACTCTATGCTTGGGTATTTTTGAGATCTAATCCATTGTTTTCATGCTAAGTGTTACACCAAGGAGAAATCCGTAGCTCTTTTATGAATGATGCATGTAGATGTGACTTGCTCGCATGTATTAGGTCATGAATGGATTAGAAGGGGGATACTTGTATCATCACGCCGAGAAATTGGGTGTTTGGTAGCCCTCCATGTAGGTTTAATCCGAAGAAGAGTAGGTTTATTCCTAAGCGAGATTTCCTTGTACTTAATGCAATCGTAGGAATGTAGATTTGGAAGAAATTCCTATCTATGTTCGTATGGGATTAGGGTTCAATCGCCGAGAAATTGGGGTTGTTCTAATCTTGGAATCTCATGGTCCAATTTACCCTTGCATCTTTAAATCATCATCCATGTTGCATGATAACCCCTCAAGGGGATCCACATCCATAGGCCTTTGCACTTCATTGATTCTCTTGCTTGCTTATTGCTTGTTCTCTCTAATTTGCTAGCAAATCTTGTGTTTAGTTTTATTTGTTTTTAGTAGAGTAAACCCATCACTTAAGATCTTAGGCTAGATAATAGCTCGAGAAGGAGTAATAGGAGATCCTTAGCCCCGTGGAATACGATCCTCGTGTCTTTGCAAGAGGTATTACTTGGCGATCCCGTACACTTGCGGGGAAGCGATCACTATACACCAATATATTATCAAAAAATTTAAGAACATATTTGAGCATAGCAAACTGAAAAATTTCATTCATTAGAGCTTGAAATGTGGCGGGGCGTTAGATAAACCAAAGGCCATCACCAACCATCGAAAGTGCCCATGATGTGTTCTAAATGCTGTCTTGTGTCTATCATCAGAATGAACTAAGACTTGATGGTAACCAAATCTTAAATCTAGTTTATAAAAGATATGTGCACCATGCAATTCATCCAACAATTCGTCAACAGTTGGAATTGGATATGCATCTTTAATAGTCAAAGCATTCAATGATCTATAATCGGTGCAAAATCTCCAAGTACCAGCTTTATTTTTAACCAAAAGAATAGGAGATGAAAAAGGGCTCATGCTATACTCAATTAAACCATCCTGCAACATCTGATTTACCATGATTTTTGTCTCATTTTTTTTACTATGGGGATATCAATAAGGTCTAACCTTCATAAGTTGTGCCTTAGATTGAAGAATGATTCTGTGATCAAATTTTCAGGATGGAGGCAATCCTGTAGGTATAGAAAATACTCCTTGGTATTTGAATAACAACTGTTGCAAAGATTCTGGCATGTCAACAGGAGACTATAATTGGACATCTGAATGGGTAGAAGGATCTACTGAGACCCATAGACATAAAGACCTATAATCAGCTTCCTTGATTGATAAAGAATAGCAAGTAGAAATTGCCTTGGATCTACACAATCGATGCAACTGATGAAGAGATGCCATATGAGGACCAAAATTTGGAACTCCATGAATAGTGATAAAATTGCCATCATAATAAAATTGAATGTAAAGATTTTTGTAATTCATATTATGAGATCCCAAAGTTACCAACCAATCAGCCCCCAAAATGATTTCAACACCTTCAATAGAAAGCAAATACACTGGAAGTTTTAACAAATGGCCTTGTACATGAATTTGTAAGTCTGGAATCAACCCTTCCACCTGCAGAGCAGAGCCATCACCTATGAGTACCTTGAAAGAAAGGCTAGGCTGTACATCCAAATGTAAAAATTTTGCCAACCTAGGCTGCATAAAACTAACATCCCTGCCCCCATCTAATAAAATTTGAACTAAATGCCCAATAACAATTCCAGAGAATCGCATAGTGCCAGACACAGGAGCACTGTTCATAACATTCAATGATTGTTTAGTAGAAGTTTCTTTAGAAGTTATAGGATTGTCAAACTCCACAGTGAAATCAACATTAGGTACATACACTAAATTATTAGCAATAACAGCCGGAGCCTCTTCATTAATAATAGTATCCTTATCCCATTGCAACAACAACCTTTTATTTGGGCATTTATGAGTAGGAGAAAAACTTTCATTGCAATTAAAACATAAGCCCTTGGCATGTCTTAATTGCATTTCATTTAAACCGATTCTCTTAAATGGTGGAGAAGAACTAGAAGATCCAGGTATGTTCTGCTGATTAGTGTCCTAAAAATTTTGTGAATTCACCTAAGATTTATGAATTGCAGAAACTCCTTAATGTGGTCGAAAAGAATTAGTGCTAACATGAATGTCTGGTTGGAATACAACACGTTTAGAAGATCCTTTTGTAACAACCAAACACTTATCAGAAAATTTGTCTTCATATAATCAAGCGAAGTGCATAGCTTAAGGTAATGAATCAGGCTTTAATGGAATGATATCTCTATGAAGATCTTTCTTTAGACCACTAATGAAATATGTTAATAATGCTTTGGGTGACATTCCATCCATTCTATTTGCCAAGGCAATGAAGGTCTCATAATATTGAGTAACAGTGCCTTCATGAGACAGATTAAACAAAGCATAACCAGGATCCTCATATGCAGAAGAACCATAAGCAAATTCAAGAGCCTGCAAAAACTGAGACCAAGATGTAAAATACCCATTCTTATTTATCATCTGATTCCATGGAATCCCCAGACCTTCAAAATGAATTTGAGCTATTTTGAGGTTATAAGGATCTACAATATCAAAGTACTCAAAGAATTGTTCAGCTTGATATATCCATTGCAACACCTACGAACCATCAAAATGAGGAAAATTCAGTCTTATTGCTCTCATCTGTGCAGAAGGGTTAGCATGATAATCATGTTCTTCTCTAATCACTGGTTGAACTGATGTAGAAATAGTGACATTGTCCTATAACCTATGCTGTTGACTTTCCAAAATCACAGATAACCTAGAGAGGGCTTGTTCCATAAGATTCACACATTCATCACGTTGATCCATGGCAGCTAATAACCTCTCCTCATCATGTTCCATGACAGCCATCATAGTATCTAATCGAGCTGTAATATCTTTCATGCAAGTGGATTCCACCATAACGAAACCAAATTCGAAATAGGGAACAAAGGAAAGCACCAAAATGTTATGGATCTTCAATCAAATAAGAAGGGAAACTAAGATCCAAGTAAAATTTACTAAATCAACTGGAATTCTCCTTACAATTCAACTAATTCAGTAGAATGTTCAATCCAAAAGAAATTAATTTCAATGTTGCAGAATCATTCAAGATCTTAACAAGATCTAAAATAGGATCACAGAAAAATAGGTAACAACCAAGGAATTGGTGAGAAATACAAAAGATAATGGGAACCTAACTTCCCTCCCGATCTGATTGTCAGAAATCACCGCCGGAACTCTCCAGAGATCACTGACATTTAGAACCAGGCCACATTTCTCTCAAACAAAAGCTAACCCTCTTCTTCTTCCTATTATCCTTTTATATCCCTCTCCAGCTGGAAATAACAAACCCTTACAATATTCTCCAATTGCCCTTCTTTCATTTAACCACGTCATTGCTCGTAATGAACTCTTTCAAATGAGAGTTCCTCCATTTGATCCTCTGGTCACGCCCACCAATAGCTGTTTTATTAGCCATGCCCCACCAATGAATGGAATTATAATCTGCTGATGTGGAAGGCAACATCCCACTCACATATTTTCATTTAAACCCTCACTAATTGGCACCAGCTTCTCTCCCACCATGATAGCTTCCCGGGCTTTGTCGGTGTCAGAGAGTGGAGCGAGGATGAAGACGATGCCGAGGAGGAGCCGAAGAAAAAAAAAATCTTGATTTCAAAGACGTTCCCGATTGAATCATGAAAATCTAAGTGAAGAGCAAGTGAAGTATCGAAGACTGGGGAACTATGGCCTAATAAAGCCCAAAGCTAATGATTTGATACCTGCTTAACTAACAGTTGGTAGTCAAAATCGCACCAGGATTGATATGTGACGAGATGTATAAAACCATCCAACGCCTCTAGCTTTGTGACAAGTGGATAAGTCGATGACGTGGCGTGAAAGTAACTGCATGAAAGGGAAGTATGAGCTAGGTTGTGTGAGATTTTGAGTTTGGGGGCACATCTTAGTTTCCTCACTGTACTGGGCCCACCCTTGTCTTTGTCGTTTAATTATGTATGGGTGTAAAAATAAGGAATATTATTAGTTGAGAATAATGAATATCAATCATTTATTTTTTGTTTAATTGAGAAAATTTGGTGATTTTTCAGCTCTTTTGCTTTCTTATCCCCTCGTTGTTCTTATCCTAGTTTTGTAATTCATTATTTTCTCCGGGAATACCATCACCATGTCTTCACCCGATTGAATATAGATACATGACATATCTTCTAGAGATGTTCCTAAATTTTAAATATTAAAAATATCCTATAGTATCATTAGATGTAAATCCATCAGTTTCCATCATTTTATGTAAATTATAAAATTGTATCAAACAATACCAAATAATAATCATATACGATAAACAACAATAATTTTACACACTTTTCTATATAGATAATTACTAGAAGCATATCGTCAAATATTTTTAAAAACAATAACTCATTTGTTATATATATATATATATATATATATATATATATATATATATATATGCAAAGTAATTATCTAAATGTAACGTATGACAATAATATGTATGCTATTAAATTTGTTAGTAAAGTAGAACAGATGATTGGCCATTTGTTTTTGTAGATTAGTATGTGAAATTACCAAGAAGTAAATATGCTTGGTAGGGGTGAGCAAAAAAAAAATCTGGATTTGATGATCCGATCCAGTATCCGATTTTTTGGCCCGAATTTTTTGGGTATCCGATCAGAAAAAGAGGGTCGGGTACCTGATCTGAATTTTTCAGATGAAAATCTGGTCGGATACGGGTCAAGAAATTAAAAATCGGGTATCCGAATTCGATCAGGTTTTAATTTTTATTATATTCTATATACATATATGATAATTTTAAATTTTATATGGTCTAAAAAGTAAAAATGAAAAAAATTTCCAAATCCCTCATCTAAACCCTTTAAGAGTTATATATATATACACACATTAATAAATTTAAATTTTGCAAGTGCTAAAAATAAAAAAATATCCAAATGGCTAATCAAATAACTTGAAGAGTTATATACTTATATAGTTATATATATATATATTAATAAATTTAAATTCTACATGGGTTAAAAGTAAAAAAGAAAAAAATTCCAAATCACTGCCTCCTAGTCCCCAACGGCTATTACCTCGCCTCTTCTCTTTAGCCTCTATTCTAATCTATTTTCTCTAGCAACTAATGATCATATTTGATTTTTTTTTTTGGTAATGTCTAAGATTGATAAAACTCTTTATTATTTTTGTTATGACTTTTGTTGTGTGGAGAATAACATAAGACTTTAATGCTAAGTTATAAGTTTTTAATATTTGTTTTTTATGTAATGTTGTTATATAAAACAAATCCATGGAGTAAATAAAATTTAAATTCGGATATCTGATATCCGATTTGGTTTAAACCGGATATCCGATTTTTGGTACCTGATTTAAACTAGGTCAGATACGGATTAAGTTTTTGTAGATCTGAAAAACTGGGTACCCGATCCGATTCTAAAAACTGGATCGGATACCCGATTTTGCTCACCCCTAAGCTTGGTATTACTTTTTAATGTGCATAACTATTTTTAAACTCTAAATGCATCCAAATTCAACTTATCCAATGTTTAGAAGAAGAATTGGATTTTTTTTTTTTTGGATTTTTATTTTTTAAAAAATTACAAACTAAATGTGCCAATCTGCTATTGGGCTAATTACCTAAGGTTGGTGGGTTGCACCAGCCTGCCACGGTTAAGAGACAAACTATATCGGTTTGGAGCACCATCACTTGTTAGTAAATATGAGTAAAAAAAAAAAATAGAGCTTGCGCTTTACTAAGCGCAGTGCTAAAAATAACAAAGGTAAAAATCGCGTGAACAACATTGCATATCAAGCAACCTAAGGGAGAGTGCAGTTATAGCATTAAAGGAAATGGGGAACAGAACTTAACACAAAGCCTAAGGTTTACTTCTTTTGTTTTCTAAACAACTTAACAACTACAAGGGTTCACCTTCTCACATCTCTTTCAATGATCATTTTCTTTGCAAAACAGTCTTATTTACACTTAATTCTTATAGCATAGCCGTTGCCATCCTTCGACTTGTTCTCTTTAGTGTTCTATCTCTCTCTCTATTGTAGCTGCTACCCCTGCCACTACTACTGACAGTCGTGGTAGTTGATGATGATTAAAAGGTCATTAGATTTATAGAAACATAATATAGTATTTTGATTTGAGGTTATGTTTTATAGATGTATGATTAAATAGACAAATTTCTGCTGCTTATTTTGTATACTTGTAGCTTTATATTGTTTTGATAAAAGAAGAGATCAAACTGAAATTTTAATTCTTCAACTGCAGGTATGAATTTGTCGTTTGTTATGTGTTGCCTTAAGGTACAAAAATTGTTGGTTGTTGATTGAAGACCATTGTGATTGAGTAAGAGCTGTGGTTTGATGTTGCTGTAATGTTGAGGAGTGACTGAAGATCGTGAAAGACCAAGAGTTAATATTTCTCTTTTAATGTTTTCAGTTGTCTGTGTTTGTCTAAGTTTGTATATATTTGAACGGTAGTTATGTTAGGTGCTTGTATAAAGGGAAATTAGGTTTGAAGAATGGAGGGTTGTGATCTCATCATTAAGCAGAAGTGGCTTAAGTTTGAGGCAGAGCACACTAAGCGATTGCCTATTTTAAGCATGCAACATGTGTCTTATGACTCATCACTAACCTTTTAAGTTAATTTAAAAGGAGTTTGGTTACTGTAGTTTGTATAGAGCTTTGGTGAAATTATTAGTGTTTTTTACCATGTTTTTTTCCTTTATTGAATAAAATCTTTGGTTTTGGTTTTCTGATCTTCTGCTAAGCCTGATCTATGATTTTTAATAGTGGTATCAAAGCTTTTAGGTGAGTGTTTTTTTATGTGCTTTTGTTGTGTGTTAGTGGAGTAGAGTTGTCAAATTAAAGCGAGTGTGTGTATTGTGTGGTTGTGAAGTGTGAGCTAAGGATAGTGGAGTATGGCTTCAAGCTCTTCATCATCTACACTTGAGATTTCTACTTCATCATTGCTTGTGTTCAAGGATAGAGATGGAGTCAAAGAATGAAGACCTTCTTTAGGTCTCAAAATTTGTGGAAAAGTGATTGAAGTAGTAATCAAAGAAGATACATAACTAAAGATGATGGGAAAACCAAAAAGATGATGATAAGGCATTGTTTTTAATTCAACAAGATGTTGATGAAGCTATATTTGATAGGATTATGAGGTTGAACATAGCAAAAGAAGAATGTGAATATATTTAGAATGAATATCATGGTACAACCAAGATGGTATCTATGAGGAGGCAAACGTTAAGGCAGAAGTTTGAGTTGTTACATATCAGAGAAGAGGAGTGACAACACCCTTTTGCGTGTGTACCGCAAGTGCATGGGCTTGTCGAAGTAATAATACCCCAATGAGTGGGTAGTCGAATCCATATGGAATAGTGATTAGAAACACAAAGATTGCTATTTAACTAGAACGAGGATGGATTAATAGTGATGTGAATAAGAATCAATGCAAATAGAAATAAGAAAAGAAGAAGAAGACGCATCTAAAAGATAGGAGAGGCAATCAACGATAAATGGGGCACCCAGACATTGCTCACCCTATGACTATTGTTTCAAGTGCAAGACTAATCATTATGCTTCCTAACTAATGTATAATGAGTCATGGAGATCCATAAACACACGGTCCCAAAACTTAAGGTCAACCGTGACTAACCCTACACTATGCCCCGATGGAGAAATTTCTCAGTCTCGACACCTCACACTGTGCTAGGTTGCTTTAGGCTCTAGGGATTCAAAGTGATAAACCCTATTTCCTAAAATAGATCTAACCCTTTGGTCCAGGTGAAAGACCCCTAGTCACAATTGAGCTCCAGATATTAAGGATTACTGTAACGCTTCACTTTATCGCTTGCGCAACTAAGCCCTAACGGAGTTCGTCTCTTAGCACTTCACTCTATTGTGACTGCAAAGAACTCTTAGAACATGGAGGTAGGATAAATCACACCGGAGGGGAAAGGGGACGCTTTGCTACCCTCGACTCACCCTCTCGACCATTGTCTAACCCTCATGGTGTGTCATTTATCCACAAGGATTACCAATATGGATTATCAACTCTAGTGTCACTCTAAGGGAAAATCAACTCAACAAGCATTCAAGATTGGAATTCAATTAAAACATCAATTAAAGAAAGCATAATAAAAGGTCAAAGAAACAACATTATCCTAGGGTTTACAAGTCCAAGTACCCACTAGGGGTTTAGCTCTCTATGGAGCAAAATACAATCAATAATGAAATCAAAAGTAAAAAGATGAAATCTATGAATAAAACTACCTTGGTGTTTGTGTCGATGGTCTTGTAGAGTGGCCGCGTCTTCTCCAAAGGTCCCCTCGTCAAGCCTAGGGCATACGTCGCCGGATCGGTGCCGACGAAAGCTCCCCCAATAACTCTCTTCCGAAGGAAACATGATGTCGAAGGCCGTAAACCCCTCCAAAAACCTAACCAAAGCCTCTCCAAACCCTAGCCGCGGGTGCCTCAAAAGGTGGAGAAAAGATAGCCAAAAGATGGAAATAAGGATTCTGAAATCGGGCTGAAATCGAGCTGAAATCGCGACTTAAAAAGGGATGGAATCAGGCATCCATATGGGGATGCGAAATTTTCACATGCCTTGTGAATCTCCAGGAAATCGATTTTTTGCGGCCTGTGAACAGTAACTGCTATAGTAAATTATTACATTGGTTTTACTACAGTAACCTGCTACAGTACTCCGCCAAAGTACTCCCTAATCCATACTTTTCATCGAGGCAACATAAACGGGCACATGTCTACGCTATAGATTGCGTTGCATCTTCAAATAGAAGCACATTTGACGATAATCTTGCTAGTTTTGCACAAGTCGGAACACATGAGCGTAACTGCCTTTGTGCCTCCTCTAATTTGCATATTTTCTTGAACACAATGGAGGTTGGCACACACTTACATGTCTTTGAGCACAACTTATGTCTTCACGTTTGTTCACTCCAAGATTCCATCAACCAAAGTGCAAACTCAATCTACTTTGGCTTCTTTCTTCTATACTTGTCTCCACAACCCTACATGCACAAAAGAACACAAATACATATGTATTAGCGATAAAATCTGAGAAAAGTAATGCTCATTGTAAGAAACGAATACTTCATATTACTAATACACAAGCACTTATCAAGGAGACTATTCAGTAATATATTACTAGGGGTACTTGCAATTGTTAATCAAATTAGAGGCCTGGGTTATGATCTTATAGATAAGGAAGTAGTGTCAAAAGTGCTAAGGAGTTTGTCTTCAAGGTTTATTCATGTTGTGACTTCAACTGAAGAGGCTAGGGATATTTCCAAGCTCTTTTTGGTTGTTGAGTGTCTTTACAAGCACATGAGGAAAGGTTTAATCAATTTTCTAAAAACATGAAGATAAAGCATTTGTTATGAGAGGTGAATCTTCTAGTAGTGGCCTAAGAGGAAGTGGAGAAGATTGGTCAAGGTCTTTTGAAAGAGGCAATGGTTTTGCTAGAAGGGGAAGAATTGAAGATGAAGAGATAGACCTTGTCATGAAGGCAGAGACAATTTTGGTGATGGAAGAGGTAGCTATAATAATATTCAGAGGCAACAACAATAATTCAGTAATAATAGAGGTAATTATCAACAGTTTCAGATGTTTTTATTATGGAAGATATGGTCATATCAAGTCTCATTGTTGTTCATTGGATAAGAATTTAGAGAAAGGGTCTTCTTCAAGAAATGAACATAATTCAGAAGGTTTTGGAAGTTTATTTATGGTCCATGATGATGAGCCAGTATCCGATTCAGCGTGGCTACTAGACAGTGGATGTTCTAGTCATGTGACAGGAAGAAAGGAATTCTTTCATCAATTGGAAGAGTTTCAAGGGTCCAAGGTGAAACTTGGTGATGATAAAGAATTTAAGGTTCAAGGTAAAGGTTCAGTTGCAGTGAGATTTCACGATGAAGGTGTTAGTGTAAGCCCTAGCCCCAATACATTGTATGAACTCTTATTATTTGGATAATTATTATGAGGCATCGTTATATCTGTTATTATTTCTGTGCATAGTTAATAAGATAAAATATCCTTGAATATTAGTTCTGCTCAAGTTATCAAATGCGTGATTTGGATAGTAAAACCTTGAAGTATAAACTAGAACAATATTCTAAATGTCCCTAGTCGATTATTTTCATGGGAATGAAAATAAATTAAGACTAGTATGTCTTTTGTGAGATTACCTTGTTTTACGGGTCATAGGATATGAGATATTAATCAAAGGACATAGATACATATTAGGGAATAGTGTACCTGGAACGATCTGCTCTTGAGAACACTACATGACTGTAAAGTCATAAGTGTTTTTCTCAAGCAATTCTTGTACTCAAATCCTTTGACCTGAAATCACTATAGATCTCAGATGAATCCTTACATGCTTTAACTTATGCCTAACGTCATCGTAACTAAGTGGCAAGTATGGGTTTGTTTGGGCATGTCGCGGTTCATGCTAGGAGACATGAGTGAAGTGAAGGGATTATCCCTCTCTGTAGAGAGAATGAATGTCACTGTCCACTTGATTAGTAAGATTCAGTAGTGCGTGGTCACGCCCAAGGGAAATGATAAGAGTTATCATTTACTTGACCTAGTCAGTTCACTAAGAGATGAAAAAATTAATTAGCATTAAAATAAGGGTGACTCGCTCCATACCTTATGCTAATTAAGATATGCTGTGGCAAAGGATTGTATGAGGTTGTGATAGGTTCTATTAATTCTCAAAATTGACCTCCATTTAATTTTAGGGTAATCGCATTATCTTGCTAGAGAATAATTATGATTTATGAGCGTTAAAATTGTTTAAGCTCATTGCCAATGCTAAATGGACCTACAGGATCATACACTAAGAATGCCTGGGTCAAGGTTCAGTATTTGTTACTTAATGGACCACCTATTTTGAGTTTTGGTGAAAAATCTAAATTAGGTGGAGTGAATAGCTTATTCGGGTTGGGTTTTATTAAGTGTTGATCCAATCTAATCGATTTGGTTAATTAAAATGATTTAATTAATCAAGTAAAGAAGAGATTCCTAATTTGATTAGGAGTGAACGGTTTTTTCATAAATTAGGATTTTGGGTTTCTAATATAAATAGATGTTCTAACCCTAATATGAAAAGAGAGAGAAAAAAATAAGGTTATTGAGAGATTGTCTCTTAAGAAACCCTAGCCGCCACCCACTCTTTGGCCGCCGCCGCCAGATCTCGCCACTGCCGCACCTACAGTCCCTTTTCTCTTAAATATCGGGTGCTTGCTATTTGAACCAAAAAACTAAGTTTGTTTCTTGAGGTACTAGCATATCTGCTAGATTCCCAGAGGTGTTCGTGTATCCGTGATAGTAGAGGTTGCAGTCCCTTTCGATTTCGGGGAAACATGGGTGCGTTGAGAATCGTCATCAAAAGAAAGGTATAACTTTTAATTATCTATTTATTTTGAATTTAGTCCTAGTTCTGTCATAAGCTAGGGTTTTATCATGTTTACTTGCTGTTAAAAGTTTTGTCATCCGCTGCGTTTTGGCATGTATTTTTCTCATGTTAATTCCCTTGTTAGAGTGATAAGATCCCAACAGTGGTACCAGAGCCAGGTTTTGCATGCCTATAGGATTAGATGTTAGATCTATTAATAATGTTATTTTAATTGACATTTCATGCTAATAGAATAAGATGATAGATCCCTATTCTGTTAATTTTGTTAATCCGATTAACTAGTTAATATTTCCTAATATGATTAGAAAATAATTGATCATGCTTATGTTTAGAAAGATTTTATTTTCTATTTGCAAATCTTGATTTGATTAGGATTTTAAAATTGGTTATATATATATATGTTTAGGCCATATGTCCATTTATAAGTTTTTAAAATTGTTTTGTTAGGCTTATTTTGGTATGCGCCATATATGTATATGTGCTTCTTTGGTATGATTGTTTTATTGTTTTTGGTATAATTGTTATGTCTTAAACATTAAAATTCTACGTAAGGAATTGATCAATTTGATTGATAGCACAAATCAACTAATAGTGAGTTTTAGGGGTTTTAAGAACATTTCATTTGATGAAATAGATTAAAGGGTTTGATCATTTGGGTTGACACCCAAGCTCGTTATTGGGTTAGTTCTTAGAACCTAAACACATAATTCCTGTATGGCTTAAATTAAAAGTTAATTAAAATTCAGATTCCATGTCTTTCTTGCTTTGTTTATTTAATATGCGTGTAATGTTGGTTGTGCGTTCTTGGGCCTTAGCTGTTTAAACGGCGGCGTGTCATTTTATTTTTGTACGGCCTATGAGTCGTTATATTTTTGTGTATGGCCTACGTGTCTTTATCAGTTTTGTTTTTTATTTTATTTTATATCATATAAAATTTAAAGACAAGACGACTTGATGAAGACGGAGCCCCCAAAGGTTGGTAGGAGAGCTCGTCATGGCACAACCAGGAAAGGAACCTGCCAGAGATAGTCTCTAGGCTTAGGATTTTTTGGCCCATGAATGTCACATTTATTTCTGGTTTTTATTTATTCCTTACATATGTTTTGGGTGAATGAAATTCCGCTATTACCATGTAAACCGTAATTAATCCCAACAATAGTAAGTCATGAAAATGCCTTCCCTTACTAGAAACTTGTCAAGGCATCGATCATCAAAACACGGGTCATGCCAAAGCTGAGTGCGTTAGATTATCTTTGTAAGGCAAGTGTTGGGATAATGGTTATGGCCAACACTCCAGTAATGGTTTGACTTAACATGGGTAGTGGGACGATCCTAGCCATAGGCATTGAAAAGATTGGGGGTGTACTTTAACACTAAATGTTAACCCCATTATATCCAAGAATCACATATGATGTGGTTGGAAAAAGTTCCTACCTAAATAACCTAGTCTTGGGTGTACAAGCTCAGCTTGACCAATATGAAGTGAAATATGGATCTTGGCCAATCACTAACAACGAATTATTTACATTAGGATATTAATTCATAATGGTGGGAAAATTTTTAAAGACCTCATAACTAAATCTTGCTTTTAATTCTGTGTTGATCATAATGACAACCAATAATGCAAATCCACAAAATTTTTGTTGCGATCTGTCCTTGAGAAGGACAAGCTTAATGGAACTAAATTCCTTGATTGATCTTGAAACCTAGAATTGTTCTTAGATAAGAACAGAAATTGGAATCCATTGAGAAACTGTTACTAGAAGCACCAGCAAGGAATGGTATGGCTATTGTTAAAGAGGCACCCGATAAGTCAAATAATGACTCTAATGATGTTACTCAGCTCATGCTGGCCACCATGAGTCCATAATTACAAAAGCAGTTCATGGATATGGAGGCTTATGATATTATGGTGCATCTTAAGGAAATGTTCCAAGAACAAGCCAGGCATGAAAGGTTCATGACCACAAAAGAGTTGACCTCCTGTAGGATGGCTCATAATACTTATGGAAGTGCCCATGTACTAAAAATGAAAGGGTATATTGATATGCTCGAGAAACTTGATGCGTCAATCCAAAAGGAACTTATGGTGGACCTTATCTTAGGGTCCTTACCAGATAGTTATGATCAGTTTGCCATGAACTATAACATGCATGGTATGGATAAGACACTTATTGAGCTGCATGGGATGCTTAAAAATGCTGAGTAGAGTATCAAGAAATCCATCCCAGTGCTTATGGCACGAAAGGACAAGGGAAAGGGAGGAAAGTGGAAGGATAAAGCTAAGTCCAAGCCAAAGGAGAAATTTAGACCTTATTCCAAAGGCAAGGAGGCTAAGAAACCCAAGCCCAAACCTCAGAAGGAGGGTATGTGTTTTCACTGTAATGATACTGGTCATTGGAAGAGAAACTATCCACTCTACTTGGAAGAGTTAAAGAAGGGAGGCAAGCCCTCTACTTCAGGTATCTATATGATAGAAGTTAATCTCTCTATTTCTATATCATGGGTATTGGATACCGGATGTGGTTCTCAAATTTGTTCAAATATCCAGGGATTCAGAAGTAGGAGACATTTAACTAAAGGTGAAGTTGACCTAAGAGTAGGGAACGGAGCAAGGGTTGCTACAATATCAAATAGGAGACTATCCATTAACTTTGCCTTCTGGACTTGTTTTGAATTTAATAAATTGTTATTATGTGCCTGCTATTAGCAGAAACTTTATTTCAGTTTCTTGTCTAGATAATTATGGTTATAACTTCATTATTAAAAATAATGTTATTTCAATTTTTTATGAGGACATTCTGTATGGCAGTGCTATGCTTAATAATGGGCTTTACGTTCTAGACTTTAAAAACCATAAGTCCATCTATAACATAGATACTAAAAGGGTTAAGTTGAACGAGTCAAACCCTTCATACTTCTGGCATTGTCGTTTGGGTCACACAAATGAGTGATCGCTTCCCCGCAAGTGTACGGGATCGCCAAGTAATACCCCTCGTGCGAGCACGAGGGGGTTATATTCCCAAGGGCCCGAGAAGCTACTCTTACTTCCTTTTCGCTATGTTGTTTAATCTCCAAGTTTGAATGTGATAGTGATAAAACAAATAAACAAGTAAAATGCAAATAAAATGCTAACAATGAAGGCAAGATACGGGGGATAATCAAGGAAAGAAAGCGGTCGCGGATGAGGATCCTCTCAGGGGCTACTAAAGTGTATAGGATGTCAGAACTAACATGCAATTGGCTAGTTGGACCGAGAAAACCCTAGATTAGGTCAACCCGATGGTCATGTCAATTGACCCCTAATCCGGTACGAGTATTGGATACGGAATATCTTCCACCCAAATCCTCCTAGGATTGCAATGGGAAAGGTGGTTTTCTCAAGTTAGGGTTAGAATACAAGCTAACAATTAACCCTAGAATTGGAGGGGTATAAATACCCGATGGTCATGGCATATTTATATGTGTTTCCCTTCCAAGCTTGGTGAGTCTAACACTAGGGCAATGGTCATGCAACCTAGCATTACCTAAGAATTGATACACCGAGTTCTCATGCATACCAAAGCATTCAAATACACCAAGCAAGGATCACAAACAAGCCAAAATATAATAGAAAGAACCAAGCATCCATACAAGCATAAGTTCACCCCCAAGGTTCACCTACATCCGGTGACCTTGGGGTTTAGTTGTTCATAGTCATCAAATACAACAAGAAATCCATGCAAACAACCAAACAAAACATAAGAAAGACTCCATCAAATAATGAAGGCCGGAGAAGCTTCCAAAGACGCCACACAAGAGGTGGCTTCCCTTGTCTTCAACCTCTACACAAGCCCTAGGAGTAGATCTCGCCCTAAATCATGCTCTTCTCGTCGAATCCTCCGTGGAAATGCCCTCAAAACCTTACTTCTAGTTCCGATTTGGTGTGGTGGTGGTGAGCTCCAAGAAGAAGGCTTCCTCCCTCAAAAGAAACCCTAATAATGCTTATAAAGGGATGAACTCGGGCTTCCCTGTGGATTACCTCATGCTCACAATACTACCCGTGAGGATGGTCATAATACTGCCTGTAAGGATATCCAGACTTAGACTTTTTCTGAAATTTTCATGTTCCGGGCTGCTACAGAGCATGCATAGTGCCCAGGGTCCAAAAATAACGTTTTCGATGTCGATTTCTTCTTACATTCCGTCGTTGAGCTCACCTAGGCCTTCTTTGTGCCTGAAACATGAAATAAAATGATTAAACCATAAAAAAAGCATCGAGTTCTCAATAAAATATAATAAACATGCACATTGGTATGTATAAAATACGTACATTTTGACGTTTATCAAACATCCCCACACCTAAGCGTTTGCTTGTCCCCAAGCAAACAAACATGAAGAACAGGGGCAAGAAGATAAATGGTTAAATGCACGACCTCATGCTCAAGCGTAAAGGACTCCACAAGCACAAATGGACAGAAATCAACAACTGAGTTGTTCAATGAATAGTGAAGTGATAATAGTTCTGTCTCATCTAGAGTGCTCCTGTGAGTGTGTGTGCTAACTCCCCCTTGACCTCCACACCCTGGATTACCCCAGGATGCCCATTCACCCAACACAAAATGAAAATGACATCAAGACGCTAAAGACATCCTCAATACTCAATTAAGAATCCTCTGGTTTTGATAAGTGCTTGTGTGATTTGAATGCGAAGCATTCTTTCCTTATGTTGAGCATTACTTTTCTGGGGTATTTACACTAATATGTGTGTTTTTATGTTACTTTTATGCAGGTAGGGTTGTGAGGCCGAGTATGAAGGAAATAGGCCAATGTGGATCATAATGCACCAATTTTGGAGGAAATCTTGCTAAGGTTCAAACGTGAAGACATAGGTCAGGTGTGAGATGCTAGAGTGTGTGCCAACCTCCTCGTATTCTAGTGGGCACATCCATTTGGAGGGGCACAAAGGCAGTCACATTCGAGCATTCCGACTTATGCACATAGAACAAGAGCTCCACCAACGTGTACACCATTGAAGAAGCAAGTGATCCACGATGTGAATGTGTGCCCGTTTGCGTTACCCTGATGAAAGTATGGAATTGGGAAGCTATTCAGGTCAAATACTGTAGCAACACTGTTCACAACCGGCCGAGAAACCAGAGAAACAGAGAATCCACACGGGCGTGCGGAAATTATCCACGCCCGTGTGGAAATTCCGCACGGGACCGTGGAGCATACACGCCCGTGTAGTCGCTCGATTCCAGTCCTATTTAAAGCCGATTCATCCCCGATTTTGGTATTCTTTTCTCCATCTTTTCCCCAACTTGCGAGAGGGCTTCGACTAGAGTTTCGAGGGGTATTGGCCAAGGTTTTGGAGAGGTTCTATGGCTCCGACATCGTCATTCCTTAGGAAGAAGGTTGGTAGGGGAGCTTCCGTCGAGGCGTATCCTATACCGGACGAGGAAATTCTTGGACGACGAGTAGAGGACTTCCCACAAGACCATCGACATGACTATCGAGGGGGTTTCTTTATGGATTCTTTGCTTTTACATTCTATTTCATTGATTGTACTTAGCTCCATGGAGAGCTAAACCCCTAGTGGGTACTCGGGTATTGTGAACCCTAGGATGTATTTGTTTCTTTGAACCTTTTTATTATGCTTTCAATAAATTAATGTTTATTGTGAGTTCCAACCTTGAATGCTTGATTGTATGAATATTTCCCCTAGAGTGACACTAGGGTTGAGAGTTCTTGTTGGTAACCTTGTGAGTGAGTGACACACCACGAGCGTTAGACAAAGCTAGGTTGGAGAGGGTTGAGAGGGTGAGTCGAGAGGCACAGGAGCGTCCCCTTTCCCCTCCGGTGTGATAAATTCTACCTCCGTTCCTCGAGTTCTTTGCGGCTATAATAGAGTGAATGGTCTAAGGGATGAACTTCCACTGGGGCTTAGTTGCGCGTGCAACGGAGTGAAGCGTTGAGGTGATCTTAGTATCTAGGGCTTAATTGTGGTTAGGGACCTTCCACCTGGACCAAAGGGTTAGGTCTATAATTAGAAAGAGATTTATCACTTGGAATCCCTAGAGCCCATTGCAACCCTATGCGAGTGCAAGGTGTTGAGATTGTTTGATTTCTCCTCCGGGACATGTATAGAGTTAGGCATAGTTGACCTTAGATTTGGGACTATGTAATTAAGGATTTCCACGACTCACCATTGCATTGATTAGGAAGCATAATAGAGGGTTCTTGCACTTGAAACAATTATCCTAGGCGGAGCATTATCCGGGTACCCCATCTTTATCGATTGCCTTACCCCCTTCTTTACTTTTGCTCCCTTTCTTGTTGCTTTTATTGTTGAGAATTGAATCATTATCACACTCATTATCATTGATCTTTCACATAGCTAAGAATCGAAATTAAGTATTTTTATTCCCTACTCCCTGTGGATTCGATACCCGCTCACCCGGGATTATTACTTCGACAAACCCGTGCACTTGAGGGATATACGCAAGGGGACCTTGTCAGGTTCCTAGGTAAAACTCTAACTTTCAAGTGGCTACGTAGCAAGCATCAGGGGAACAAGAGAGATACTTTATTTCTTTCACACATATATACAACATACACCCTTTTTTTTCCTTTTCATTCCGACTAACATAGACTGCACAAAAATTTTTACAATCTTTCTGAAGGATGCACATGCTGATTAGGCACAAGAGCCACCCAACGTACTCGAATACAGTCTACATAGATGCATTCATGCTATACTAGCAGAGGAATACTGTCATAGACTCATTTTTTTTTTCATTTTTTTCATTTTTTTTCTTTTTCTTTTTCTTTTCACATGCACAATTTGTATCTCATGTCCCCAAGTATAAAACTAGCTACAATAGTTCACTTTAAGGTAGAGAAAACAATAAAGGAACTCAAAAGGGCTTAAAAGTGCATTAAAGATAGAATTTAACAAATTAATGCCAAAATCATAATGATGGGTTGGTTGGAGTGTACAAGGTGAAAGTGCTCGTGAACATGTATAAAGGTGCACAAAAGATGAAACAAATCTACATTCAAGCACAGATAGAGTACAACTCACAACTATCATTCTACCAAGCTAGGAAGTCCTTAACAATGAAATCGTAGCTATCATTGGTGATTCAAGCATGCAATTGTAAAAATACTCCATCCCCACACCTAAAGTTGTACATTGTCCCCAATGTAACTAAATCAGCAGAACAAGATGGGAAAGATAGGCAATAAATACAAGGAAATGAAGTAGGAAACTTTCCCAGTCAGGTGATGAAGAGATTGATACTCGGGTCCGGACTTAGGGAAAAACAGTGTGATGAGGGCCTGATGCTTCTTCCCGAATGCATGAAAGGAGATAGAACTTTGTTGGTGAGTGAATGGACAATGCTTCACAACCTCGATGGTGCTCAAAACTTCTAGTGTTAACTCCTAGTAGGTGGGCTCTTCAATGGAGAATAATTTGTCCCACCCACTATGGGAGATGAGCTCCAAGATGATACCATCCAACCCCAACATCATCAAGACATCCCAATCTATTCTCTGAATGGTTCCAAACCCCTTCCACGATAAAAGTGCATAACATGTCTTGTGCTCTTCATTCTTAAACTTTGGTTCGTTGGGAGGGGGAGAAGGGTCCCTCCTAGCCTTCTTGTAGGCCACTTTCTTCACCCTCATACCTTAACCCTAGCATAAATAGGGTGATTCAAAAGCTTAAAATGGCCAAGAGAGTGTTTAAACCTTGAAATTCCTTCACAAAATAAGATTAGAGGAGGAGGAGAGTGATCTAGAGCAAAAGAAATGAGTGGATTTGGTGGAGAAATGAGAAAGTTATGAGAGAAAGAAGATGAGTGTGTGAGTGAGAAGAAAGAAGGCGAGTGAGGGGCTGATTTAAACCCTCACTCGGGTATCCTTACGGGTGCCCTTGCGGTAGCAAGGGCCCTCGGGATTGCTCACGGGTGCCTTTGCGGGAGCAAGGGCACCCGTGAGAGCTCTCTGGATGCCTCACGGGTGTCCTCGCGGGCACAAGGGCACCCGTGAGAGCCCTCTAGATGGCTCATGGCCTCTCTCTCGGTCATAAAATGGACGATTTCCAGATTTACATCAACTTAGCCTCCTCCAAACCTAAAAAACAATGAAAACAAAGCCAAATTAAGCACATAAACACTCAAGAATTTAATTTCATGGAGTCTAATCATCAAATCACTCAAGGCATTCTCAACGACATGGATGAAAAACATAAGAAAGACGATGAACAAGGCTACCAAACATGCACAAAAACTAAAGAACACAAACCACAAACACTCAAATATACGAAAAGAGAAGGTAAAGAGTTCAAAAGCTTGGGTTGCCTCCCAAGAAGCGCTTGTTTAACGTCGTTAGCTTGACGTGTTTTACCTCATGATCATGGTGGGACATATGGTGGAGAGTCACCTCCATTCTTTGGCAAAGTGTTGCTACCCGGAAAGTTCATTGAGAGAGACATGAAAAAATTTAGAACTTGCCTTGGCTCTCGAAGTATAAGCGGTCTACCTTCTTGGGTGGCATTGTGGAGACAAACACACTTCTTTTCAATCTTTCATTCGCTTTTCTCCACACTTTCTTCAAGGTTTTCTTTTTCTGTCCATGAGGTGGTGGGCTAGCCTCCATTTGGGCTACTTTGTGAGTTGGTGGAGGAGAGGGGACCTTGGCCCCAACCTCATTGATCTCGAACCCCTCCAAGTACTCATCCAAGGGATTTAGAGCCAAAACCTCCTGCACACAATCAAAGATGATTAAATTAGTATTATCAGTAAAGTATAAAATATCATCATGATCAAGTGTGTTTTTCATTGCTTCGGGGAGGGTGAAGACCACTTGTTCATCTCCAACTCTCAAGGTCATCTTGCCTCCCTTGACGTCAATCAAAGCACCAGAAGTGTTAAGGAATGGGCGACCGAGAATCAAAGGGACTTCAACATCATCGTCCACATCTAAAATCACAAAGTCCACTCGGAATGATAAGTTTTGTCAACTCAAACTAGAACATCCTCAACCACTCCTCGAGGTCTTCTCATCGAGCGATCCGCAAGCTGCGTAGGTCATCCGCGTGGGCCTCAAATCTTCTAACCCTAACTTTAAGAACAAATTATATGGCATCACATTTATGCTGGCCCCGAATCGGCTAAAAGCATTTTCTTTTCATTCCTTCCCCAATCACACGGGGGATGATGAAGTCACGGGATCGGTGAGTTTCTTAGGAAGCATCTTCTAGATCACAGCAGAACAATTCCCCGACAGAGTCATGGTCTCCAAGTCTTCTAACTTCCTCTTGTTAGTGAGGAGATCCTTCAAGAATTTAGCATACTTGGGCATCTGTGAAAGAGCCTCGACCAGGGGGATGTTAATGTGAAGTTGCTTGAAAATGCCAAGGAACTTTTTGAATTGGGCTTCTTCCTTGTCTTGCTTGAGCCTAGAGGGGTATGGCACTACAGGCTTATACTCAGGCCCCTCTCGGATCGGAGACTTAGGAACATCTTCATCAGGCTTCTTCTCACTCTTTTCACTCGCATTCTCACCTGAACTAGGGTCTTCCCGAATGGTTACCCCATCATTGGAGGCACTTGGACTCTCCTTGGCCCTTGCCTCCAACTGTTTCCCACTTCTTAGTGTGACAGCCTTCAAATGCTCCCTCGGGTTGCTTTCAGTGTTGCTTAGTAAGCTACCTGAGGGTCGTTCTAATTGTTCTCTAGCAAGCTATCCCACCTGGTTCTCAAGAGATTGTATAGACGCTTGAAGATTTCTCAACACAGTGCTTATCTCACTGAACTGTCCCCCATGCTGTGTTAACTTATTGTTAATATTCTGAAATCTTGCCTCAGTATTAATCATGAATTTTACCAACACATCTTCAGTGGTATATTTCCTGTCTTGTGGTTGTTGGGGCTGAAACTGAGGACCTTGAGGTGGTGGTGGTCTTTGTTGTGACTGACCTTGGTTCCAAGAGAAATTTGGATGGTTCTTCCACCCCGGGTTGTAAGTGTTGCCGAAAGCATTTCCCGGACCCCTTGGTCCTCCACTGACATACTCTACTGACTCAGTCGGTACAGGGGAAGCAACAAAAATGGGGCATTGGGTTGTTGCATGCCCAACACCACATGTTTCACATGACATCACTGCCTTAGGACTTGAGCCAGAACCCAACATGAACTGATCAAATCTCTGTGTCAAAGCTTCAACCTTTGTGGCCAATGCATTGTTATCCATGATACTCTTGGTCAAAGCATCCACTTTTGCAGCCAAAGCAGTGGTTTCATTCACCTCGTACAGCCCTGCTACTCTTGGTGCCTTTTGTCTAGTGCTCCAATGACATTCGTTGCTAACCATGTTCTCGATTAATGTTTCAGCTTCTTCAGGGAGTTTGTTGCTCAAAGAACCACTAGCTGCTGCATCGATGAGCTGCCTTGTAGCATAATTCAGCCCATTACAAAGCATCTGAACTCTCATCCATGCAGGGAATCAATGATGAGGGCACATGCATAGAAGATCCTTAAACCGGTCATGTGCCTCAAACAATGTCTTGGTGTCCCCTTGCCTGAAGGATGAAATCTCCTGTCTCAGTCTTACTGCCTTGCTTGGTGGGAAATATCTAGCAAGGAACTTCTCCACCATGTCTTTCCATGTGGTGATGGAACCAGGAGCTAAAGAAGTGAGCCATATGTATGCCGCTCCTCTCATACTGAATGGAAATAATCTCAACCTAATGGCATCATCAGATATAGAGTTGATCTTGAAGGTTGAGCAAATTTGAAGGAAGCGAGAAAGATGAGCATGTGGGTCCTCATCAGCTAACCCATCAAACTATACTGAGTTTTAAACCATTCCTATCGTGCTTGCCTTGGTCTCAAAATTATTGGCCAGAACAGTAGGTACTTGCAAACTAAATTCCTCCCCGGTAAATTGTGGCCTCTCAAAATCGGATAAAGTTCTCCTTGGGTCGGCCATAACTGAAGGCTCACTAGATTCAACCTAGAACTCTTGTTGTCTTGAACTTTCGGCCACTTCTCTCAACCGTTGATGCAAGGCTCGTTCAATCTCGTCGTTGGGCTCAACTAAATTCACTTGACTCGCTCGTGTCATAAGATGGGTACCTTGCAAGATAATTAGAGTCAAGACGCCACACAAGAGGTGGCTTCCCTTGTCTTCAATCTCCTCTACACAAACCCTAGGAGTAGATCTCGCCCAAAATCACGCTCTCCTTGTCGAATCCTCCATGGAAATGCCCTCAAAACCTTACTTCTAGCTCCGATTTGGTGTGGTGGTGTTGAGCTCCAAGAAGAAGGCTTCCTCCCTCAAAAGAAACCTTAACAATGCTTATAAAGGGATGAACTCGGGCTTCCCTGCGGGTGGCCTCACGCTCACAATACTGCCTGCGAGGATGGTCATAATACTACCTGTAAGGAAATTCAGACCTAGACTTTTTCTGAAATTTTCATGTTCCGGGCTGCTACAGTGCATGTACAGTGCCCGGGGTCCGAAAATGACGTTTACGATGTCGATTTCTTCTTACATTCCGTCGTTGAGCTCACCTAGGCCTCCTTTGTGCCTGAAGCATGAAATAAAATGATTAAACCATAAAAAAGGCATCGAGTTCTCAATAAAATACAATAAACATGCGCATTGGTATGTACAAAATATGTACATTTAGACGTTTATCAACAAGAAATGCATCTCAAGACTTCATAGGGATGGAGTTCTTGGCTCATTTGATTTTGAATCATTTGAGGCATGCGAATCTTATCTCCATGGAAAAATGACTAAAAGACCTTTCAACAAACAAGGTGAAAGGGCAGGCGATTTATTGGGACTAATACATTTTGATGTATGTGGACCATTAAGCACATATGCTAGAGGTGGTTTTGAGTGCTTCGCTACTTTCATAGATGACTTTAGTTGACATGGCTACGTCTATCTTATGAAGCACAAGTCCGAGACTTTTGCAAAATTCAAGGAGTTTAAGAATGAAGTACAAAACCAACTTGACAAAAGTATTAAAGCCATTCGATCAGATCGAGGTGGTGAGTACTTAAGCCAAGAGTTTGATCATTATTTGAGAGAGTGTGGAATAGTTTCACAACTCACTCCTCCTGGAACACCTAAGTGGAATGGTGTATTGGAAAGGAGGAATTGGACTTTATTGGATATGGTTCAATCATTGATGATTCAAGCTGGTCTTCTAATATCCTTTTGGGGATATGCCCTTGAGACTGTTGCATTCTTGCTAAATAGAACACTAACTAAGGCAATTGAAAAGACACCATATGAGATATGGACTGGGAGAAAGCCTAATATGAATTTTCTACGAATTTGGGGTTGCGAGTCACATGTTAAAAGGTTAACATCAGACAAGCTTGCATCTAAGACCGATAAATGCCTATTTGTGGGGTATCCCAAGGAAACTAAGGGATACTATTTCTACAACCTTAACGAGAACAAAGTGTTTGTTTCTCGGAATACTGTCTTCTTGGAGAAGGAGTTTCTTCTCAAGAAGACAAGTGGGAGTGGATTACAACTTGAGGAGGTTCAAGTTCCACAAATTAATATAGAGGATAGTTTGGAAATGGAAATGGATTCACAAAGAGTTATGGAACCCGAACCCATTACACAAGAACCAAGAAGCTCTGGTCGGATTCGTCACGAGCTTGAGAAATATGGTTTTCTCATTACTAATAATCAAAGCATAAAGCTATTGGATTAGGATGATCCCATCACCTACCGAGAGGCAATTAAGAGTTCTAATTCGGATAAATGGCTTGGAGCTATGAAATCTGAAATGCAATCGATATATGATAACCAAGTATGGAGTTTCGTTGATCTACTGTAAGGTGCTATGATCATTGAGTGTAAATGGATTTTCAAATGTAAGGCTGATAACACCTTCAAAGATAGACTAGTGGCGAAAGGTTTCAGACATACTTGATAAGTGCTTGTGTATTAGTAATACAAAGTATTCATTTCTTACGATGAGCATTACTTTTATCAGGTTTTAGAGCTAATACATGTGTATTTGTGATACTTTCATGCATTTAGGTTTGTGAAGCTAAGTATTAAGAAAAGAAGCCCAAGTAGATCGTGAATGCACTATTTGGTGGAATCTTGAAAGGAACAAATGCGAAGACACAAGTTAGGTTCGAAGATACGTGAATGTGTGCCAACCTCCATGTATTTAAGCAATTACAATGAGTTAGAGGGGCACGAAGGCAGTCACATTTGCGTATCCTGACTTGTACATTGATAGCAAGATCTTCACCAATGAGGCTTTTTATTGAAGAAGCGTCGTGATCTACAGCATAAACGTGTACCCGTTTATGTTGCCTCGATGAAAAGTGTGGAATTGGGAGTGTTTTGGTAGGGTACTGTAGTAGGGCAACGTAGCAAATCACTATAGCAATGAAATGTAGCAGTTACTGTTCACAACCGACTGAAAATCAGAATTTCGGAGAATCCACACGGGTGTGTGGAAATTCCACAGGGCATGTGAGAAATCCACAAGCCCGTGTGGATGCCAGATTCCAGCCCTATTTAAGCTGCGATTCAGCCCGATTTTGGGGGCCATCTTTCATCCTTCTCTCTAACGTTTTTCTCTATCTTTTGGGATGCCATCGGCTAGGGTTTAGAGAGGCTTTTGGCAAGTCTTTGGAGTGGTCCTATGGATTCAACACCGCGCTTCTCTTAGAAGAAGAGGCTACTCCACAAGACTATCGACATGAATACCGAGGGTGTTTTCCTATGGATTACTTGTTTTTACTTTTGATTTCATTATTGATTATATCTTGCTCCATGGAGAGCTAAACCCCCTAGTGGGTATTTGGATTCTGTAAACCCTAGGATGTTTTTATTTCGTTGACCTTTTATTATGCTTTCCTTAATTGATGTCTTTAATTGAGTTTTAATCTTGAATGCTTGTTGAATGATTTTTCCCTTAGAGTGACAGAGGGGTTGAGAGACCATCTTGGTAACCTTTGTGGATGAGTGACAAACCATGAGGGTTAGACAAAGCAAGGTAGGAGAGGATCAAAAGGGTGAGTCGAGAGGTAGCAGAGCGTCCCCTTTCCCTTCCGATGTGATTTATCCTACCTCCATGTTCCAATAGTTCTTTTTCGGTCATAGTAGAGTGAAGGGCTAAGGGATGAACTCCACTGGGGCATAGTTGCGTGAGCGACAGAGTGAAGCATTGAAGTGACTTTAGCACATGAGACTTAATTATGACTAGAGATCTTTCGTTGGACCAAAGGGTTAGATCTACACATAGGAATAGGGTTTATCACCTGGAATCCCTAGAGCGTCTTACAGCTTTACATAGTGTGAGGTGTTGAGACTGTTTGATTTCTCCGGCGAGGCATAGTGTAGAGTTAGTCACTGTTGACCTTAGGTTTGGGACAGTGTATTCAAGGATGTCCATGACTCATTAAACATCAATTAGGAGACATAATAGTTGGTCTTGCACTTGAAACATTAGTCCTAGGGTGAGCATTGTCCGTGTACCCCACTTCTATCTATTGCCTTTTCTCTCACTTATTTGTGCCTCTCGTTCTTGTTTCTTTTATTTCTGTTTACATTACATTTCATCAACATAATCATTGTTCATCTTCACTTGGTTAAGTAGCAATCTTAGTATTTTTATTCCCTACTCCCTGTGGATACGATACCCCACTCACCTGGGATTTATTACTTCAACAAACCCATGGACTTGCGGGGAACACGCAAGGGGCGTTGTCAAGACTCATGGTATTGACTATGATGAAACCTTTTCACCAGTAGTCATGTTAAAATCCATTAGGATTGTTTTTGCCATAGCAGCATATGATGACTATGAGATATGGCAAATGGATGTCAAAATGGCTTTCCTTAATGGAAACCTCCTTGAGGATGTGTACATGACATAGGCTGATGGTTTTGTCGATCAGAGGAACCCTAACAAGGTGTGCAAACTACTGAGATCCATTTATGGACTCAAGCAAGCATCCCGAAGTTGGAACCTCTGTTTCGATGAGGTAGTTAGAGGGTTTGGCTTTCTAAAAAATGAGGTCTATTTATAAGAAGATTAGTGGGAGCGTCGTCATTTTCCTTGTGTTATATGTCGATGACATCTTGCTTATTAGAAATGATATCCTGACATTGTTAAATGTTAAGCAATGGTTAGGGAAGTATTTCTCAATGAATGATTTAGGTGAAGCTGAGATTATACTAGGTATAAAATCCTATAGGGATAAATCACAACCGCTTTTGGGATTAAGTCAAGAAAAATACATAGATAAGATACTAAAATGGTTAAGTATGTCTAACTCCAAGAAAAGGATTTTTACCCATGTCTCAGGGAGTTGTTATAACTAAAAGGGATTATCCTCATACTAAAGAAAAAAGGGAAAACATGAGTAAGATCCGTTACGCGTCTGCTATAAGATCTATCATGTATGCCATGCTATGTACTAAGCTGGATATCGCACATGCACTAAGCATAACTAGCAGATTCCAACAGGATCCAGGGGAACACCACTGGTCTGCTGTCAAGAGTATTTTTAAGTACTTGCAAAGGACTAAAGATTACCTCTAAGTGTACGGTGGTGAGAATGAGCTCATTGTAATGGTTTACACTGATGCTGCATTTCAAACCAATGTCGACGACAGTAAATCACAATTTGGTTATGTATTTTGCTTGAATGGAGGTGCTGTAAGCTAGAATAGCTCAAAATAGAACACCATCGCTGATTCTACCATAGAGTCTAAGTATATAGCTGCATCAGATGATGCTAAGGAGGTAGTTTGGCTTAAGAGGTTCCTTACTAGATTAGGAGTTGTCCCAAGTATCCTATATCTACTAAACCTCTTTTGTGACAACAACTGGGCCATGGCACAGACCAAGCAGCCCTGGTCACACCAGAAGTCCAAACACATACTCAGGAGATTCCATCTCATTCGGGAGATCGTCGATAAAGGAGATGTGAAAGTTTGCAAGATTGCTGGAGAAGACAATGTAGCTGATCCTTTGACCTAGTAGTTGGCAAGTCCAAAACATGATCACCATGTTAGGTCTTTTGGTCTTAGAGTTACGCCTGATTAGGACTAGTGCTAGTGGGAGATTGTTAGTGTAAGCCCTAGCCCCAATACATTGTATAAACTCTTATTATTTCGGATAATTATTATGAGGCATCATTTTATTTATTATTATTTCTGTGCATAGTTAATAAGATAAAATATCCTTGAATATTGGTTCTGGTCAAGTTATCAAATGCATGATTTGGATAGTAAAACCTTGAAATATAAAACTAGAACAATACTCTAAATGTCCCTAGTCGATTATTTTCATGGGAATGAAAATAAATTAAGACTAGTATGTCTTTCATGAGAATGCCTTGTTTTACGGGTCATATGATATGGGATATCAATCAAAGTACAAAGGTACATGTTAGGGAACAGTGTACCTGGATCGATCCGCTTTGAGAACACTACAAGGTTGTAAAGTCATAAGTGTTTTTCTCAAGCAAATCTTGTACTCGAATCCTTTGACCTGAAATCACTATGGATCTTAGATGAATCCTTACATGCCTTAACTGACCTCTAACATCATTCGTAACTGTGTGGAAAGTACGGGTATATTTGGGCATGTCGTGGTTCATGTTAAGAGACATGAGGGAAGTGAAGGGATTATCCCTCTCTGTGGAGAGAGTGAATATCACTGGCCACTTGATTAGTGAGACTGAGTAGTGTGTGGCAAGGCCCAAGGGAAATGACAAGAGTTATCATTTACTTGACCTAATCAGTTCACTAAGAGATGAAGACATTAATTAGCATTAAAATAAGAGTGACTCGCTCCATGCCTTATGCTAATTAAGATATTCAGTGGCAAAGGATTGTATGAGGTTGTGATAGGTTTCGTTAATTCTTGAAATTGACCTTCATTTAATATTGGGTAATCGTATTATTTTGTTAGAGAATAATTACAATTTATGAGCATTAAAATTGTTTAAGCTCATTGCCAATGTTAAATGGACCTACAGGATCGTACACTAAGAATGCCGGAATCAAGGTTCAGTATTTATTACTTATTGGACCACCTATTTGGGGTTTTGGTGAAAAACCTAAATTAGATAGAGCTAATAGCTTATTTGGGTTGGGTCTTATTAAGTGTTGATCTAATCTAATCGATTTGGTTAATTAAAATGCTTTAATTAATCAAGTATAAAAGAGATTCCTAATTTGATTAGGAGTGAACGGTTTTTTCGTTAATTAGGGATTCGGGTTTCCAATATAAATAGATGGTCTAACCCTAATATGAAAAGAGAGAGAAAAAAATAGGGTTATTGAGAGATTGTCTCTTAAGAAACCCTAGCCACCACCCACTCTTCTCTCTTGGCCACCGCAGCAGGATCCCATAGCCGCCGTGCCTACAACCCCTTATCTCTTGAATCTCAGGTGCTTGCTATTTGAACCAAGAAACAAGTGTTGTTTCTTGAGGTACTAGCATATCTACTTGATTCCAAGAGGTGTTCGTGTGTGCGTGATAGTAGAGGGGAGTCATGATTTGCAGTCCCTTTCAATTTCGGGGAAACAAGGATGCATTGAGAATTGTGATAAAAACAAAGGTATAACTTTTAATTATCTATTTATTTAGAATTTAATCCTAGTTTTGGCATGCGCAAGAGTTTTATCATGTTTACTTGCTGTTAAAAGTTTTATTATCCACTGAGTTTTGGCATGCATTTTTTGCATGATAATTCCCTTGTTAGAGTGATAAGATCCCAACATAAGGAACTAAGGTGATCCATAATGCAAAATATGTGCCAAATCTGGCATATAATTTACTAAGCATAGGGGAATTAATTGCTAATGGTTTCAATGTGGTGTTTGCAAAGGATCAATGTTCTATTCAAGATGCAAGGTTTGGAAGTAAATTATTGGCAATGCAGAAATATAAAAATAATTTGTTTCTAGTGGAGTTTAGAGTCAGTGATCAAGTTAATGCAGCCATTGCTATTGAAGAGTATGCTTTAATATGCCATAGAAGGTTTGGACATTTACAATATGACAATTTTAGAATAATGAATCAATGTAACATGTTGACTGGTTTACCTAAATTAAATTAGTTTGGTCCTTGTGAGGCTTGTATTTATGGCAAGATGTGTAGATTTCCCTTTCAATCTGGGCAACCAAGGAGGGATTAGGAGAGGCTTCAATTGGTGCATACAAATGTTTGTGGAACTATGAAGGAGTTATCTCTTGGTGAAAACATATATTTTCTCTTGTTTATAGATGATTTTTCAAGAATAAATTGGGTGTTTTTCTCAAGAACAAGTATGAGGTGTATCAGTATTTTTAGGAGTTCTTAGCTCTTGTGGAGAGGCAAACCAATCAAAAATTGAAAGTGCTCAGAATAGATAGAGATGGAGAGTTCCTATCAAGAAGTTTTAATCAATAGCGGTCTAAATTAGGTATCAAGCATGAATTGACTACACCATATACCCCACAGCAGAATGGGGATTGCAGAGAGAAAGATTATAATTTAGTAGAAAAGGTAAGAAGTTTGTTAAAGACAGTCAATTTACCTATTAAATTCTGGGCAGAAGCCATTGCCACTGCAGTGTATTTATCCAACATTTCTAATACAAAAGCAGTGAGGAATAGAACTCCGTATGAAGCTTGGTTCAAGGTGAAGCCAAAGGTGACTCATTTGAAAGAACTGTTCATGGTAATGCAATAAAGAATTGTTCATGAATACTATATATTTTACTATTCATGAAGTATGAAATTCAGAAAAACAGAGAGTCCACACGCCTATGTGAATAATCCACATGGGCATGTGAAATCCCGATTTCAGCATTATAAAAGGCCGCCTCGAAGAGTTATTTAGGAGTCTTTTGTCCTATCTTTTGGAGAGAGCACAGCTAGGATTTGGAGGTGGTTTTGACCAGGTTTTGGAGCATTTCTAGCCCATTGACAAAGCCCCTTGAGTGTGACCTGTAAGTGCACGGGTTTGTCAAAGTAATAAATCCCAAGAGAGTGGGTTATCATATCCACAGGGAATAGTGAATAGAAACACAATGATTGCTACTTAACTAAGTGAAGATGAAACAATAATAGTGTGGATAAAATCAATGAGAACAAGACTAATGAAAATAAGAAAGAGAGGCACAATAAAATGAGAGGAAAGGCAATCGATAGAAAGTGGGGCACTCGGACATTGCTCCCCCTAGGGTTATTGATTTAAGTGCATGACCAATAATTATGTCTCCTAACTGATGCTTAATCAGTCATGGAAATCCTAAAATACACGGTCCCAAACCTAAGGTCAAACATGACTAACTCTACACTATGCCCTAGTAGAGAAATCGCTCAGTCTCAACACCTCACACTGTGTACAGTTGCAAGAAGCTCTAGAGATTCCGAGTGATAAACCCTATTCCTATATGTAGATCTAATCCTTTGGTCTAGGTGAAAGACCCCTAGTTACAATTAAGCCCTAGATACTAAGGATTACTTCAATGCTTCACTCTATTGCTCGTGCAACTAAGCCCCAGCGAAGTTCCTCTCTTAGCACTTCTCTTTATTGTGATCGTAAAGAACTCTAGGAACATGGAGGTAGGATAAATCACATCGGAGGGGAAAGGGGGCGCTCTGCTACCTCACCATCTCAATCCTCTCCAATCTATCAATGTCTAACCCTCATGGTGTGTCACTCATCCACAAAGGCTACCAAGATGGACTCTCCACCCTAGTGTCACTCTAAGGGAGAAATCATTCGACAAGCATTCAAGATTAGAACTCAATTAAAGACATCAATTAAGGAAAACATAATGAAAGGTTAATGGAAACAATAACATCATAGGGTTTACAAGTCCAAGTACCCACTAGGAGGTTTAGCTCTCTATGGAGCATGATACAATCAATAATGAAATCGAAAGTAAAAACATGTAATCCATAAGAAAACCCCCTCGGTATTCTTGTCGATGGTCTTGTGGAGTAGTCTCGTTCTCCCAAAGGTCCTCTTGTCAAGCCTAGGGCACAGATCACCGGATCAGTACCGATGGAAGCTCCCCCAATAACTATCTTCCAAGCGAAATGCGGTGTCAAAGCTGTAGAACCACTCCAAAACCCTTGCCAAAGCTCCTCTAAACTCTACCTGCAGGCCTCCCAAAAGTTGGAGAAAATATGGAGAGAAGGATGAAAGATGGATGCCCAAATCGGTACAAGTCGCGGCTTTATAAAGGGTTGGAATCGGGCATCCACATGGGCATGTGGAATTTCCACATGCCCGGGTGGATTTCTGGAAATCTGATTTTCCGTGGCCTGTGAACATTAACTGTTACAGTAATTTATATATTGACCTGCTACAGTATTTCCCAAAAATACTCCCGAATCCACACTTTTCATTAAGGCAACATAAACGACACACGTCTATGCCGTAGATCACATCGCTTCTTCAATAAATTACCATATTGGTGAAGATCTTGCTAACATTGCACAAGTCGGAATACACAAATGTGACTGCCTTTGTGCCTCTCCAAACCATGTAATTGCTTGAGCGAATGGAGGTTGGCACATATTCATGTATCTTCGATTACAACTTGTGTCTTCACATTTTTTCACTCCAAGACTTCATCAATAAAGTACAATCGTAATCTACTTTGGCTTCTTTCTTTCATATTTGGCTTCACAACCCTATATGCGCAAAAAAACACAAAAACACATGCATTAGTGATAAAATCTGATAAAAGTAATGCTCATTGTAAGAAAAGAATACTTCGTATTCTTAGTACACAAACACTTATCACCCGTTCGACATCGATTTCCTTCGAAGGAGAGTTATTGGGGAAGCTTTTGATGGCATTGTTTCAGCGAGGTGTGCCCTAGGCTCGATGAAGGAGTCTTTGGAGAAGGAGAAGCGGCTCTTGAAGACCATCATTGCGGACAACAAGGGGGTTATTCTTATGAATAGTTTACTTTCACATTTAACTTATTCTTTGATCTTGTATTACTCCATGGAGAGCTAAACCCCTAGTGGGTGCTTGAACTTGTAAACCCTAAGTTGTTTTTGTTTCATTGACTTTTATTATGTTTCTTTCAATTGAGTTTTTAATCGAGTTAAAATCTTCAATGCTTATGGTTTGATTTTCCCTTAGAGTGACACTAGGGTTGAGAATCCATCTAGGCACCCTTTTAATGAGTAACCAACACCATTAGGGTTAGACTTAGCAAGATTGAAGAGGGTTTAGAGGGTGAGTTGAGAGATAGCGGAGCGTCCCCTTTCCCTTCTGATGTGATTTATCCTACCTCCACATTCTAAGAGTTCTTTGCAATCACAATAGAGTGAAGTGTTGATAGATCTCCTCCACTGGGGCTTAATTGTACAGGTACAATAGAGTGAAGTGTTGAGAGATCCCCTTCACTGGGGCTTAGTTGTGATTAAGGGCTTTCGCCTGGACCAAAGGGTTAGATCTAGACTTGGGAATAGGATTTATTACTTGGAGTCCCTAGAACCCCAAGCAGTCCCACGCAGTGTGAGGTATTGAGAGTATTCCTTTCCACCAGGGCATATGTAGAGGGCTAGTCATAGTTGACCTTAGATTTGGGACTGTGTGCTTTTGGATTTCCATGACTCTTTAAATCTTAATTATGGGAGCATAATATTAGTTTTGCACTTGAAACAATAGTTTTAGGGGGAGCACTGTTTAAGTACCCCACTTTATCATTGAGTGTTTCTTCCTCTTTATCCTTTTCTTATTTTCTCATCATTTTATTTCATTAACATTTTGAATATAATCACCAATTGATCATCACCTTAGCTAATTAGCAATACTACTTATTTCTAGAGTCTATTCCCTGTGGATTCGACTGCCGACCCCTTGGGTACTTTATTACTTCGACACACGTGCACTTGTAGTACACACACAAGTGTGTGTCACTTACCTTGAACCAAGAGGAGATCAAACTCTAAGGTCCATAAATAAGCCCAAGAAAATCTTCCAAAACCAGCCTTTAGGCTCCCAAATAATGGCCAAGGATGAAAGAAGGAGAGATGGGGAGAGTTAGGGAGAAGAAAGCACAAGAAAAGACATCAAAAATGGGATTAAAATAACCAAAAACTCGGATACATGGCTTGGTGTGCAACCCGCACACCCCACTACTTGGGATGTGTGGCCCACACACCAGGCCACACACCCCTTTACTTAGGGTCGGGTGTGTGGTCCCCTGTGTAACTGCACAAGAGGCCGCCACATGTCCCAGAAGGGGCTATGTGACCTGTGCACAGCCCATGCACCTTTAAAAAGCTCGAAAAACACTCCAAAACTCTCAGCAAGAAGCTCCAAACTAAAAACAAAAAGAATTCCACCAAGACATCGAATGAACAAACCAAGAAAGCCCGAACTAAACCACTCTACACAACAAAGGAAAAACCAAAAATACCACAGATCGTTTAGAATCACAGAGAACAACATAGAACTAATAATGGTCTTAACAATGACCGTTGTGAATCATCGGCCGTGACCAATCCACAACGCTAAAATAGACCATTCCAAGACAAGACTTATGGCCCAAGCAACAAACATACTCACCACGGCTTTCATAGAGAGCGTGGTGAGGCCATGACTGACTCGATATTATTAATACCCTAGGTTTTACAATATTAGGAGGGATCTTTTACCAAATTTGGGAGAGTCGGCTGGATTTTTTTGGAGACATGTGCACCTAGAAATAAATTCCATCAAGATTTCATTAGATTCTGGTGAGTTTTCCAAGGAGGATTCAACATTCATCAATAGTGGAATGAGCGCGAAGAGATTCTACGCCATCTTGACAATCTTAGGATCCTCTCAACCTCAACCATCAGAGACCTATTAGAGGGAGTTAGTTTAGGAATTATTTTGTTATTCTTTTCCTTTGGATGATTATTATTTATTGATTTATACTTGTACATCCATTAGAGGACACAAATTTGAGGGGAATTGCATGTCAATGTATCTCAACTTTTATTTGTGAATTCATTTGGTAGTTTAATATTCTTTCTAGTATTTTGTGATTTATTGCATGCTTGTTAATGATATCTTGTTAATGTGATGAGAAAGATATGCCCACATATTAGAACATCCATACTCTGTTAAATCTATGCATGCGCTAAGAGATTAGGTATTGCTAGATTTTTGGATTAGGGTTTTATTTGCCCTTTTTGTGGAGTTCTTGAACTGAAGGCTAACATAAGAGGCTGGGGTGGAAGAGATTTCATCTTAAGTTCCTAGTATTTTAAACCTGGTTTCCAAGATATTAGGGACCACTAGACCTTTGAATTCCCTCGGTCCAATACTAGATTGAATCATCACCCCTTAGCGCCATTTCACATGTGATTATTGAGGTGATCATCATACGATAACCCAAGTCCTTCTAATTGTACTTAAAGATCCTCAATTGCATTTTATTAATCAAATTGTAGAAGTAAACCTAAGAAACACCGTTGATGTTTAGGCTATTGATTAAGTGAAAATGAAGTAATAGGAGCCTTTCACCATTCCTTGAGGAATACAACCCTCATGCTTACCCATGAAGTATTACTTGATGACCCATGCACATGCATTATATACAGACCTAATAATCACACCTACGCCTATTAATCTACTCACCAACAAGTGGAAGTTAGAAGAGGCATTGACTGTCACCTTAAGCGAGGAGTGCTCCGCTATTCTCCAAAACAAGATTCCTTACAAATTGGAAGATCTAGGGAGTTTTACTATTCCTTGTTTTATTGGTGATTCAATAGAAGAAAGGGCTTTAGTGGACTTAGGATCAAGCATTAATTTGATACCCTATAAAATCTTCCAAAAACTAGAATTAGGAGAGCTCAGACAGACAAAGATGATCTTACAATTAGTTGTCCGATCTATTAGGCATCCTAGAGGTGTGGTTGAGGATCTTTTTGTCAAGGTCGATAAATTTGTGTTTCCTAAAGATTTTATCATCCTTGACTTAAAAGAGGATGTAGAAGTTTTGGGTAGACCCTTTTTACCCACTTCCAAAGCACTGATTGATGTTACTGCTGGAAGGTTGGAGCTTAGAATGGTGTATGAGAAAGTGACATTTAGACTACCCAATGAAATAAATCACTTTCTCAATTTTGATGACTCATGTTATTGGGTTGATATTATTGATGATGTTGTTGATGAGCATGTGCTGGACATAATGTAGGTTAGTTCATTAGAGGCTATACTTGGTGATACGTAAGCTGGAGGAATAGGCCTTCAAGAGGTGAAAAGTGTTGCAGAAATCACACCTCCAGTCGTAAAGAAGAAGAAACATCAATTGGGAAAGAGAGGTAAGCTAGGTAAGAAAAATAACAAAAGTGCAGTAAAGGTAACCCTAACCATCCCTGAAAGATGTGGTAAGCTTTCACTTGTCTTTGTTCAGGTGTAAAATTGATTGTGACTATTTAGAAAAATTTATAAAAAAAGGGGAGAGTGACGTCCATATTCTTAACCCCCCATGATCTCAACAAGTACATCAAGCTCGTGATGTTAAACAAGCTCTTCTTGGGAGGCAACCCAAGGTTTAATTAGTAGGTTTAGTATCATTTTAAAGTGTTTCTTTAATTTTTGAGCTTTGATTTAGTATTTATTTAGTTTCAATAAATTGATGTGATGATCTATGGTTCTTTCAAATTCATATAGTTAAATCTTGTGAACTATTTAAAAGCGTGTTGGTGGTGTTAGGACAATCTTTAAAATCTCCATTCAGGTATATTTGTACACTCATTTTTTGGAGAATGGATTAGAACACCTACACATCCAGGCCCCACACTGCATGTGCCAAATGGCACAACTTGTGCGCCTTGCGGTTTTTTGCCCATACAAGCATGACATAGACTGTGTGAATTTCAGAATTTTTAAGCCTAGGCTTGGCAAAGCCAGTGTAGATTCGTAAAACCTGTGCGATTTTTAGTTTGCTTGCACACAGGTGTGGCACAAGCTATACAGATTCGCACATCTTATGTGGTTTGCAGCCCACATGCATTTACCTAGTTTTCTCCTTTTTCCTTCTTTATTTTCCATCTTCTCTTATATTATCGACATACCTATGGCTTTGTGAGAGGGTAATCATGATTTTCAAGGTTCTTGTCATCATATCATCCAACAAAAATAGAAGAAAAACTTGTTTTTGCATATTCATTGGAAGGTCTCATGCCGAAGAAGTAGTCCACCACTTGTTTCCCATACCATGGGCACCATCACCTCCGCTTGGGAACTTTTTGAGCTGTTGATTTGGATAATCATATCTCTTATTGCATAATTTTGTTTGTGCTTTGTTTATTTCCTTTGTTTCATTTTTGTTGAGCTACACTGATCATCATCTAAGTCCACATGTTATCATCATGTGTTTAGAGGGAATCCTAGTATTTCAATGGTTGAGGGGAGTGTCACAGCTCCTTGTGAGATAGTGAACTCTCCACGAGCGGAGACGTATTCATGGTTTCACTCTAAGCCTCACATCTTGATTTTGGGAGATCTACATGAACCGAGGGAGTATTGATTTTATTTACGTTTATTACTTCCTCATACTCATTTTAATGACTATCTTTACATGCTTTAATGTGTGCATTGGGGACAATGTACAATCTTAAGTGTGGGGAAGGGGTTTGTAGGAATTTGAACTTCCATGTTTAAGTGCTAGGGTAATGAAAGAACATTTTAATTATTCTTGGGAGACTCATAATTTAGACAGATGATTCTTGTTAGGTAGTAACTTTATGGCACATAACAACCACTTTGCTCCACAATTTGATCATCACACACATTTGAGCACAACCCCTGACTATTAGCATGGACACTTAGTGGTGGATTTTGTGAATAAGGACATAATAGTCATCTTGTTTCTTTATGAGTTCAATAAAAGGGAAAAGAAATGAAAAAAAAACTAACATAATAGATAATAAAACACCGAAAAGTCAAATGCTTATGGCTACCCTACTAGTATAGTTTGTAAAGAAAGATGGCAGAAATAGCTATAATCTCTAAAGAGTGAAAGCTACTCTTGAGTAGTTGGATATTGTGCAACACAATTGTTCAATTGATGACCTGTAGGGAGATAAGGCTACCTCAGATATTGTGTGAAGCTACTACCTAATTTAAAAACTTTTGGTTTTAATTATTTGTTTATAGAGAATAATGTCGAAGCTTACATGCCAACCTAGAGTTGAAGGGTAACAAAGTAGGAAGGGTCACCCATGTACACATGAGAATTATATTGTAGAGTGAAATTTATCTTTTTAGCATCGCGAGTTCACGCATTTGCATATTTCTAAGTTTATGAGACTTCCATACTTGAATTCCTGAGATCGAGCACTAACTTTGCTCTGTTTGCTTGAGAACAAGCAAAAGCTTAGTATGTGGATATTTTTGATAAGTACTCATTTATATATGTTTTTATTTACTATTATAGAGCTTTTAAATTGTTCTTGAGCCTTTATTTTATCATTTTAATGTTTATTTCATTTCTTTTTATTTGTAGGTCATGTTTTAACACCGTGGGCAAAAAGGAGCAGAATCGATGTGAAATAATCCAAAAAGAACACAAGTTGTGAGATCAACAATGTTCATGCAGAAAATAAAGAAACCTATCAATAAATGAGTAGAAGAGAATTTGGTGCAGGCTGTGCCATTTCGCATAGCCTATGTGGATTCTCACAGCCTGATCAAATTTCAGTTTCTCTATTGATTTTTGGGCTGGTAATGGCACAGCTTGTGCCGATTCGCACAAGCTCTGCCGAAACTTGATTTTGATGATTATTTAAGCCCTAAACTCTATTCTAGAGTGTGACTTTTGAAGGGTTTTAGACACATCTTTGCCATTAGAGTTGAGAAGATAAATCTTTTCGAAGGTTTTGGTGGATTTTGGAGAGGAGAAGCTTAGAGATCTTGGAGGAATCATACGAGAAAAATTCAAGGCGACAAATCTTGGTTTCTCCATTAAGCTTGGAGGGTTCTTCATTTCATTGTGGAGTTTAAAGGAGAGTTTTGCAATGATTACTTTCTTTGTTTTAGCACTCTTGATTTGTTGATTGTTCATGCTTATTATGAGTGATTAAGCTTCTCTTGGGTTTCTAGATTGAGGAACCCTAAGTTGTGAGATTAACAATGTTCATGCAGAAAATGAAGAAACCAAATCAATAAATGAGTACAAGAGAATCTGGTACAGGCCATGCCATTTCACATAGCCTATGCGAATTCTCACATCTTGGTCAGATTTTAGTTTCTTTATTGATTTTTGGGCTGGTAATAGCACAGCTTGTGCCGATACACACAGGCTCTGCCAAAACCTGATTTTGATGATTATTTAAGCCCTAAACTTTATTCTAGAGGTGACTTTTGAAGCGTTTCGGGAACCACCTTCACCATTAGAGTTGAGAAGATAAATCTTTCAAAGGTTTTGGTGGATTTTGGAGAGGAGAAGTTCAAAAGATCTTGGAGGAGTAATTCGAGAATAAAAAAATTCAAGGTGACAAATCTTGGTTTCTCCATCAAGCTTGGAGGGTTATTCATTTCATTGTGGAGTTTGAGTAGACCTGACCGCGGTTCGGTTTGAACCGATGAACCAAACCGGAACCATTACTGTTGGAACCGAACCAGAACCATAAACATGGTTCCGGTTCCAAACCGAAACCTTAAACCGGACTTTTAAGGTTCCGGTTAAGGTTCTTAAGAGTTGCAAACCTGAACCGGAACCGAACAGAACCGAACCGTCGGTTCCCCTTTTTTTAAAATAAATATTATATAATATATAAAATTATATTTATTAAAAAAATCAACCAACATTATTGAATGATTGAATCTTGATTCTTGTGCAATTTTTCCCTATTTAGACATCTGCACATGGGGTATAGAGTATAGACTAATGCATTATGCATGCTAATATGACATAAATTAGAGATTTAGAGTAAGGTTTTTGAGTTTTTAGCTTTGATTAACATAAACATAACTACTTATTTGTAAACAAGAGCTACAACGGTACAACCTACAAACCTACATCACTACTGACACTACATATCAGAATCTAATTTACAACCAACAAAAACTAAAAGCAAGCCTACCTATTAAACCACCTAAGAACTAATGATCAAAATAACTGTTGTAAACTCTAAAAGCGTGCCCAATGAATCAATTATTATCAATGTAACATTGTAACGATTATAATGACTATTGGAAGTTTGTAACGATCATAAAGACCGTTGGGTTAGTCACAACGGTCTTTATTACCGTTCATTGCGTTCAACCCATTTTTCAAGAACTAAATTGATTTAGATTTTTTTAAAAATTTCTTTTATCACTATTTCACTCTATAAATATTCATCAAATTAATATTTTTCCATCACAACTCCTTCCAATCTTCAAGCCCCCTCCATCTCAATTCTCTCAAATTGTCATTTAATTTTTTTTTTCTAATTCACTATTTGAATTTATTTTATAATTCTATTAATGGCAAGTGGAAGCTCCTCTTCTTCTCACAAGGGTAAAAATGTTAACATACCCATTCATGCTCCTCAAACTCAAAGTTTTGATGATTTTTTGAATATTCAAGATACCACTATACCCACAACGACGACAACTTCCGATGCCATGTCCAATCCAATAATTCAAGGCATACATCAATCTCAAAATGAGCAAGAGAAGCGCCCCAAATCCGATTTATTCACAAAGCACATGAAGAAAGTGGAACAACCTGACAGAACTACAGTGGTCGTTTGCAATTATTGTGGCAAAACCTATTCTTGGAGTAAATCCGGAGGTTATGGTACGTATAGAAAACATATAGAGAAGCAACATCCTACTGAAGCTGAAGCGGCAAAAGCACCGTCACAAACACAAATTTCAAGGTATGCTACTTCTAGCAATCAATTATTTCATTATACCGATGCAAATAATAGAGAAGAATTAGCAAGAATGGTTGTGGTTGAACATTTATCATTTTCTTTTGGTGAAAAAATTGGTTTTATTGGTTATTGTCATAAAGCATTAAATCCGTCCGCATGTCGTGTTCCAAGAACCACTCTCACACGTGCACTTTTTAAAATTTACAAAAAAGAAAAAAAAATTTTGGTTAAATACTTTTCAAATTTTGAAGGCCATATTTCTATATGTTATGATATTTGGAGTGATCATTGGTGAGTACATTCTTACATGGGTGTAACTTGTCATTTTATTGATAATGATTGGACCATGCAAAAAAGAATTATTGCATTTAGAGTTTTTGATCAATCTCATACTGCCGATAATATTTTTAGATTGCTTAAAACTATATTCGAAGAGTATGAGATTGAAAATAAAATTTTTGCAATCGGGTTTGCTAATGCTACAAATAACAACTTTATGCAATCCTCTTTTTGGTGGTAAATTTTTTCATCAAAGATGCACTTGTCATGTTTTGAATTTATTTGTTCAGGCTGCATTAAAAGCACTTGAATGTTTTATTGAACATATTAGGAATGCAATTCTTTATTTATGGAGGCATCCATCACAAATGAAAGCATGGTCAAAATTTTGCATTACTCATGGCAAACATCCTATAATATTTTCTCGTGATGTTCCTACTCGTTGGAATTATACGTGAAATTACTTTCTCAAACTGAAGAATATAAAAGTTTATTATGTAGTTTTATGCAATATAATGCTAGTAATATCATTCTTTATCTTCATCATAGGGATATTTGTACAAAAATTTGCCAATTATTAAAAGTTTTTAATGATGCTACTAATATTTTATCCGGTATTTATTATCCTACGGCACATTTATTTCTTATGGAGAGTGTTAATATTGTTGGTACACTATCTGATTTTGCTAATGACGAACAATTATTACCTTGTTGTAGTGTTATGAAGGCAAAATGGTGTGATTATTATACAAATATTCCAATTATTTATTTGCTTGCATCTGTTCTTGATCCACGTTGTAAATTAGATGGTTTAAAAGATTATTTAGATGTTTATTATACATGTTTAAATCTAAATGTTGATATTGCTCTTTTGTGTATTAATGTTAGAACTTCATTTGTTAAATTATATGATGATTATGCTAGAATTTGAGGTATTAATTTTGAACAAAGTGACATCACTTCCGAACTTCCATCATCATCACTTCCTAAGGGGTATCAACTATTGGCTCTAAAACGAAAACAATTATGTTCATCTTCATCATCGACAAGCTCAAGACCTGAGCTTGAAAGTTATCTAACAACTTCTTTTTGAGTTTATTGATGATACTGGGTTTTAATATTTTACAATGGTGGAAGGAGCATCAAAAAAACATTTTTCCAATTTTAGCTACTATGGCCAAAGCAAATCCTTTCAACACCGGTTTCTACGATTCTGTGGAACAATAGTTTAGTGCAAGTGGAAATATACTAGATGCAAGGCGTTCTTGTATGAGTCCAGAGTCAATTGAAGCTCAAGTTTGTGTTGATGACTGGACCAGAGCACAATATAGACAACAAGAATTTGAGCAATAACAACAATTGGATCAAGAATTGAGCTATGATGTTCCAGATGATCAAACCACGGATGGCACCACTAGCAGTGATTAAAAAAATGTAAAGCATTTAAAATAGTTATTTAATTTAATGCTTGATTAATTTTGATTTTGTATGGAGGAGGAATTTGAAAAGCATTTAATTTTAAACCTATCTTTTCAATTAATTTCATTTTAATTTGTTTTTTATTAAATGAAAGATCTTTGAATTCTTTGTTTTATTTATTTTTTATTTTTAAAGCATTGCTTGCATGTGACATTGTCATATGTTGTCTCTTAGGCTTGACTTCAAACCAAAAAGATAAGAACAAAGCTTTATTCTATATCTCTGCAACTCTGCAAGCCTGGCTGCAAAGCTTTATTCTTTCAAGATTTAGTCCTTCATTGCTTCTTCCATGGTAATTTGTTGATCGGTGAAAAAAAAAAAGCAAATATTCAATGAGCTTTTCTTAATTCTCTGGTCTTAGGATAGCATCTTCATTCTTGTTGCTTCAAGCATCACTTCTTCATCCATGGCGAGTTGCTTGATGGGTGAGGAAAGAGCAATCAAGGAGCTCTTCACGGGTCTCTACTTTCTAGTCTTGTGTCTTAATTTTTACATTTTTGCTTCATGTTGATGTAGATTTGATCAGTTTTGATCATCATAAATTAAATATTTGTAGTTTGAGTTTATTTTCCCCTCCTTCGATTTCATTTTTCTTTATTTTTTTGATTTTTGCTGGATTTGTGAAAGAGTTAGACCGAGATTAAAATTTGTGTTTTGATTTTAGTGGGATTTGAAGGCATTTAGTTGCTTGGATATAGATTATGTGGTTCAAGCTTTAATAAAAAAATGAGTTTTTTCTTTAAAGATATAATTATATAAATGTGAATGAAGGAAGTATATCTGTAGATGTGTGGAACTGGAACGAAAACATAAACCGTTTGGAACCGGAACCAAAACCAAAACCATTTAGAACCGGAACCGGAACAGGAACCATTTAATTACGGTTTGGTTTCGGTTCCAAAATTTATAAAACCGGAACCGCAGGTTTGGAACCGGAACCGAACCGAAACGGAACCGGGGTCAGGTCTAAGTTTGAGGGAGCGTTTGCAATGATTGATTTCTTTGTTTTAGCACTGTTGATTAGTTGTTTGTTTATGCTTAATATGAGTGATTAAGCTTCTCTTGGGTTTCTAGATTAAGGAACCCTAAGCTGAACCATGTTTGTGAACTTTGATATTTCAATTTTAATAGAGGTTTGATTATTGTGTTTTGTCCATGTATATTTAATGCTTAGATTCTAATAGGAAAAGCTTGAATTAATTGATAATCAAGGATAGAATTTTGTTATCCTAGGGTAGCCAACAAAACAAGGTTATCTTGCTCAGACAATCAGCTTTCGAAAAAAGGGACTCAAGGTCTTTGAAGCCCCTCATCATCAAGAAATTGGTAGAAATTAAGAGTGCATGAAGAGATTCCTATTGCTTTCCAATGACCAAATCTTCAAGGTCTGCTTGACAACGCCCCTTGCGTGTGACCCGCAAGTGCACGGGTTTATTGAGTAATAAATCCCAGGTGAGTAGGGTATCATATGCACAGGGAGTAGGGAGTAAAAACACTTAATGACAAGGTCCCCTTGCGTATATCCCGCAAGTGCACGGGTTTGTCGAAGTAATAATCCCGGGTGAGCGGGGTCGAATCCACAAGGAGTAGGGAGTGAAGACACTTAATTCGATTCTTATCTATGTGGAGTATCAACAATGATAAGTGTGATAATGATTCAATTCTCAACAATTAAAAGCAACAAGTAAGAGAGCAAAAGTAAGGAGGAGGTAAGGCAATCGATAAAGATGGGGTACTCGGGTGATGCTTCACCTAGGATAATCGCTTCAAGTGCAAGAACTCTCTATTATGCTTCCTAATCAATGCAATGGTGAGTCGTGGAAATCCTTACATACATAGTCTCAAATCTAAGGTCAACTATGCCTAACTCTATTCATGTCCCGGAGGAGAGATTAAATAACCTCTCTCAACCTCGCACTCGAATAAAGTTGCAATGAGCTCTAGGGATTCCAAGTAATAAATTGCTTCCTAATTATAGACCTAACCTTTTGGTCCAGGCGGAAGGTCCCTAGCCACAATTAAACCCTATATACTAAGATCCCCTCAACGCTTCACAACATTGCACGCGCAACTAGGCCCCAGCGGAGGTTCATCAATTAAACCATTCACTCTATTATGGCCGCAAAGAACTCAAGGAACGGAGGTAGAATCTATCATGTCGGAGGGGAAAGGGGACGCTCCTGTACCTCTCGACTCACCCTCTCAACCCTATCCAACCTAGCTTTGTCTAACGCTCGTGGTGTGTCACTCACTCACAAGGTTACCAACAAGAACTCTCAACCCTAGTGTCACTCTAGGGGAAATGTTCATACAATCAAGCATTCAAGGTTGGAACTCACAATAAACATCAATTTATTGAAACCATAATAAAGAAGTTCAATGAAACGAATACATCCTAGGGTTCACAATCACCCAAGTATCCCACTAGGGGTTTAGCTCTCCATAGAGCTAAGTACAAATCAAAGAAATTGAATGTAAAAGCAATGAATCCATAAAGAAACCCCCTCGATGGTCGTGTCGATGGTCTTGTGGAGAGTACTCTACTCGTCGCAAGGGATCTTTTGTCCGGCCTAGGATACATCTCGCCGGATCGATGCCGACGAAAGCTCTCCCAATAACCTTCTTCCAAACGACGCACGATGTCGGAGCCGTAGAACCTCTCCAAAAACCTAGCCAATACCCCTCAAAACCCTAGCCGAAGCCCTCTCGCAAGTTGGGGAAAGATGGAGAAAAGAATACCAAAATCGGGGCTGAATCGGTTTTAAATAGGGCTGGAATCGGGCAACTCCACGGGCGTGGACGCTACACGCACCCGTGCGGAATTTCCACACGGGCGTGGATAATTTCCACACGCCCGTGTGGATTCTCTGTTTCTCTGATTTCTCGGCCAGCTGTGAACAGCAGATGCATCGCTACGATCGCTATGCTACTGACCTTCGGCCTAAATAACTTCCCAATTCCATACTTTCATCGGGGTAACGCAAACGGGCACACGTTCACATCATGAATCACTTGCTTCTTCAATGATATACATGTTGGTGGAGCTATTGTTTTTATATGCATAAGACGGAGTGCTCGAGTGTGACTGCCTTTGTACCCCTCCAAATAGATGTGCTCACTCGAATGCGAGGAGGTTGGCACACACTCTAGCATCTCACACCTGTCCTATGTCTTCGCGTTTGAACCTTAGCAAGATCTCCTCCAAAATAGGTGCATTATGATCCACATTGGCCTATTTCCTTCATACTCGGCCTCACAACCCTACCTGCATAAAAGTAACATAAAAACACACATATTAATGTAAAAACCTGAGAAAAGTAATGCTCAACATAAGGAATGAACGCTTCGCATTCATATCGCACAAGCACTTATCACTTAAATTGCTACTTAACCATGTGAAAGTGAACAATGATAATGTTGATAAAATGTAATGAAAATAAAGATAAAAAGAAACAAGAATGAAAGGCAAAAGTAAGTGAGAGGCAAGGCAATCGATAGAAGTGGGGTACTCGGGCAATGCTCCCCCTAGGATTATTGTTTCAAGTGCAAGACCAACTATTATACTTCCTAATCAATGCTCAATGAGTTGTGGAAGTCCTTAAGCACACCATCCCAAATCTAAGGTCAACCGTGACTAACTCTATACTATGTCCCGGTGGAGAAATCGCTCAGTTTTAACACATCACACTAGGTAAATTTGCATGGAATTCTAGAGAATCCAAGTGATAAACCCTCTTCCTATGTATAGACCTAACCCTTTAGTACAGGCGAAAGGCCCCTAGTCACATCTAAGCCCCAGATACTAGAGTCACTTTAACGCTTCACTCTGTTGCTCATGCAACTAAGCCCCAGCGAAGTTCATCCTCTAGAACTTCACTCTATTGTGACAGCAAAGAACTCAAGAAAAATGGAGGTAGGATAAATCACACCAGAGGGGAAAGGGGACACTCTGCTACCTCTCGACTCACCCTCTCAACCCTCTCCAATCAAGCAATATCTAACCCTAGTAGTGTGTCACTCATCTACAATGGTTACCAAGATGGGAGGGACTGTCAACCTTAGTGTCACTCTAGGGGAGAAATCATTCCACAAGCACTCAAGATTGGAACTCAATTGAAACATCAATTAAGGAAAGCATAATAAAATATCAATGAAACAATAGCATCCTAGGGTTTTACAAAATCCAAGTACCCATTAGGGGGTTTAGCTCTTCATGGAGCACAATACAATCAATATTGAAATCAAAAGTAAAAACAAGTGTTCCATAAGAAAACCCCCTCGGTAGTCATGTCGATGGTCAAGTGGAGTAGTCAAGTCTTCTCCAAAGGTCCCCTTGTTCGGCGTAAGGCACACATCGCCGGATCTATGCCGACGAAAGCTCCCCCAATAACCTTCTTCCCAGCGAATCGCGGTATCGAATCCCTCAAACCACTCCAAAAACTTGCCAAAAGCCTCTCCAAACCATAGCCAGCGGTCTCCCAAACAATGGAGAAAAGTGGAAGAGAAGGGGGGAAAAAGATTCCCAAAATTGGGCTGAATCGCGGCTTAAATAGGGCTGGAATCGGGCATCCACACGCCCCTATGGATCTGCCACACGGCCTGTGGAATTTTCACACAGACATGGGGAATTTCCACACGCCCGTGTGGATTCTCTGGAAATCTTGTTTTCGGCTGGCTGTGAACAGCAACTGCTACAGTACTTGCTACATTATTTTACTATAGTAATCTGCTACAATACTCAATCAAAACACTCCCAATTCCACACTTTTCAATGAGGCAACATAAACAGACACACGTTTATGCCATAGATCGTAACTCTTCTTCATTCAAAGGCTTCGTTGGTGAAGATCTTGTTATCGATGCACAAATCAGGATACGCAAATGTGACTGCCTTTGTGCCCCTCCAACTCATTGTAATGACTTGAATTCATAAAGGTTGGCACATATTCACGTATCCTAGAGTCCCACTTGTATCTTCGCATTTGTTCCTTCCAAGATTCCACCAAATAATGCGTTTATAATCTACTTTTGGATTCTTTTCTCAATACTTAGCTTCACAACACTACATGCGCAAAAGAACACAAATACACATGTATTAGCGCTTAAACCTGGTAAAAGTAATGCTCATCATAAGGAAAGAACACTTCACATTCTTATCACACAAGCACTTATCAAAGAAACTGGTAGAAATTAAGAGTGCATGAAGAGATTCCTATTTCTTTCCAATGACCAAATCTTCATGTTTCCTTGACTCTTGAGCAAATCTGGGATAAAAGACATAAGAGGCCTGATATCATGGGCAGAGGCTGCTTAAAAAAGCTCTCTAGGAAAGGGAAACTGTGGGAAATATTATCTTATTGAAATCCAAGGGACGATGAAATCATAATAAAGATCATGCCAAATATTAATTGGGGCTCTATCTTCAAGCCAATTATTACACCAAAACAAGGTAGAGAACAATCCTTGATGATATGTGAGAAATAGGTTCTAAATAATGGAAGTATATGTGGGGTAATACTATTCCAAAAGAAGAATTTTTTCTTGGGTGGTGAATGAAAAAGAGGTCATGGAGGATCCTGATTTAAATAGTTGAACTGAATCTCTTTTGGCTTGTACAAATTTTCCACCACTATGTACCTAGTAACATCTTGTTGAAATCTTATAAGTTGAGAATTCAACTGTCCCCCACCCTAGGATATCTACAAATCCTATTCCAAGCTATGAGGTAGATACCTCTAGGATCCAGCTCAGGACCTTTCTAGGGGAAGTCCTTTCATAGTCTATCAACCCCCACAACCACTCAGGCAGGTAGCTTGAACATAAGAATCCAATAAGTAGGTATTGATGATAAGACAAAGTTGAGGAGAGTAAGACTACACCAAGAGAAAATTAATTGGCTTTAGGTTATGACTAAGGCAATACTCTAGTTTAAACCATATAGATAGAGAAAAGATAGCTTTTGTTGAAATTGATAGTGAGACCTAAAGAGCCTCAATTTGGTAATTTATAAGTCTTCCATACATCTAGTAGAGAAAATTAATAGGTCATCATCACATTGGAGATGACATATTCTTCCATGTGGTCATAGGGGAACTCTTAGAAGAACTTTGAACTTAAGTGCATGTGTAAACATTACACTTAGGGTATCTGTGGGCAGAGTAAAAAGTAGAGGCGAAAAGGGGTTACATTAGCAAAGACCATGTTTAAAGCAGGCATATCAAATGGGATCCAAATCCCATGGAACATGAATGTCTAAAAGAAAGGTCAAATCCAAAGAATCAAAGGCCTTAGCAAAGTCTACTTTGAAAGCAAAGCCTAGAAGTTTGCGTTTTTGGAGACTGAAGATCAATTCTTCTGGAGCAACAATGTTGTTTGTAGCGAAAATCATACCATGTGTCTAGTCAATTATATGGATATTTTTATATTATTTTATTAAATAAATGATGTTTAGACTTCCATTATATTTTTTGCCCTCCTTTATATAACTTATCTCTATCTTTTTCATCCCCATTTTATCTCTTACATGAGCAAATGCTTGGTGGAATATGAGAAATTGGAATGATATGAAAAAGTTGAAAATAAAGGAATTAAATATAATTTCTTATTCAGCCTTAAAGGTATATATGTAAATTCTGATTTTTGAATGTACATGAAAATGCCTTTAACTATTTTATTTAACCTATGCTTTCATCAAAAATGTATATTTATGAATAGGTATATCAAGGTAGAGAATAAAAGTACAGCATAATAGGGAGTACATTAAGGAAAGAAGAAGTGGAAGGAGAAAGAAAACATTATAAATATAGCTTCCACTAGTAGTGGAAATACAATAGCAAAAGCAAAGGTAACATTGGATCCCTGAGAGAGGAGACATGGTCCCCTATGTCTGACAGAAACCTCAACTACTCAGCGTCTATGTCAGTTGTCCACTCCAGACTATCAGTGCCTCCCTCTATCTTAGGCTCCAGAAACTTCTGACTACGTCTGATTATTAGATGACTACACTCGATTCACCTGTCTTTATCTTATGCCTCATCATAGCCAGTTATTGTCTATCTATCGCTCTTTTTTCGCTATGATCCACACCCAGTTCTCTGCCTCTATTAAGATCTTTTGATCTGACTCTGGCGGTGAGTATATCTCTCATGCCTTTTTGTGCCTTTTTTTATCTTCTAAAGGTGCCTTGCCCTAGTTATCCTATCCTGGGGCTCACCCTCAGAATAGGGTCGCTAAATGCAAGCATTGTCATATCTTATAAATGACATGTGCTATTCTTCGAGGTGCTTTTCTTCCCCCTCATTTTTGGGCTGAAGCTATTAGCACTATTGTTTACCTCATTAACCTCCAACCCTCCTCTCACCTTAATGGTCATAGTCCAAGTGAGTGTCTCCATGACTCCACTCCTTTCTATGCTTGTCCTTTTTCCAATAAGTCCCCCTCTCCCTTGGTCCCTTTTTCCTTTTTTTCCTTGTCCCTTCGATTGAGAATGCTCCCCTCTTGACCCTCATTTTGAGCTTCTTTCTTACTCCTCTCTTGACCCCTCTCCTCCTAAATCTGTTGAGTCTCCTGCAATATCTTCACCCCCTTCCTTGCTTCCTCTTGCTCACCTACCTATTCATTTTATATACCATCATCGGGATTCTGCAGAGTCTCCATCTCGGTCGGTCATCTCTAACAACCCCCCAGAAGTTGTGCGAGGCTTTCTTGATAATTGATCTAGGTCTGCATAATTACTTCCTCGATATCGAGATTACTTCTCATCCTGATGGTTATTGTCTTTCTCCATAGTAATACACATGACCTACTTGCTTGATCTAGTTTAATTAATACCCGTTCTGCTACTACACCATTGGAGTTACATTTGCAGCTTTGTGCTTCTGATGGGATTCCCTTATCTGATCCTTCTTGCTATCAACATCTACTTGGCAGTTTAGTCTACTTGATCATCACCCATCCTGACATATCCCATGCAGTTCACATTCTTAGTCAGTTCATTGCAGCACCCCCTTTTGTTCATTATGCTCATCTTATTCGTGTACTGTGATATCTTCGAGGAACTATATCTTGTGGTTTGTTCTACTCACGCCAGTCTACTCTTCAGTTGTAGGCCTATTCTGATGCTACTTGGGTCATTTCTCCTAATTATACGGTCTCTATCACTGGTTACTGTATCTATCTTGGATCTTCTTTTGTTGTTTAGAAGACAAAGAAACAGCCCACCATTGCCAAGTCTTGTACTGAGGCCGAGGTTTATGCGTTGTCTTCTTCTGTCCAGGAGGTGCGCTTGCTCCGTTATATTCTACAGGATTTTGGCATACCGATCACCTCTCCTATTCCTATTCACTGTGACAGTACTGGGGTCCTTCAGATTGCTACAAATATGATCAAGCATGAGTTAAATAAACACATTGGTGTGGATGCACACTTCACCCATGCCATGTACATGCTCAGACTGTCTCACTTCACTATTTTCCTATAGAGGTACAAGTGGTTGATTTTTTGACCAAAGCACAGACACATGATCAGCATATATTCATGTTATCGAAATTCAAGACGCACGATCCGCCTTGAGATTGAGAGATGTGTTAGATGTATTGTTGTATTGTTAGATTACATATATATGTATAGATATATATATGTATACTTGTTAATTTAAGTTGAGAGATGTGTTAGATTACATTCTTCACCAAAGGGTCACACATGTAAGTTGTTCAATCAATGAGGATTTGATCCATTCTCTCTCTTTTATCAAGGCCTAGCATCCCTTCTAGAAAAAACTCTAGAACAGGACATTCAGATAAATATAATTTGGATAATAAAGTGAGGTGTCTCATATCTGAACATAAAGACTTGATGCGTGGATAATTGTAAACAGAGAAGCTTTTTAGTGATGTGGGCAATTCTATCAATGTATCACAATCAACAACAACAAGATTTCTCTAGAAATGTTAGACCACAATCTCCTTGTGAAGATGCACTTGTCAAATTCTTACATGACTTAGTAAAGAGAGCCCGATGGACTTCAAACCTCTAAACATCTCATCTAGCTAGGACACCAGCTCATCAAAATGAGTTATCTCGAGATCTTCAAGAGAGGTAAGATTCCGGGAAACTGTTGATAATGAGAACTGATTGCAATCATAAATATTTAAATAATGAAGTGATGAGCTCAAGGGTCTTGTTTCCTCCCTGTTTTCTAGCAGCAAAGTTAACCCCTGACATCTTCTTAGATACACCCAATCAAGAGATTTCAAATGCTTGAAAACCTTCTTCCCCTTCGACATAATTGTGATTTGTGTTCCACAGTATGATTTTGATATGTCTACATACGGTGGTATGGTTGTCAATTTTGGGCATTGAATAATAATCAAATTACGAAGGCATAGAAACATGCGTAGAGTAGTTTCTCTATCCTCCTCCACACACCAACCCTCCAACTTAGCCATATCTAACAAGATTAAGCACATTAATGCAGGGAATGATGATAATGCATTGTTGATGGTGTTTAACAATGTATTTGATGCTATCCATTCTAATAATAATGAGATCTTCTAGATAAGATAATTGCTTCAGCGGCGAGAGTTGTTCGCATCCTTGGGAACCTTTTAGTTCTATCTCAACTAGATTTTGAAGTTGCTGTCGGTCTCTAATCCATATTGAAAATTGTGTGCCCGAATAATTGATAAGTGCTAAACTGATCATATATTCTATATCATTTACACTACATTTAGCATGAAATTTTACTTGATTAGCATCTTATTAGTACAAAATTCCATTCTTTTGTTCACAATGACATTTACTTCTGTTTTAGGTAGAAAAAAGTGAATTCAAGGATGTTTTGAAGCAAAATGAAGCAAGTTGTTGATTAAGGCAGCACCATGACTCACAACGGGCATTATAGAAAATAACAATGCCTGTTGTTTACATTTACCACTACCGTGATCAAGCCGTGGCAATATGAGCTCACTGGTAGCAACATAGAAACCATAACAACCCCATAATGGATGTTTGAAGTCCATAACGACCATTGTTAAGACACATAATGCCCAAAAACCATGCTAAGACATGACTTGGAGTCCAAGCAACAACTTACTCACAATAAGCATCACAACACCTGTGGTGAGGTAGTCATAGAGCTAATTACAATAAATACCCCAGTATTATCTAATTTCAGAGATTTAAGCGGCGGGAGACTGTGTTTCTTCCATATTCCAATGGATTCTGCAGGATTTCTCAAGAGTACATCAATGAGCATCATCAGAGAAGATCGTACATGACAGGAATCTTCAAAGATCATCATCAGAGGGGCATGAGTGACATATGTCATCCAAACAATCTTAGGTTCCTCTAATGCCCACCTTCGGAGAACTATTGGAGGGAATTAGTCTAGGAATACATTAAAAGCTTATTTATTCTTTATTTTGTCTTGTGGTTCTCTTGTTCTTTGATGCTTTGCTTGTTATGATCCATAGGAACATAATTCGAGGGAAATTATATGTATAGGTCCCTCAGTTATTATTTATGAAACTTGATTGATTAATACAAATTGTTCTAGTTTTTGTAATCATTGCATGTTCTTAACTAATTGTTACATGTTGATGTGGATGAGAAGGATATACCCCCATATTGATGACGCCCATGCCATGATAGATCTATGCATGTTCTAAGTGGTTAGGCATAGCTAGGTTTCCGGATTAGGGATTGATTGTCCCTTAGGCTTAGGGTTTGATTGGTCTCTTTTCATGGGATACCAGCACTTAAAGCAAACCTAGGAGGCTCAGGCGGAAGAGATTCCATCTTAAGTTCCTAGTGGTTTAGACCTTGTTGCCATGGCTTTTAGGGATTAGTAGGCCTTTGAATTTCCCTAGTTTAATCCTAGAACACGATTGACACTTAATACCTAGCATAATTAATATTCAAGATAACTATAGTACATACTCCCAACTCCTTCTAAGTGTTCCTAACGATGTCTCCAATTGTATTGTTTAATAGTTTTATACAAGTAAACTAAAGAAAGAGCATAACCGATTAGGCTATTGATTAAGTGAAAAAGAAGTAATAGGAGCCTCTCGCCATTCCTGGGGAAATATGCCCCTCGTGTTTACCCACAAGGTATTACTTGACGACCTGTACACTTGCGGTATAATAAACCAATTGTAGTATTAAGTGCATACTTGCATGCTTATATGTTGTCATAATTTACACCCATAACCCATCTGTCAAATTGTTGGTGCCATTGCTGGGGCTACAGTCGAGAGATTTTAGAAAAAACTTGTACCTTAGTGTTTTAGCCAATTATTTTTATTAATTTATTATTATTATACTCATTCAACGTTAAAGACTTATTACCACTACTCTCGTCTATAGGTGACTGTTCATGACCAGGGCTAGTCTCACAGATTTAGTAGAAGGAAGCAGCAAACGAGAGAGAACCCTAACATTGTTGATTAGACTTCAAAAGAGGCCAGTTGTGGAAGTAGATAGCGATATTGACAACACAAAATCTATAACCATTGCTAAACCAAGAAGAACACAGTTAGAGTATGAGAGGTAGTAGTTTAAAGGGGAAAAACTTAGCGTATAAGCCCTAGCAGTAGTAACTAACAACTTGAAAATGAAAGCTAGCACTATTGGGATGATTCAAAACTCTTGTCAGTTTGATGACCAAGCGGATGAAGACTCGAAAGCCCATCTCTCAAAATTTTTGTAGATCTGTTTAACATTTAAGATGAGCTTAGTGATAGATGATGCGATTAGATTATGACTCTTTCCTTTCAGCTTGAGAAGTTCAGTATACCGATGGCTTACTTCCCTAGTACTGAGCTCAATCAAGACATGGAACGACTTAGTAGAGAAATTCCTTGGACAATACTTTCTGGCCAAGTAAGGCAACAAAGATCAGGTAGGAGATCTCGACATTTAAGCAAGTAGAATCAGAAACACTATTTAGGATACATGAATGATTCAATGACCTTCTTAGGCGGTGCCCGCATTATGGATTTAGTTCATGGATGAGATTGTAAATTTTGTAAAATGGGTTGAACTACTAGACTAGGTAGATCATTGATGTTATAGCATGAGGATCTCTGAGTAATAAGTATCCTGAAGAACTAGAACAATTATTTGAAGACATGGCAAACAATGAATGACATTGAAGTTCAAGAGGGAGACAACCAAAGATGGCCGGTTGAATGAGATAGACGTGGATACTATTTTGGTGGTGAAAGTAGATGTGCTCACACAAAAGCTAGATATTCTCATGAGCAATGGTCAAGGTGCCAACTTGAATTCCAGGGCCATTTTGTTCTGTGAAACTTGTGGTGGCGGCATGGAGCATCTCAGTACCTGATTATAAGTTTAGCAATAGCTCCTATGGAACCGGTTGACTATATCGGGGGAGGTCAGAGGAACCAGAATAACCTATATAGCAGCACCTACAACAAGGGGTGGAGGAACTATCATAATTTCTCATGGAGTTAAGGTCAACAGCAGAGGCCTCATTGACAATAAAACTACCAATACCAGTCCTAACAGCTACAACCTGAAAGGAAGATCTCCATAGAAGATGTTTTGGCCAATTATATAACTAGTAACGATGTGCGAATGGATGTGTTCTGCATGACATTTTGAAACGTTCAAGCATCAATCAAGAACTTGGAGAATCAAGTTGGATTGTTGGCAAGAGCTAGTATCGATGGGACCTCAAGGAAGCCTCCCAAGTAACACTGAAGTAAACCTGATGGAGCAGTTTAAGGATATCTCACTCCGTATTGGTAAGACCATCGAGGGCAATGACCGCTTAGGGTCTTAGTATCGTGATAGAGAAGGAAACCATACATGAAAGCCCTAGTACTTCATAGGAATTCACAGAGGAGGAAGAGGAAACAGTTAAGGAAGGACCAAAAGAGACATCACCAGCTCGACCCATAGTTCAAGAATATAAAATTCAAGTTCCTTACCCTTCCAGACTGATAGACAATATGAAGGATATGCATTTTAAGAAATTCATGATTATCTTCAAGACACTCCATATAAGAATCCCTATGGCGGAAGCATTGTCCCAAATGCCAAAGTGACAGGGCTCCCCGCAAGTGCACGAAGTTGTCGAAGTAATAAATCAAAGGTGAGTGGGGTATCGTATCCACAGGGAAAAGGGAATAAAAATGCTTAATTTACTTCTTAACTATATGAAAGATGAATAGTGATATATGTGACAAGATTCAATTCTCAAAATTAAAAGAACCCGAAAGAGAGCAAAAGTAAAGGAGAAGGTAAGACAATCGATAATGATGGGGTACCCGGGTATTGATCCGCCTAGGAAAATCGTTTCAAGTGCAAGAACTCTCTATTATGCTTCCTAACTAATGCAATGGTGGGTCAGGGGCATCCTTTAATGCATGGCCCCGAATCTAGGGTTAACCAAGCCTAATCTTCTACATGTCCCAAAGGAGAGGTTGAACAACCTCTCAACCTCGCACTCGTAAGAAGGATTGCATTAAGCTTTGGGGATTCCAAGTGATAAATCTCTTCCTGATTGTAGACCTAACACTTGGTCCAAAGAAAGGTCCCTAACCACAAGTAAGCCCTAGATGCTAAAATCACCTCAACAGTTCACTCCGTGGCACTCGCAACTAAGCCCCAGCGGAGGGTCATCCCTTAGCTCATTCGCTCTATTATGGCCACAAAGAACTCGAGGAACGGAGGTAGAATCTATCACACCAGAGGGATAAGGGGACGCTGTTGTACCTCTCGACTCATCCTCTCAACCCTCTCCAATCAAGCTTTGTCTAACTCTCGTGGTGTGTCACTCACACATAAGGGTTACCACATGAACTCTCAACCCTAGTGTCACTCTAAGGGAGTATTCAAACAATCAAACATTCAAGATTAGAACTCACAACAACATCAATTAATTGAAAGCATAACAAACAGATTCAATGAAACTAATACATCCTAGGGTTTACAAATACCCAAGTACCCACTAGGGGTTTAGCTCTCCATGGAGCACAATACAAACGATAATGAAATCAAATGTAAAAGAAAATAATCCATAGGAAAACCTCTTCGATAGTCGTGGCGATGGTCTTGTGGAGAGTCCTCTACTCGTCACAAGAACCCTTGTCCGGTATAAGATACGCCTCGCCGAATCAATCCGACGGAGGCTCCCTTACCAACCTTCTTCCAAAGAGATGACGATGTCGGAGCCATAGAACCTCTCCAAATCCCTAGCCAATACCTCTCAAAACCCTAGTCGTAGCCCTCTCTCAAGTTGGGGAAAAGATGGAGAAAAGAATGTTGAAATCGGCCTTAAATAGGATTGTAATCGGGATGCCACACGCCCCTGTGGATATTCCACACGGGCCTGTGGAATTAACACACGGGCGTGTGGAATTTAGACACGCTCATGTGGCTCCTCTGTTTTGCTCCTTCTTCAGCCGGCTATAAACAGTACCCTGCTACAGTACGACCCGAAATACTCCCGAATCCATGCTTTCATCAAGGTAACGTAAACGGGCACACGTTCACGTCGTAGATCGTCTTGGTTCTTCAATAAACGGTCACCTTGGTGGAGATCTTGCTAAATATGCACAAGCCGGAATACTAGGATGTAATTGCCTTCGTGCCCCTCTAAATCATTGCCTTAGCTCAAATACAAAGAGGTTGGCACACATTCTAGCATTCTAAACCTGACTCATGTCTCCGCGTTTGAGCCTTCTCAAGATCTCCCCCAAATAATGCGTAAAATGATCTACAATGGCTTCTTTCACAAATAATCGGCCTCACAACCCAACCTGCATAAAAGTACATAAATACACATGTATTAGCGCTAAAACCTGACAAAAGTAATGCTCATCATAAGGAAAGAACGCTTCGCATTCTTATCGTACAAGCACTTATCAAACTCCCCCACACTCAAGCTTTTGCTTGTCCTCAAGCAAAAGTGAAAACATTGTATGCATAGATGAAGGGACTATTGGAAGTGCTTGGCCTTAGGTTCACATAAGCATGCAAAGAAAGCATTCTAATAGTAAAGGAAATTTCAACACTAAATACGAAAGAATCAATGCTCTACCTAAAAACTTGAATTAAAAAGGACAACAAACCCGAAATCGTGCAAGTGTGTGAACTCACTCAAGTCAACCCAAAGTATACTCCTCAAAGTTCTAGGTATAAGGGACTTATTTATCTACAAAGAGTACCAAACATTTCAAAAAGGATAGTAACTTCACACATCCTCTAATGTAGCCCTTTCCAAAACGGCCGCTAAGGTGGCTTTCACACCTTTGAGGTGGTAGCTCTTTCTACCGGGGTGGTAGCTTTCGCACATCCCATGAGATAGCTCTTTCTCTCAATAGGGCATAGCTAGTATCCGACTTATGAGAGTATCTTCATACATCATGGGTGGTAGCTCTTTCCACCCAAGAAGCACAATTAAACGATAAAAACACTTTGTTCTTTCTTTCTTTTCCATTTTTTTTTGGTAAAGCAACACAAGAAACAAAACTAAAACTGGTCCCTTTAACCTTAGACTTGAGTTTCCAAAAGAGTTTAAAGAGTGAGAAGTGCAAAAAATGTTATTCGGGCAAAAATTCAAGCAAGAACTAGAGCATGAGAACATTCAATGTTAAAAATTCTCCTAAACTCAAGAATACCGTCATTGCAACTAAGGTGAACCGTCATTGGCTATGTGCGCATATATATCAATCAAAATAGTGTAAAAGATATGTGCATTATGAAATTTCCCCACACACACACACACACACACACTTAAGTTGTACATTGACCTCAATGTACACATGCAAGGTCACTTATAATGTATATCAATGAAGAATAAATGTGGGAGAAGCAATTGAAACAATACTCCCCTGACTCCTAGTGTTGCATTTGATGGAGCTAAATCCTTGGGGGTGATGTTCCAACGGGTTGTGAGGCAGACACAGCCAAGTGCCGAAGCACCTTGGGCGTGTCTATGATAAGTTCTCAATTCCCATGATGACAAGACCATCTGCACGCATACACAAGGGGGTTCAGTAGAGCTCAATAAAAAAAACAAAACTCGAGTATATATAAGATAGAGCAAGAAATACAACTCGAGACAACAAAATGAAAATAAGCTCAGAAGGAAAGTCCTTTCTGAGGATAACATGTCCAAAATAAAATGCAAGTAGAAATAAAAGCAAGTCAAGTGTCGGCACCACGCTCTGGCTCCTCTGCTGTTGGTGCTGGATCAGAAGGCGCTGGTGGGTCCAATGATGGTGATGCAGCGGTGTCTGGGAGGTGCGCGGTCGCAGTACAAAAGGTGTCATATCCTGCAAATTTTCAAAGGAAATCAATCAAACAAGCTGGATAAATGATGCTGCAAACATCCATACGGTCTTGGGGAATTTACGCAAGCCCGTGTGGATCCATAGGGCGTGAAGAACCGCACAACCGCACCTCAAAAATCCAACAAAACACTTCTAAAACTCTTCTAACTTCATTCTAAGAATGCTCATACACTAATTATAAAAACGAAGCATTCTTAGCAAGTTCATCAATTAGAATCAAGAATTGGCAAAGAAAATCAAAGATAGGGGCTTACCGATGAGTTGAAGAACCGCACGACCGCACCTCAAAAATCCAACAAAACACTTCTAAAACTCTTCTAACTTCATTCTAAGAATGCTCATACACTCTAATTATAAAAACGAAGCATTCTTAGCAAGTTCATCAATTAGAATCAAGAATTGGCAAAGAAAATCAAAGATAGGGGCTTACCGATGAGTTGAGATGAGGAGAATAGGAATAGGCTGGAAAACCAAGTAAAAATCCTCCAAAATCGGCAGTACGAGGTCGGAAACCAATGCTAGAGTATTCTCAAGAGAGTGGAGAGGATGTAGATGAAGAGAAACAAGTCTTCTTTAAAAAGAACTCGCGTTCCTTGGAGTTCTGTATATCCGCACGGGCACGCCCCTGTGTACTCTCGTGATAGCTCTTGCTGTCTCTGAAAACACTCACACGGGAATGTGGAAATTACCCACGCCCGTGCTCCAGACCCACAGGGGAAACCGCACGCCCCTGTGCGCTCTCTGTCTAACCGAGAGAAAATCACTAAGTGTTTTGCACGCCCGTGCGGAAATTCCGCACATCCGTGGACAATCACAAGCCCAACTCACAGGGGCATTCACACGCCCATGTGCGCTCTCAGGATGGAGAAGGGATCATCTGCATAAATCCGCACGGGCGTGCAGAAAATACCCACGCCCGTGCATTGGTCACAAGGTTGCCCACAGGGGCGAGTGCACACCCCTGTGTGCTCTCGAGAAAAATTCCCAAGTTTCTATAGAACAACGCATGCCCGTGCGGTAATTCTGCACGGCCGTGCGATAATCGCAAGGTCGCTCACAGGGGCGAGTCCACGCCCCTGTGCCTTCTTTGGATTAGCTCGTAATACAATCCCACGGGCGTGTGGAAATTCCACACGCCCGTGGATTTTCTCTGGATGACTTGAAAAACTCTGCAGGCTCTGCATAAATTTTCTGAACATGTTTACACATTCAGATCCTGCTCTTTAATGCAACAATTACTAGTGAAAAACAATATAAACAAGCTCAAACGAATAAATCTTCGCCAAATATGCATGAAAACACACGATGACACAGAAATCCACCAAAATGAAAATAGCACAATCATCTAAACATGAAGATACCAACACTTAACAAGTTATTCATGCAAAACTAAACTATGACTAGGAAAAACAGTAAACACTTTGGTTGTCTCCCAAGAAGCGCTTGTTTAACGTCACTAAGCTTGACGTTAAACAAGCGCTTCTTACCCATGGCTTGAAAGCATGATGAGTAAAGTCTCTTGAGAGTAGAAGGTGAATTGTCGGGCTTGGGACTACCTAGAAACGGTTCATCGTTCGGTTCGCGCACACCTCTAACAGTCTTGGAGTGTTTCCGGTGGTGTCTCCTTGCCCTCTTCATCTTCCGGAGCACCTTCTTCAAGATCCCCTGGGTAGACGGTACTTCTTCAGTTGAACCAAGCATCATTACTTCTTCAATTTCCTCCTCTTGGTCGAACAAACCCTCATACGGGTCCGGATTGAACATTTCCTGCATGTATTCATCAAAAATCTCATGAGTAGTGTCTAGAAAATACAAAGTATCATCAAAATGAAGAGAATGGCGCATGGCTTCAGCAAGGCGGTATGTGAGCTTGTCATCTCCGACTCTCAAAATTAGCTCCCCGCCGTCCATGTCAAACAATGCTTTGGAAGTCCGCAAGAACGGTCTCCCAAGTATCAAGGGTACATCCGCATCCTCATCGACATCTAGCACTACAAAGTCAACCGGAAAAATGTACTTGTCCAACTTGACAAGCACGTCTTCAATAATGCCCCTCAGATGTCACACCGTTCGGTCCGCCAATTGCAAAGTCATCCGAGTGGGCCTAGGCTCGCCCAAGCCTAGCTTTTGAAAGAAAGTGTATGCCAAGACGTTGATGCTAGCCCCTGAGTCCGCCAATGCCATTTCTTCACCTAGATTGTCAATATTACACGGAATGATGAAGCTTCCCAGGTCTTTCTTCTTGTTCGGCATGTTCTTTTGCAACACCGCCGAGCAAGATGCATCTAAACTCACTGAAGCACTCTCCTCCAACTTCCTCTTGTTGGTCAACAAGTCTTTCAAGAATTTCGCATACTTAGGCATTTGAGCTAATGCCCCAACAAAAGGAATATTGATGTGGAGTTGCTTGAAAAAACTCAGGAACTTCTTGTACAGTTCATCCCCTTGGTCATTCTTCAATCTAGAGGGATAAGGGATTGTCGGCTTGAAAGGTGGGATTGCCACCTCCTTCTCTTTGCTTGTTCCATCTTCAACCTCTATAACCTCGGGTGCGTGTTCTTTTGGCTTTTCACCTTGAAGCCTACCTTCAACCTCATGACCACTTCTCAAAGTGATCCCCTTCACATGCTCTCTAGGGTTGGTCTCAGTATTGCTCGGCAAGCTTCCATGTGGCCTTTCAGAGAGAGACTTCGCAATCTGCCCCACCTGATTTTCAAGTTTATGCAAAGAGGCGGTGTGATTGCGAAGTGTAGCCTCAACTGATTCAAACCTTATATTTGAAGATTGCACAAATCTAGTCAAGGCCTTCTCCAAACCATTCATTCAGGTTTCCAAACCTGAAACTCTGTTTTCCATGTTCGGGGCTTGTTGTTGGAAACCCGGTGGCCCCATGGCCTTTTGTGGACCTTGGTTGCTCAACGAGAAATTGGGATGATTCTTCCAACCTGGATTGTAGGTATTGCTATATGGGTTTCCTTGAGTCTTCATACCATTACCTACAAAATCAACGTTCTCAACCGAAGATGCATCACCAATAGAGATCGGGCAATCGGAGGGAGCATGTCCTCCACCACTCCCGGTGCAAGTACTCATGGCCGCCACTCTGTTTAAAGTTAGAAGATCTAACTTCTTACTCAAATTTTCCACTTGCACCGCCAATGAAGTTACTGCATCAATCTCATGAAGACCGGCCAAATTTTTCTTCTCCCTGGCATTCCATTGTAGCTGTTTAAACCCATTTCTTCAATAAATTGACGGGCCTCATCGGGGGTCTTGCTACCTAAGGTACCTCCTGCTGCCGCATCCAAGAGTTGTCTTGTACTCGGATTCAACCCGTTGTAAAAAGTCTGAACAATCATCCACTCCGGGAATCCGTGTTGTGGGCACTTTCTCAGGAGCTCCTTGAACCTTTCCAATGTCTCGAATAGAGACTCTAATTCCGACTGTACAAAGGATGAGATCTCATTCTTAAGCTTTGCAGATTTTCCAGGAGGAAAATAACGGGCTAGAAAAGCTTCTACCATCTCCTCCCATGTAGTAATCGAGGCTCTAGGTAATGAATGTAGCCACTGATTTGCTCTCCCTTTTAGGGAAAATGGGAAGGCTCTCAAGTTGATGGCATCATCCATCACCTCGTCTATCTTGAGCATATGACACATCTCGAGAAAGTTCTCTATGTGACTGTTTAGATCCTCATCGGCCAAACCATTGAACTATGCGGATTGCTGCAACATGTGGATGAATATTGGCTTTAGCTCGAAATTCTGAGCTGTAATTGGGGGTGGCAAAGAGCTCATTCGCTCTACTATGGCCGCAAAGAACTCGAGGAACGGAGGTAGAATCTATCACACCAGAGGGGAAAGGGGATGCTCCTGTACCTCTCGACTCACCCTCTCAACCCTCTCCAATCAAGCTTTCTCTAACTCTCATGGTGTGTCACTCACTCACAAGGGTTACCACATGAACTTTTGATAAGGTCCCCTTGCGTAAATCCCGCAAGTGCATGGGTTTGTCGAAGTAATAATCTCGGATGAGCGGGTATCAAATCCACAGGGAATAGGGAATAAAAATACTTAATTCGATTCTTAGCTATGTGAAAGATCAATGATGATAAGTGTGACAATGATTTAATTCTCAACAATAAAAACAACAAGTAAGAGAGCAAAAGTAAAGAGGGTGGTAAGACAATCGATAAAGATGGAGTACCCGGATAATGCTCCGCTAGGATAATTGTTTCAAGTGCAAGAACCCTCTATTATGCTTCCTAATCAGTATAATGGTAAGTCATGGAAATCCTTAATTACATAGTCCCAAATCTAAGGTCAACTATGCCTAATTCTATACATGTCCCGGAGGAGAGATTGGATAACCTCTCAACCTCGCACTCGCATAGAGTTGCAATGCGCTCTAGGAATTCCAAGTGATAAATCTCTTCCTAATTATAGACCTAACCCTTTGGTCCAGGTGGAAGGTCCCTAACAACGATTAAGCCCTAGATACTAAGATCACCTCAACTCTTCACTCCGTTGCACGCGCAACTAAACCCCAGCGGAAGTTCATCCCTTAGACCATTCACTCTATTATGGCCGTAAAGAACTCGAGGAACGGAGGTAGAATCTATCACGTCGGAGGGGAAAGGGACGCTCCTGTACCTCTCGACTCACCCTCTCAACCCTCTCCAACCTAGCTTTGTCTAACGCTCGTGGTGTGTCACTCACTCACAAGGTTACCAACGAGAACTCTTAACCCTAGTGTCACTCTAGGGAAAATGTTCATACAATCAAGCATTCAAGGTTGGAACTCACAATAAATATCAATTAATTGAAAGCATAATAAAGAAATTCAATGAAACGAATACATCCTAGGGTTCACAAATACCCAAGTACCCACTAGGGGTTTAGCTCTCCATGGAGCTAAGTACAATCAAAGAAATAGAATGTAAAAGCAATGAATCCATAAAGAAACCCCCTCGATAGTCGTGTCGATGGTCTTGTGGAAAGTCCTCTACTCGTCGTCCAAGGATTCCATCGTCCGGTATAGGATGCGCCTCGACGGAAGCTCCCCTACCAACCTTCTTCCTAAGGAATGATGATGTCGGAGCCGTAGAACCTCTCCAAAACCTTGGCCAATACCCCTCAAAACCCTAGCCGAAGCCCTCTCTCAAGTTGGGGAAAAGATGGAGAAAAGAATACTAAAATCGGGGCTGCATCGGCTTTTTATAGGGCTGGAATCAGGCGACTACACGGGCGTGAGTGCTTCACGCACCCGTGCAGAATTTCCACACGCCCGTGTGAATTCTCTAAACTCCTGTTTTCTCGGCCTGCTATGAACAGTGCTGCTACAGTGCTTTCTACCGTGTTTCTGTAGTGCTCTGCTATAGTATCCGGCCTGAATAGCTTCCCGAATCCATACCTTCATCGGAATAACGCAAACTGGCATACGTTCACGTCGTGGATCACTAGCTTCTTCAATGATAGGCAAGTTGGAGGAGCTCTTGTTCTATGTGCATAAGTCGGAATACTCAAGTGTGACTGCGTTTGTGCCCCTCCAATTGGATGTGCCAAACTCGAATACGAGGAGGTTGGCACACACTCTAGCATCTCACACCCGACCTATGTCTTCGCGTTTGAACCTTAGCAAGATTTCCTCCAAAATTAGTGCATTGTGCTCCACATTGGCTTCTTTCCTTCATACTCGGCCTCACAACCCTGCCTGCACGAAAGTAACATAAAAACACACGTATTAGTGTAAAAACCCGAGAAAAGTAATGGTCAACATAAGGAATGAACGCTTCGCATTCATATCGCACAAGCACTTATCAACTCTCAACCCTAGTGTCACTCTAAGGGAGTATTCAAACAATCAAACATTCAAGATTAGAACTCACAATAACATCAATTAATTGAAAGCATAACAAACAGATTCAATGAAACTAATACATCCTAGGGTTTATAAATACCCAAGTACCCACTAGGGGTTTAGCTCTCCATGGAGCACAATACAAATGATAATGAAATCAAATGTAAAAGAAAATAATCCATAGGAAAACCCCTTCGATAGTCGTGGCGATGGTCTTGTGGAGAGTCCTCTACTCGTCACAAGATACCCTTGTCCGGTATAAGATAAGCCTCGCCGAATCAATCCGACGGAGGCTCCCTTACCAACCTTCTTCCAAAGAGATGACGATGTCGGAGCCATCGAACCTCTCCAAATCCCTAGCCAATACCTCTCAAAACCATAGCCGTAGCCCTCTCTCAAGTTGGGGAAAAGATGGAGAAAAGAATGTTGAAATCGGCCTTAAATAGGATTGTAATCGGGATGCAACACGCCCCTGTGGATATTCCACACGGGCCTGTGGAATTAATGCACGGGCGTGTGGAATTTCCACACGCTCATGTGGCTCCTCTGTTTTGCTCCTTCTTCAGCCGGCTATGAACAGTACCGCCATGAACGTCCTGAAATACTCCCGAATCCATGCTTTCATCAAGGTAACGTAAACGGGCACACGTTCACGTCGTAGATCGTCTTGGTTCTTCAATAAACGGTCACCTTGGTGGAGATCTTACTAAATATGCACAAGCCGGAATACTAGGATGTAACTGCCTTCGTGCCCCTCTAAATCATTGCCTTAGCTCGAATACAAAGAGGTTGGCACATATTCTAGCATTCTAAACCCGACTCATGTCTCCGCATTTGAGCCTTCTCAAGATCTCCTCCAAATAATAAGTAAAACGATCTACAATGGCTTCTTTCACAAATAATCGGCTTCACAACCCAACCTGCATAAAAGTACATAAATACACACGTATTAGCGCTAAAACCTGACAAAAGTAATGCTCATCATAAGGAAAGAACGCTTCGCCTTCTTATCGCACAAGCACTTATCACAAAGTATGCCCAATTTTTAAGGACTTGCTTACCAACAAGAAGAAGTTGGAAGAGGTTAACATAGTAGCTGTCAATGGGAATTACTCTGCCATTGTGGATAAAAAGATACCGATAATGTAGAGAGATCTTAGAAGCTTTGTGATCCCATGCTTGTTGGGTGATGGCGTTAAAGAAAAGGCACTCGTCGATTCCAGAGCGAGCATAAACATAATCCCATAAACCATATACACAAACTTAGATTGGGAGAGCTGAGACTAACAAGGATAACCTTGTAGTTGGCCGATAGGTCAGTAAGGAGACCACGGGGAATAGTGGAAGATGTACTTGTAACTTTGGAATAACTTGTCTTCCACGTGGACTTTGTAATTCTTGACATAGATGAGGATGTAGAGACCCCACTCATTCTTGAATGACCCTTCCTAAATAAATTCTAGACCCTCATCACTTGGAGAAATGGAAAGATAACATTGAAAGTGGGAGATGAAAAAGTCATGTACAAACTTCGAAGTGCCAAGAAGCATTCAATAGACTAAGACGATGAATGTTATAATGCATGTGAGTCTAATCTTTCTAAGTATGATTTTGTGCAAGATGTATTCATGGTGAACCCTCCTCATAAATATATGGAGGAGCAGCCTGGGGAAGGATAGATACAACTAGCCAAGCTACTAGTTTAGAGGAACACTACAGGGAGTAATCTGAGAGCTGAATCAACAAAGAAGGTGTGGAGGAAGGCACAACCAAAAGAGAATCACACTACTGAGTTAACAAACTCCAGTATTTTAAAAAAATTAATGAAGAAAAAGGCTCCCCTACATGCTTCAAGCAACCTATCAAAACTATCTTGAGGTAAAAATAGGTATGTCAGGCTTGTGATATAAAATAAGCGCTTCTTGGTAGGCAACCCAGGTAGTTTTATGGGTTTAGTTTGTTTACTCTTAGTTTTTAATATTATTCATAGTTAATAAAATCCAAAAAGTGGTAATTAATATGAAAACGGGTGAAATTGGATCACCCCCACTAAATCGTATGAGCAAAACATGATTGGGAAATTTATTACTATTAGTAGGAATTATTTTCATGCCATTTTACACAGGGAAAACTTTAGTTTTCATTGCAAGCATCATAATGAGTGTGGTAAACCCATTGTACCTGTTGTGATGCCCAACCAGAGAGTTATGCTTTTTTGGAAAAATTAAGTGACTTTGCAACTGGCTTACAACGCCCGTTGTGATGACCGCTGTAAATTATCATGACCGTTTCACAAAGTATGCCTTGACTCTAGGTTTTCCATAGGTCTGACATGACTTCACCATTCCCATTGTTTGGCTGTGGTGAACACACAAGCCCTAACAACAGTGGTACCTTGAGGAGATTGAAAACATGAACAATTGTCATTATTTGGTTGTTGTTAACCCCATTACAGGGAGATATAGGGTCACTGATGGCTGACTCTTGGACTTTCTCACTCAAAACTCACTTTCCTCTCTACCACTTCACTAGAGACCCTTCCCTGATCTTTTCTTAGTTATTCAAAGGAGCTTGGGCTTGTTTATGCTCGATTTAGCATGACATCTACTCGATTCGTAAGAACCCTTCTAAATCTTTTAAATTATGATTTTATAATGTTCAAATGCCATGAAACTGTTTAATGATGCTTGGTGAATATTTTTATGAAAATTTAAATAAAAAAAGATCAATGTATAGAAATTTTTCACAATGGCTGAGCATCACAACCGTCATTCCACGATGAACAATAGCCGTTGTGATGACTGTTGTGTTCAAACATTGAAAAGGGAAAGATGAGCCACAACTGGTGTTGTCCGCCCATTGTGAGGTTATTATGAGTTTTTCTTGCTCATCTCACCTTAGCAACATTGGCGACGGGAGGAAGCCCGTTATTAGCTGGCTGTTGCTCCACTCGAGGACACAAAGGACGCACCACGCTGTTGTGCACCCTTGGTGGCCCAAGTATAGTGCATAGTTGAGCTGCTGAGTCACACAACAAACTGTTGTGTACCTGCTGTGACAATCCGGGGAGACATCACAGTCTTAGTAACAGGCATTGTGAGATCATTATGGTCATATAACAGCCGTGATGTACCCGTTGTGCACCCGTTGTCCCTTCTGTATTACATTTTCCATATTCTTTTGATTGATTTTTTATATTCTCTTAGAATTATAGGTTATGGTTAAAAAGAGAACTGCTAGTGGTCCATAGGTAGAGGCTGAGAAGAAGAATAAAACTGGAGCGTCTTCTCCACCATTAATACCGCAGTTTTGTAATCCCGAGCACAGAGTGAGATATAGGAGGCTTATGATCAGAGGATTGTCGAGGGTCGTGTCATTGACTGGCATACTTTATAGAGGATTGGTCTCATCGATGAGGTATAAGACTTGATTTTTATACAGGACTACAAGTAGTTCCTTGGCATTTGAGAGCCAACTTTCTAGGAGCTGATACTAGAGGTGATAAGTTCATTTGAGCTGGATAAGATGATCATCAGCCTCATCCACCACGAGACCATCAGCTTCCAGATGTTTGACATGGAGTACTTGATGTCATATATAGAGTTCTCCATGGTGATGGGGCTCGTTGACGTAGAATACACTCATACCAAGTCATACTTCCAACTCCATGTTGGCCTACTATTCTACCTGAGTGCTGATCAGGTCTGGAACAAGCACTTCGAGGTCATGTGGTATACATCTGTGGGACCTCGAAGGCGTCTTCCCTTGGATGTCCTGCTTTCAAGTACCTCCACTCTGTCCTATTGCAAATGTTGACCAGGAGAAGGGACAACATAAGGGTTGTGAACCTCTGTGATTTGTACTTCTTATGGAACATGGTAGCTCAAGAGCTGATTCACATTGGCCATATCCTTGCCTGCCAACTGTGTCATTAGGCACAGAATCCCCACATAGTGACTATATTTCTTGGTCCTTATATTACTAGGTTTGCGCGGGGTTTGGGTTTGATCGACCATTGTTTAGGTATACAGCCGCTCGGAGTCACTAAGCTCCAGGCCATGCACATGATTGAATGACTGATTCTTTGGACAATGAGGAGTCTCTTTCAGAGGCCACCACCACCACAGTTCCCCCGATCCCAGCTCTAGCTCCTGATACTTCTCCTTCTCCTCCTCCTACAATTGCCGCACCGACTCCATCAACTCTTGAGGAGGGTTAACCATCTCGAGGAGGATCAAGTGAGGATCGAGGGTCTACTATGACAAATCTTGGTGCATCTACAGCGCCAGGACCCTTAGACCATTTTATTTGGTTTATTGAGCTTTACTAAACCCCCTTGTGTATACATGCAGATGGTCTTGTAAGTCTTTGAATTGAGAAATAGTCATTGGCACAGTCATGTGGCATTCCATATAGCCATGTGTGCTCTGCAACCTATTGGAACTCGACTCTTAATGAATATAGCTCCATCAAATGCACCATTAGGAGTTTAGGGGGGTATTGTTTTAATTGCCCATCTTCACACATGATTTACTTGTTTTAAATCTTTATTGTCCTTACATGCATACATTGAGGGTAATGTACATCTTAAGTGTGGGGGGGAGAGGGGGGGGAGGGGAGTTCACATTACACATGTTCTATACTTATGCATTATATTTCCATTACACATGTAGCCAATGGTGGTTCACCTTAGTTGCAATGGTTATATTCTTAAGTTTAGAAGAATTTTGAATATTGAATACCATTATGCTCTAGTTTTACTTGAATTTTAAGGAATTTTTGCCAGATTATTTCTTCTTGCACTACTCATTCATTAAACCTTGTGGAAACTTAAGTTTAACACTTAAGGAGGGTCTGTTTTAGCATTGTCTTGGTTTAAATTTCTGAAAAAATGGCGCTTTGTTTATGCAATAGGGGTAGAAAGAACTGCCACCTATGAAGTATGAAGCTACTCTCATAAGTCAGATACTAGTTACACCCTAATGATAGAAAGAGCTATCTAATAGGATGAGTGAAATCTACTACCGTGGTGGAAAGAGCTACCACCTCGAAAGTGTGAAAGCCACCTTGGCGGCCTCCTAGGAAAATGCTATCTTAGAGGATGTGTAAAGTTACTACCTTCTCTTTTTGTAAATAAATAAGTCCTCTTTAATAAGAACTTTGAGGAGTACATGTTGGGTTAACTTGAGTGAGTTTACACACGCTTACACAATATCGAGTTTGTTATCCTTTTCGATTTAAGGTTTTAGTTAGAGCAATGATTTTTCTTATTTGATGTTTAAATTCTCCTTGCTTCTAGAATGCCTATTTTGCATACTTTTGGTGAACCTAAGGCTGAGCACTTTCAATTTTTCCTCTTAGATGCTTTAATGTTTTATTTTTGCTTGAGGACAAGCAAAAGCTTAAGTGTGGGGAAGTTTGATAAGTGCTTGTGTATAAGTATTAGGGTTGTGGAGACAAATTTAGAAGAAAGGAAGAAAAAATAGATCATGGCACAAGTTGTGATCTTTTGTATATTTTGAGGAATCTCTTGTACCAAGCAAGCATCAAGGCGCAAATTGTGATCATAGACATATGGGTGTGTGCCAACCTCCAAAACATGCAAGTGAATATACAAAGTGGAGGGGCACAAAGGCAGTCACATTCATACATTCCAACTTGTGTAACATTGTCAAGAGTTTTGTCAATATGTTCAAAAGTAAAGATGCGACGTGATCTACCGCATGGATGTGTGCCTAACTGTGCAGCCTTGATGAAGAAAATGAATTTGGGAGTACTTTGGCAAAAACACTATAGCAATTTAATGTTGCAAATTAATGTAGCAGTTACTGTTCATAGCGTGCAGAAAAATGAGAAGCCTGCAAATTCACAGGCCCGCGTGAAATTTCCACAGCGGCGTGTGGATGCCCATGGAGAGCTTTTTCCAATTTTTTGCCTATCTTTTGGAGAGAGCGCGGCTAGGGTTTTGGGAGGTTTTTGCTGGGATTTTGGAGTGTCTATACGGCATTTGACATCGAATTCCTTCGGAGGAAAGCTATTGGGGGAGCTTTCGTTGGTATCGATTCGGCAAGGTGTGCCTTAGGCTTGACGGAGGAGTCTTTGTAGAAGACGAGGTGACTCTTGAAGGCCATTGACACGGATGACAAAAGGGGTTATATCTATGGATTGCTTGCACTTATTTTTGTATTGATCCATGGAGAGCTAAAGCACTAGTGGGTGCTTGGACTTGTAAACCCTAGGATGATTTTGCTTAATTGACTTCTACTATGTTTCTTTAATTGATGTTTTAATTGAGTTTGAATCTTGCATGCTCATTGTTGTGATTTTCCCTTAGAGTAACACTAGGGTTGAGAATCCATCTAGGTAATCCTTTGAAAGGGTGACAACTTCACTAGAGTTAGACTTAGTGAGGTTGAAGAGGGTTGAGAGAGTGAGTCAAGAGGTAGAGAAACGTCCCCTTTCCCTTCCAACATGGTTTATCCTACCTCTATGTTCCAAGAGTTCTTTGTAATCATGATAGAGTGAAGTGCTAAGAGATCTTCTCTGCTGGGGCTTAGTTGCATGAGTGAGAGAGTGAAGTGTTGAGTTATTGATAAGTGCTTGTCTATTAATAATACGAAGTATTCTTTTCTTGCGTTGAGCATTACTTTTATCAGGTTTTAGCGCTAATACATGTGTATTTGTGTTACTTTGGTGCATGTAGGGTTGTGGAGCCAAATATGTAAGAAAGAAGCTAATGTAGATCGTGAATGCACTATTTGATGAAATCTTGGAAGAAACAAATGCGAAGGCACAAGCTGGGCTCAAAGATACGAGAATGTGTGCCAACCTCCATGTATTCAAGCAATTACAATGAGTTGGAGGGGCACGAAGGCATTCACATTTGCGTATCCCGACTTGTGCAATGATATCAAGATCTTCACCAATGAGGCCTTTTATTGAAAGAGCGACACAATCTACGGCTTAAACGTGTGCCCGTTTATATTGTCTTGATGAAATGTGTGAATCGGGAGTGTTTTTGGACAGTATTGTAGAAAGTTACTGTAGCAAACCACTAAAGCAATTACTGTAGTAGTTACTGATCACAGCCCGCAGATAATTAGAATTCCAGAGAATCCACACACCCATGTGGAATTTTCACAGGGGCGTGTGGAAATTCCACAGAGGCATGTGGAAAATCCACAAGGCCGTGTGGATGCCCGATTCTAGCCTATGTAAAGCCGTGATTCAGCACGATTTGAGGATACTTCTTTCCATCTTTTCTCCAACTCTGGAGAGGCTTGCGGTTAGGGTTTAGAGAGGTATTGGTGAGGCTTTTGGAGTGGTTTTATGGCGTCGACACCGCGTTTCTCTTGGAACATAGCTATTGGGGGAGCTTTCATCGGCACCGATCCGGCGAGGTGTGCCCTAGGCTTGACCAGAGGACTTTTGGAGAGGTCGAGGCTACTCCACAAGACCATCAACTTGACTACCGAGGGGGTTTTCCTATGGATTACTTCTTTTTACTTTTGATTTTACTATTGATTATATCTTGCTCCATAGAGAGCTAAACCCTAGTGCGTACTTAGATTTGTGAACCCTAGGATGTATTTGTTTCATTAACCTTTTATTATGCTTTCCTTAATTGATGTTTTAATTGAATTCCAATCTTGAATGCTTGTTGAATGATTTCTCCCTTAGAGTGACACTAGGGTTGAGAGTTCACATTGGTAATCCTTGTGAGTGAGTGACACACCACGAGGGTTAGACAAAGCTAGATTGGAGAGGTTCGAGAGAGTGAGTCAAGAGGTACTGGAGCATCCCCTTTCCCCTCCGGTGTGATATATCCTACCTCCATTTCCTAGAGTTTTTTTGTGGTCATAATAGAGTGAAGTACTAAGATAGGTTCTCCGCTGGGGCTTGGTTGCTTGAGCAACAAAGTGAAGCGTTGAAGTAATCATTAGTATATGGGGTTTAATTGTGACTAGGGGCCTTTCGCTTGGACCAAATGGTTAGGTCTACATATAGGAATAGGGTTTATCACTTGGAATCTCTAGAGCGTCTTGCAATATTGCACAGTGTGAGGTGTTGAGATTGATCTATTTCTCCGCTGGGACATAGTGTAGAGTTAGTCACGGTTGACCTTAGGTTTGGGACCATGTATCTTAGAATGTTCACGGCTCGGAAGCATAATAGTTGGTTTTGCACTTGAAACGATAATCCTAGGCAGAACAATATCCGAGTACCCTACTTCATATCGACTACCTTTTCTCTCACTTATTTGTGCCTCGCTTTCTTATTTCTTTTATTTTTGTCTACATCTTATCAACACAATCATTGTTTCATCTTTGGTTGGTTAAGTAGCAATCTTGGTGTTTTTATGCACTACTCCCTGTAAATACGATACCCACTCACCTGGGATTTATTACTTTGACAAACCCGTGCACTTGCAGGTCACACGCAAGGGGTGTGTCAATTATCCTTAATACTGTTGCTTAATTGTGATTAGGGATCTTTTGCCTAGACCAAAGGGTTAAATCAAAATTATCGAATAGGGTTTATCATTTGGAATCCCTATAACCTCAAGCAGTCCCACACAGTGTGAGGTGTTGAGAGTATCCCTTTCCGCTAGGGCATATTGTGGAGGACTAGTCACGGTTGACCTTAGGTTTGGGACCGTGTGTCTTTGGATCTCCATGACTCATTAAACTTCAATTAGGAGGCATAATATTAGTTTTGCACTTGAGACAATAGTCCTAAGGTAAGCATTGTTCGAGTACCCCATTTACCATTGATTACCTCTCTTTATTCCTCTTGCTTTCTCTTTTCTCTTTTACTTTTACTTGCATTAATATTCTGAATCAATATCACAAATTGGTTTCTCTCTAGCTAAATAGCAATACTACTTGATTCTGAACATCTATTCCCTGTGGATTCGACTACCCACTCACAGGGGTATTTTATTACTTCGACAACCCTTGCACTTATGGTACACACATACACACACAAAGGGTGTGTCAGTTGTCAAGACACATAATGCCCAAAGACAGTGCCAAGATGTGACTTGGAGCCCAAGTAACAACTTACTCACAATAGGCATCATAATGCCGGTGATGAGGTCTTAACGGAGCCGATTACTATAAATACCCCAACATTCTCTAAATTTGAAAGACTTTTTTGTCGAATAACCTAGGTTGGCCAAAATTTTTGGAGATCTGAGCAGCAGGAGATGGTGTTTCTTCCATATTCAAACGGATTATGGATTATTTCTCAAGATTACGTCAATGAGCATCATCGAAGAAGATCGAGCATGACATGCATCTTTAAAGATCATCATTAGAATCCTCTAACCCGCAACCTTCTGAGAACTTATTGAGGGAGTTAGTCTAGAAATACATTAAAAGCTTATTTATTTTTTTATTTGGTCTTGTGGTTCTCTTGTACTTTGATGCTTTGCTTGTTATAATCCATAAGAACCTAATTCGAGGGGAATTATATGTCTAGGTCCCTTAGTTATTATTTATGAATCTTTACTGATTATTACAAATTATTCTAGTTTTCATAATCATTGCATGTTCTTAATTGATTGATACATGTTGATATGGATGAGGATATACCCCTATATTGATGATGCCCATGTCATGCTAGATCTATACATGTTCTAAGAGGTTACGCATAGCTAGGTTTACAGATTAGGTATCTGATTGGACTCTTCTAGTGGGATTCCTGCACTTAAGGCAAACCTAGGCTGATGGGGTGAAGAGATTCCATCTTAAGTTCCTAGTGGTTTAGACCTAGTTGCCATGGCTTATTGGGGCTAGTAGGCCTTTAAATTCCCCCGATTTGATCCTAGAACATGATTGACACTTAACACCTAGCATAATCAATAATCAAGATAACAATAGTACATATTCCCAACTCCTTGTAAGTGTACTTGATGACATCTCCAATTGTATTGCTTAATAGTGTTATCCAAGTAAACTAAACAAAGTGCATAACCGATTAGGCCATTAACTAAGTGAATAAGAAGTAATATGAGCCTCTCACCGTTCCTGGGGAAATATGACCCTCGTATTCATCCTCAAGGTATTATTTGATGACCCGTACACTTGTGGTATAGCAGACCAATTGTAGTATTAAGTGCATACTTGCATGTTTATATATTTGCATAATTTACACACCCATAACCCGTCCGTCAATAATTATGCAGACTGAGCACTTTTAATGCAATGTGAGGTTTTAAGGCTTCCAACACTTGTTATGTATTTTCTACTGATGCTCCCCAAGACAAGGACAATGAGTTAATGTTTTTTCCTACTACTCATATTAGCTTCTTTTGCCTCATCCGTATTAGCAAAGTAATCCATTAAACCCGGATGGCATGATTTTAGTTATGGATACCTACTAAGATGAAGATGTCTAAGATTGCTCATGAACCCTATGCTCATGGGAAGTTTAGTAAGTAGACAACAACCATTCAAATTCAATGTTTGTAAATTAACAACCATACAGATTGATTTTGGTGGTTTTCTTATGTTACTATTAGAAAGATTAAGATATCTTAGATGATTCAAATATGATATTGATGTAGACAGCTTATCAACATTTGCTTCATAATCCAAGTGTTACACTGACCAACTTCAACTTTGACAACTCATTGAAGTCCATTCCGACATGTAATGCAATGCGAACACTGGGGGGCAATCACCCATATCATATCCTATACTAGGATAATATGAAATGACGGGTCTTTTTTGAAATTTTCTTGAATTTGTTACTTCCAAGCAATGTAGAGAACTCATCTACAATAACAAATTGTGCAAGGTCATGTATGAGATCATGCATCTTACAACAAAGCCAAAGACTACTACCTCCAGAGGTATAATAACAGGTGGCATTAGCATAGATATCAGTAATATCTTGTAGAAGAGATGTCCATATCAATTCACTGACAATCTCATGGCTTCAACTTTTGTATCTTTTCCAGTTTGGAATGAAGTAAACCCATGAGCCATCCAAAATTGAACCAACATATCTACTTCAATAACACTATCCTTTTAGAATATGGCATAGAAGGCAAAGCATTTCTTTATTTGAGATGGCAAATCAACATAGCTTAGGCATAATGTGGGTCTAATTTCATCCTTAGCACGTAGTATACCCCATATCTCATTATCTAACATAGCTTGCCATTGACTTTCTTTACTCTTGAATGCATAACACTCCCCATTACTTTTATTGCTAGAGCTAACCCTTTACACTTATTGACAATCTTTTTACCAATCACTATGAATTTTGGTTGTCTTGATACACTTGTGGTGAATGCTCTTTGTTCAAACAATGCTAGGAGCTTTCTTCTAATAAACCCTGAAGAATGTAAGATTTCTTTGAGCCCATTATCATTGAGCAGTTCTCATTGAATGCGGTTACTAAAATTCTGCTTCCTTCTGCCCCATCAAGAAGTAGGTGTCTAAGTGCATCCCACTTCATGTAATCTTTATTCTAAACATCATCCAATACAAGCAGATATCTCTTCCACCCCAGCAGTTGTCATAGATCCCGTCGTATCACCTCCATGTTTGTATCATAGTAAGATTTCTCAAAGGCGGTGAGCGATGTTTCTAGCAAGCTTTGCCACATCAAAATTATCAGACACACATACCCATATGTAGAGTTGAAAGTGACTCTTCACATTTTTATCTCCATAAATAAACTGAGCAAGTGTAGTCTTGCCTAAACTGCCCATACCTACAATGGAAACCTGACAAGATCCCCTTGCGTATATCCCGCAAGTGCACGGGTTTGTCGAAGTAATAATATCGGATGAGCGGGTATCGTATCCACAGGGAGTAGGGAATAAAAACGCTTAATTCGCTTCTTAGCTATGTGGAAGATGAATAGTGATATGTGTGACAATGATTCAATTCTCAAAAGTAAAAACAACAAGTAAGAGAGCACAAGTAAAGGAGAAGGTAAGGCAATCGATGAAGATGGGGTACCCGGATATTGCTCCAACTAGGACAATCATTTCAAGTGCAAGAACCCTTTATTATGCTTCATAATCAATGCAAGTGAGTCATGGAAATCCTTAATTACATAGTTCCAAATCTATGATCAACTATGCCTAACTCTATACATGTCCCGGAGGAGATATTGAATAACCTCTCAACCTCGCACTCACACAGAATTGCAATAAGTTCTATAGATTCCAAGTGATAAATCTCTTCCTAATTGTAGACCTAACCCTTTGGTCCAGGTGGAAGGTCCCTAACCACAATTAAGCCCTAGATACTAAGATCACTTCTGCGCTTCACTCCGTTGCACCCGCAACTAAGCCCCAGCGGAAGGTCATCCCTTAGACCATTCACTCTATTGTGGCTGCAAAGAACTCAAGGAACGGAGGTAGAATCTAACACATCGGAGGGGAAAGGGGACGCTCCTATACCTCTCGACTCACCCTCTCAACCCTCTCCAACCTAGTTTTGTCTAACACTCGTGGTGTGTCACTCACTCACAAGGTTACCAACAAGAACTCTCAACCCTAGTGTCACTCTAGGGGAGTATTCACACAATCAAGCATTCAAAGTTGGAACTCACAATAAACATCAATTAATTGAAAGCATAACAAAGACATTTAAAGAAATGAATACATCCTAGGGTTCACAAATACCCAAGTACCCACTAGGGGTTTAGCTCTCCATGGAGCTAAGTACAATCAAAGAAATAGAATGTAAAAGCAATGAATCCATAGAAAACCCCTCGATAGTCGTGTCGATGGTCTTGTGAAAATTCCTCTACTCGTCGTCCAAAGATCCCCTTATCCGGTATAGGATATGCCTTGACGGAAGCTCCACTACCAACCTTCTTCCAAAGAGATGACGATGTCGGAGCCGTAGAACCTCTCCAAAACCCTAGCCAATACCTCTCAACACCCTAGCCGAAACCCTCTCTCAAGTTGGGGAAAAGATGGAGAAAAGAATACTGAAATCGGGGCTGAATTTGCTTTAAATAGGGCTGGAATCGGGGATCTACACGTCCCTTTGTGGATTTTTCACACGGGCGTATGGATTCTCTGTTTTGCATTTTTCTCGCCCGGCTGTGAACAGTGCTGCTACAGTACTTTGCTACAAGTTGCTACAGTGCTATACTGCAGTATGCGGCATGAAATACTTCCCGAATCCATACTTTCATCGAGGTAACGCAAACGGGCACACGTTCACGTCATGGATCGCTTTGCTTCTGCAATGATGGAAAAGTTGGTGGAGATCTTGTTCTATATGCATAAGTCAGAATGCTTGAGTATAACTGCCCTTGTGCCTCTCCAAATGGTTGTGCTAACTCAAATACAAGGAGGTTGGCACACACTTTAGCATCTCACACCCGACCTATGTCTTCGCGTTTGAACCTTAACAAGATTTCCTCCAAAATCGGTGCATTATGATCCACATTGGTTTCTTTCCTTCATAATCTGCCTCACAACCCTACCTGCATAAAAGTAACATAAAAACACACATATTAGTGTAAAAACCCGAGAAAGGTAATGCTTAACATAAGGAAAGAATGCTTCGCATTCATATCGCACAAGCGACTTATCAAAACCACTGCCACTTTCTCTTCAAAATGATCATGTATCTACATCTACACTATTTGTTCTTTATCTTCATCTCTACCGATCACCTCTGATTCAGGTACATATGAGTGGGTTTGTGGCCTATTCCTCTGAGGTCTATTGTTGTTGTTGTTGTTGTCTACAACCTAGAAATTGAACTTGTGCATCTCCTCTATGACATCATCTATTCTTTTGGTTAATCTTTTAAGTTTGTCCCCCAACTGAAGTTGAAATAGGAGTGGGTAGGACACACCTTGCTTTCCAGGGATCTTAAAACTTGGCCTTGCAATTGATGAGTAGGACATGTGTGTTGGCATTGTAGAGGATGTCATCAGCATCATAGGCAACTTCTCTGAGCTGCATTAGCTAGCACTTAACAGTCTGATCTATGAGCTACCTCTCCTCTGCTTCTTCAACCAGAGGCTGGATTTGGAGTAAAACCTATGAAGCTTCTTCGGATCCCTATCAACTCTTCCCCAAATTGGGCATAGATATTGGATGACAGGAGGTGCTGTCAACTTGATGATCACCTCCAAGGCTTTCACGAGAATAGCTTCTACGGCCATCATTTTCGACTAGAGTATGAGAGTCAACCGATTTGAAACAAAGAATATTAAACTCTAGTTTCCTTTTTATTCTTTTTTGTCCTTTGATGTATGGCTTTAATAAAGGCTAAACATATACAGGTGACATTTTTGTTTTCATTCATTATGATGTAAATTATTTATCATAAACATTATTTTATAGTTTTTTTATAACAATTTGACACTAATTGTTTTAAGGTTAGGCCAACTTTTTAGATAGAAGTTGGCAATAATCTCCTGAATTGCATTGCTCTCCAGCTCCGAGCATCAATTGATTGATAGTGTTGGTTGATTGTTCTGTGCATTGCTCTCCAACTTCCATTAAACCCATGCAAAGAAGGTCAGGTAAATTAACTGTATAAAATTTCTACAATTGATTTGATAACCTGAAGGTCAAGCAAACCATGTTGAATTCTGACAATCTCAATTTGGTGCAAGTGGTGAGACCAATGCAATTGAATGAACATCTATTTTTTGACTAAAATAGCTATACTCAACTTCAACTCCTTGCTAAAAGAAGCTCAAGCAAAAATAGAATATTTCCTCGGACAAGAATTAGCAATAAATCTTCAAATAAGAAAAATAAAATTAAATAACTCCAAGTTCACAAGAATCAGCTGCACATACATCGCCAATCAAATCTGAACTCTGGTCCTGCATAGAATAATTTACTAGCATCAAACACCTGTCTAAAAAATAAAAAAAACAAGTTAAAAAATAAAATCCTGCACCTCATGAACTCTTAGCTCAGTATTATTACAATTTCAACAACAGGGAGTACATTCACCGCCAAAATGATTAGAGCACTAGAACAGTTAGATCAATTGTGAGAAGTTTTATAAACAAAAACCATCAGCTTTATACACCACAAGATTTTCATATATTGATCATAAAGATGGGGGGCTTTACTGTGTGAAGATTCATGGTGATAACAAAAAGGAAGGTTTATTATAGAAGATTCAATGGATGAAAATAACTTTGATTAATATTAGAATAGAAAGCGAAGACAATCAGATCATTATGAGCTATTAATTAAGAACACCATTCCGTCTTTAATTGTGATCACTGATCTTGCATGTCTTTCCATGTCCTGGCAATATATATTGAGGTAATAATATAGAAAAACATATTCACAGGCAGGACACCTTGCATCAAGCTTGCTACTTGAAAAGAAGAAAAATGCTCTTCCTTATCATTTGGATTCCAAATATTCAGGTCCTTGTTTTTTCTTATTTTAGGTGGATACCACCACAATTTGATAATCATGTTTTTCTCCCACCAAAATCTTGCTCAAGCTTCAACTAGATCAATTGAAAAGAAAAATAATCAATATAAGACATTTGAAAGAAGAGAATGATGTTAGTGGTGATCTTATAATAATCTCAACAAAATCCAAGATATTGCGAAATTTTTTAAACCAAAAAACATTAAGGAAAAGGTAGCAACAATGACTTGCTTCAAGATGTTCCATTCATGTTTCTTGTTCTATTAGAACATAGAAAAAGAGTATTTGATGATAATTAAAAGATAGTCTTCCTTCAAGTTTGTTTACATGATTCAAATTATTAAAATGACTTTACGCATTCATCATGATAAAAGCTTCGATAACAGATTGAAATAAAGAAATGAATCCTCCTAGTCATCTTATCTAAAACACATAATATTGATGCAGGAAACACATAATCTTAGGTCGTAGGTGAAATTGTTTCACAAAGGTAACAACCCTTTACTAGAAGAACTATCATGGATCATATTTTCACAAACAAAACAAACAAAAGATAGTCACAAACAAAAAATATTATAACTTAACAAAACAAGGAGAAAGCAATACTTTACAATCATGGGTTTGTCAAAATAAAAATGTGTGAAGCAAGCAGCACAATATATGACAAATGACAGCAAAAAGAAAAAAAATCATGGCAATGCATTTGTTCATAACTTGGTATGAGAGTAACATTACTTTTATTAGGAATAGTGCTTTATATGTATGTTATTGAGATGTTAAAAAGAACACACCAATAGTCTCCTCCTGGGACTATTTATCACGCCCCGGCCGGACCTGACATGTGGACAAATGGCCATAGTCCCAGAGGGTGTGAGCCAAATAGACCTGCAAGGGCTCAAAACTTGATTCAGAACATGCAAAATTGTAACAAATTAGGGATGGCAAAAACCGAACCGACCCATGGTTTCCAACCCGATCTGCCCCAAACGAGGGTGGCTATGGGCTGGATGGTCAGGTCTAGTTTTTCTTTGCCCTGCCCTGCCCGGCTAATAATTTAACTTATTATAAATATTATATAATGTAGGGATAAACAAATTTTTTTAAAAAAATTTCAATAAATTTCTTATGAGCTTGTTTTTATAAGTATATGTTTTATAAAAAAAATCTATTTTATAAATGTTTTTAGGAATTTTAGTTATTTGTAACTATGAGCGAGGAAGGGCAGTATAGGACGGGGCGGGCGGTTTATGAAAAAAAAATGGGGGCGGGGGCGGGGATAGTAGAAGCGTGGCCCACCCCGGCCAGCCCCGACTGCCCCCCCTCCCCAATCCGGGGCTGGGATGGTAGAGGTGTGCCCCGCCTCATTGCCATTCCTATAACAAATTAATTGAGTTACAATGTGGGGATACAAGAAGTACAAAATACAGGGATATAGGGACAGGCAATGACAAGAACTCAAATTTTAAAATAGAACAGGACAACATCTACAGACATTTGGTAAGTGTGTGTATTAGTAATACGAAGTATTCTTTTCTTACGATGAGCATTACTTTTATCAGATTTTATCGCTAATACATGTGTATTTGTGTTCTTTTGTGCATGTAGAGTTGTGGAGACAAGTATAGAAGAAAGAAGCCAAAGTAGATTGCATTTGCACTTTGGTTGATGGAATCTTGGAGTGAACAAACGTGAAGACATAAATTGTGCTCAAAGACATGTGAGTGTGTGGCAACCTCTGTTTTGTTCAAGGAAATATGCAAATTGGAGGGACACAAAGGTAATCACACTCATATGTTCTAACTTGTGCAAAGCTAGCAAGATTGTCGTCAAATGTTATTTTATTTGAAGATGCAATGCAATCTATAGCATAGACATGTGATTGTTAATGTTGCCTCAATGAAGAGTGTGGATTCGGGAGTATTTTGGCGGAATACTATAGCAAGTTATTATGGCAAAGCATTGTAGCAATTTACTGTAGCAGTTACTGTTCACAGACCGTAGCAAATCGATATCCTAGAGATTCACACGGACATGTGGAAATTCTACACGCCCGTGTGGATGCCCGATTCCAGCCCTATTTAAGTCACGATTTTAGCCCGATTTCAGAATCTTTCTTTTCATCTTTTGGCTATCTTTTCTCCATCTTTGGAGGCACTTGCGGCTAGGGTTTGGAGAGGCTTTGGTTAGGTTTTTGGAGGGGTTTACGGCCTTTGACATCATGTTTCCTTCGGAAGAGAGTTATTGGGGGAGCTTTCATCAGTACCTATCCGGCGAGGTGTGCCCTAGGCTTGACGATGAGACTTTTGGAGAAGACGTGGCCACTCAACAAGACCATCGACACGAACACCAAGGGGGTTTTATTCAGGGATTTCATCTTTTTTACTTTTGATTTCATTATTGATTGCATTTTGCTCCATGGAGAGCTAAACCCCTAGTGGTACTTGGACTTGTAAATCCTAGAATGATGTTGTTTCTTTGACCTTTTATTATGCTTTCTTTAATTGATGTTTTAAATGAGTTCCAATCTAGAATGCTTGTTGAGTTGATTTTCCCTTAGAGTGACACTGGGGTTTAGAATCCATGTTGGTAATCCTTGTGGATGAGTGACACACCATGAGGGTTAGACAATCCTAGATTACAGAGGGTCGAGAGGGTGAGTCGAGAGGTAGCGGAGCGTCCCCTTTCTCTTCCGGTGTGATTGGGTGAGTCGAGAGGTTCCAAGAATTCTTTGCAGTCACAATAGAGTGAAGTGCTAAGAGACGAACTCCGCTGGGGCTTAGTGGTGCAAACGACAGATTGAAGCGTTACAATAATCCTAAGTATCTAGGGCTCAATTGTATCTAGGGGTCTTTCGCTTGGACCAAAGGGTTAGATCTATTTTAGGGAATAGGGTTTATCACTTGGAATTCCTAGAGCCTAAAGCAACCTAACACAGTGTAAAGTATCGAGACTGAGAGATTTCTCCACCAAGGCATAGTGAAGGGTTAGTCATTGTTGACCTTAAGTTTTGGAACCATGTGTTTAAGGATCTCCATGACTCATTATACATTAGTTATGAAGCATAATGATTAGTCTTGCACTTGAAACAATAGTCGTAGGGTGAGCAATGTTATTCACATCACTATTATTTCATCCTCGTTCTAGTTAAATAGCAATCTTTGTGTTTCTAATCATTATTCCCTGTAATTCGACTACCCACTCACCAGGGCATTGTCAACAGTCTTTTAAGGTCCACATCAGTCTACCACTCTTGATCTGTAAAGGATTTAAAACAAAAACATGACCTCACTAACTCAGTAACTAATCCAGAAATTGTTTAAAAACAACAGTCTTTGTAAACCTTGATCTTAAATATTGAGAACAATTCAAAGTTTAAATAGAGTTTAAACAAAGTAATACCATTATCCAAAATATTGTAATAAAAAAAATATCAGATTTCAAAACTGCTAATTAGATATAATAATTTGCCAGAAATGAGCATAGGTCTTCAAAAATAATTATTTTCCAAATAAACTAAAATAGAAAATTCAAAAGTGTGATTCAAAAATATACCGGATTTTCATAATAATACCAGTCTCTGAAATCATATTTTAACAAAATACAAAGTATAATATTCTAATAAAAGAATATTTCCAAATATGTCATTCACCAAAATTTAAAATCTAGAAATGCGATATCAGAAATATGGAAACTTCAAGGTAGGACAAAAAGTTTGTGTTGTTGCAAAAATCAAAATCAAAAGGGCAAAACAGAAAGTAACAGATTTCAGTGCATGTCTCCAAATCCACTATAGATGCTAGAGGTCATTTATTTACCCTCGGTGACCCAAGCAAGAATAACAGTTGGTCATTTATTTACCCTCGGTAACCTGAGGCTGAATATCAGGTGGTCGTTAATTATTTCACCGAACGGACATAGTGTGAAATTGCAGTCTCATTTTTTCATAATTTCTTGTCAACAAGGTCAAGGTTTAACCCCCCCACTAATAGGGTAGCATATCTCTCATTTGCAGACCAAAACATTCAGATACAAAACATTTGCAGAGTACAAGTTCAGAAATTTCTAAATTCTTCAAGTTCATATGTACTCAAAAATATTGATAAATATCAAGATCTCACTTTAGGGAAAATAAATAGATAACCAAAAATGAAATATAAAACTTTAAGCAACCAAAATATTTAAAAATTATACAAAATACCAGCTCCTTCAAAACTAAAGTAAAATGATTATATAAATAAATAAATAATGGAAATAACTATACAATCCAAATGATAGCAGAATCACCAACCCACACCTGCAAACAAACGAATTTTAAAAATGTTGAAGTAATCATTTGAATGCAATCACACACTTAGTATAAAAAATAAACCAATAACAAAGTTGCAATGAATAACGATCATTTAATTAACATCACACCAACGTAGATTTACTAAGTCAAAAGCTAAATAAAAAACAATTAATCAAAGAAAATATCTCAAAATACATATTCAAGATAAATACTTTCAATATTAACAAAAATAACAGATATTTGAAATAAAATAACAAAATACTAGATAATTATTTTACCGAATAAAATAATTTCTCAAATATTGGAAATACGGAGTTATCGGTGGATTACTTACCTGGTATTAGCTTAAGTCCAAAAATGAGATCCAAGGTCATTCACCAAAATGATCCTAAAACCCAATGATTTACTATAGTGAAAACAAAATCACTCTAATCGCAAGTTTAAACACTCATCAAGTATTACCCTAAGCATTCTCTAGAGAAAAACCAAAATAAAATAAATAAATAAATAAACAAAAATAAATAAATAAATAAATAAACAAAATAAATAAATAAATAAATAAATAAACAAAATAAAATAAATGGCTCCCAGGTATTCTAGTAGGCACTCACGCATGAAATTAAACACATCTTAAAGGCTTAACCTATTAACATGATTAAAATTAAAGTGATCCAATGCTTAACCTCCACTAATTTGACATTTGCCTTGAACTAATACTTTAACTCGATGAGAAATCTCCACCATCCAATCTAAACCCATTCCACTACAATGCTTCCCTCATTCTCTTAAACTATCACTACTAATAATCACAAGAATTTGCAACAATTAAACGCACAAACCCAACACAGTAAATAAGATATTTCTGCAGATTCACAACCAAGCTTCATTATCCAATCTTCAGACACACTAACACAACATTGGTATCAACTTTACAAAACCAATCCACCAACATAACTGAAGTTGCAGAACCAAAACTAACAGAATATATATACATGAAATCATACACAAAATGCATTGCTTATAGCATGCTGGTTCTATCGTCAAATAAGGTCCAAAAAACTCCACCAAGCTTGGATAAGCAAGAATCATGCAACTTATCACTCATTAAACTAATACCAAGGTCAACCCTATCTCAAAACAAGGATGATTAAAGCACAAGCCCTCGAGCTAACACTAAGCTCAAAGGATTTCAACGACAATTTTGAGCTATGAACTAAGAAAACAACAAGCATGAACAACTCCAAATTTAGCCGTCAACATGCCAAAGTTTCTAAATAATAAGAACTAACATGCTACTGAACAAATCATGGCAAGATAATCAAAGGATAAAGAAAAAGTCATGGTTTTAGTTACCAACAACAACACTACTAAAAGAATTTAACCAAGCATGGCTAGGGGCTTACTACGATGGCCGAAAAAAAGAGGTTAAAAGAGAACCCAGCTGAAAATCAAAGCTCCAAAAACCTCCTAGCTAGAAACATTCCTCACAAGACAAGGGAATGAAGAAGAAGAAATTGGAGAAGATGGAGAAGGAGGAAAACAGTGGGGTTAAAGGCTTGGCCAAACGGAAGACATGGATGTGATGGAACCAGTATTTTCTCTAGGAATTCAACACCTAGCTAAACAATAAAAGAATAGAGACAAAGGAGATGGGATTAAGTGCAAATCAAGAGCTTAGCATCCTAAGCATGCTTTAGTTCTGGGTGAGGTCCACACTATTTCCTATAGATCTTTCTGTGATGTTATGGACAAGGTACCCATAGAGTCCTCCTAGTTTGCAGGAAGCCATGGTTGGATGTCTTCCAGGAATGACTTCAACTCAGGACAATCATCAATGGATAGATACTGAAAGGAAGTGAGGTCTTGCATTCCTTCTGGTAGAGATGCCAATTTAGGACATTAATGTAACCCTAAAAAAATTAGTGAATGTGTCCCATCTCCTCATACTCCGTACAAAGTTTCCTAAGTTTCTTTTTAATTTTGTTTGAAATTAGATGCTAGTGAACCTTAAAAACATGTAATTAACATAAATCAAACAATAATTAAGATCAACAGAAAGAACATGTCAAGCTTGATTTTAGGGTGTGCTAACAAATGCCTTAATGATTGAATTCACACTCTGTATAATGTATTTCAGCATCGCTACGAACATAAGAAGCGCAGCCTCCAAACTAAGCTGGCCTCAAGAAAGAGGATGCTAAGATGTTACACAATAAGGAAAAGTAATAGGTTGAAGAATAGCAGAGGAGAGGGTAGCGTTGCTAAGCCGCAATATCAACATCGTCAATCTCTCAGATTCATGATGACTAAGGAGCATTCCACTATTTTCAACTTATCTTCACTTTTTCCAATCACATCTAGTTTGACTCCAGATGAGTGAGTCTATGGTCTGGTTTTCAGAGCCTGACGGAGATTATGGACCTTGAGATCAATCAAACTCGTACATCTCAAGCTTGTTCTCAAGCTTCAGTAGAAAGAAGAGACAGTTAAATAGAGAGAAGCTGCACACCTTCCATAAGTTGTGAACCTAGAGCTCTAACTTCCATTGGACCACTAGAACATGTGTTGGCCTTGCCCGATATGCTCTCTGCATCGCAGTAAATGGGGCCAAATCATCACTGGAAAACAAGGTGCTAACAACTTGACAATCAGTACAAGGTAAAAGAAAGATCTTCTCCCATGGCCATTGCATTTTCCCAGTGCTTGAACTAGAAGCTCTGACTTCCACTAGACAGGTTGATCTTAAGACTAAATGATTTGCTTGCCTCTATGGACTGTAGAGTGAAACAAAAGGCCGATTTCATCTCAAGTTACTCAAATATATTGGCTAATTTATTATTAAAAATACATTCTTTATGGTTACAGTAGCATTATCAACTTTAAGCAAAGTTGACTGATGCATATCACCAAGGCACTTCATCTCCTTTGCTTTCATTTGCCATTGCGAAGGAATCCTTACATACATGGAAACACCCCAATGAACCAAGCTTAAAGAAAATATCATGATATGCACACCAAAGCAGCCATTTCTTATAAATTGAGAGAATTAATTCATATTCCATAGCAAATTGGCTTTTAGCAATAATTTCCGAGATAAAACAACACAAGGAAAAAAAAATGATATATGTGTTGAATGCAAGTTATATAGACACCAATCTGAAGACCTAAATTTCCTATAGCTGCAATTACAGGGATAACGTATCTTCAAATGACATTTACAAGCGGCCTATTGTAAATCTAATCTGGAGAATCTTCAGCCATTCCTCTTAGGTTTCCAGCCAAGTGGTAGAACAAGCAAATCAAATGAACTGGTTGACATGAAAAACAAGAAAAACTTCTGCCAAGCTAGTAGCATGCTTTCTCAAAAGTTTTAAACTACCTTCTTTACTATGATTAGTGAATTGAACAGGTCAGAAAACAAATGAGAACCATTAGAATCAACTTGGTTCCAATTGTTCTATAAGACCTCTTCCATATGCCGCAATAAGAAGAGCTTCAGCTCGACTTGTGGAAATAGAGATGTAGGGTAATACTCCATGAAGAAGAATGTTTGTTACAGTGTACACAATGTAAACTAGTTTTGGGAGAATTTGCTGACAATATATACCATGATCATTCTTCCTCTTTAACTGATGGCTCAAAGATGGGAACAGAGAAGAAGCAACTTCCCTGTGTCATCCTGCCAAAAATTCTTTACAATTAAAAGAAATCTCCAACTATCATCCAGGGTTAGTAAGTTCACTCTAGAAGTAAAGCATAAGGAACAAATTAATAAGTCAGAGATAACAGATTAAAGATTATCATAATCAACTAAACACAAGAAACAATGCCTCCAACTAAAAAGGGAAAAATAAACTTCTTCATCTATGCCTCCAAAATAAAAAAAGAAAAAATGAACTTCTCCAACTATGCCTCCAAATAAAAAGAATAAAAGCTCTTATTAGCATTCATTTTTTATACATACACCTGTTAATAGCATTTTCATGGCAAATACTACAGCAAAAGCCAGAAAAATTAGCATACTTGAATGACTTCAACACTAGAGCAATGGATTATGGTAAACTTCAACATTATAATGGAAGCAATTGGCAACATCTTCTCCATAAACAGAATGGATCAATCACAGTTCATCATTTCAAGAACTACCAGACATAGAAGATAGCTAGCATAATCTGATATAGGTATAACTATGTACATCAGCTACCTCAAAAACCATGATTCAATAATACATCATTGTACATAAATGTGATAAAAAAGTTGCACTTACACAAACCTTACTAGAAGAGCTTTGAGAGAGTTCATAGTGATTTTTTTCCATTCATGTGATGTCACTGGCACAACTGAAAATCCTAATGCAACTAGAACACCAATCCACAATCCATATGTATATCCTCCACTCCACCATCCGTGCATAAAACAGTGAAAAAGATAGCAATAAACACAGTTGCAAGAGAGAGCATTTGTAAAGAAAGATCCTTTATAGATTAATGACATCCAGCTATCTAAGGCTAACAATGGCAACGTTATTTGATGTAAGCTACAGATCCACCAATGGGTTGTGTTTCTAGAAGATATATCTCAGCAATGGTCATAATAAAATCATGCCAATTCACGTACATCCATGATGGCTTTTTCGAAAAACTAGTTTCAAAAAAACATCACATGATTACTTTTTCTTAACATTACAAAACAAAAATTTAACAACTATTTGATTTGAATAATAGAGACCTCTGTAAAGGCCAAAAAGGTACAAGTTGTGTTCTATCACGAGATAATTTTTAGCAAAAAAACCTGCTTTCCATCTCATAGGAAGGGATTCGACTGTTCGATATATGCTCTGGTCCCTGAGATAGATTAATTTATAAGAACAATTAAACCTCTAAAGTGTAGAAAAATACTTAGATATGTTACCCCTTACACATTAACCACGAGGTTAATCTAAAAAGCTAACATTAAGCATTCCACCATAATTTAGCAAAATTTCATGGATACTTTTTCTTATAAAAAAGTTAAAGACCAAACGACATACAATGTAAGCAATTGCTTTTACTCATCGTTTTTCAAATTTACAATTTCCTTACAACTGTTTTTCCAAAGTCTAATAAAACATCCTAGGAAATTCCATCATGCATCTCGGCACACTACATTACCACAGATAAATTGATTTAGTTAACACATTAAACATTTTGAACCATGAAAAAAGAGCACCTCGCAGTTCTTGATCAATAAATCAGAAAATACAAAACTTAAGACCAAGACCAAGTCATTCAAGGTGTTGAAAGGGTACCAAAATAAGGCAAGGGGTAGATCACAAACATTGAAATTCAGTCCATTTATGATTCAGAAAGGGGCTATTATAAGGATCCATTTATGATCACAAACAAATTCTGTCAAGACTATTTGGAAGGGAAAATTAATCAAGAAAATATTCTGAGACTAGTGACTTTATAAAATCCAAAATAAAAAATTTGGATGCTTTACGTAATTGTAGAACCAATAGATACTACCTACCAACAGATAACCCATGGTTATGAACATCAAGCACGTTACAAACCTTTAAAACACATATACAAGTCAAGGAAAATGGAGAATGATAGGACCACAACTAACATATACACAAATTCTAGAAACCTTAAAACACATATACAAAACAAGAAAAATGGAGAATGATAGGACCACAACTAACAATTACACAGATTCAAGCTTCATACAATGTCGTGCACCAAAGTTTTGATGTAACTGAATGATAGACCTCACATCCAAATGATTTCTAACTCTTTTCCCAACCAGTACTTTTACATTTGGGGCATCAAAGATCTACAATATGGGATTTGTACATGATTTTTACAAGAGCTTGTCAAAGAGAAATAGAAATAGTAATGGCCCTTAACAACCCAAGAAAATAATAAGCATAAAACTTTGAATCACATTCTCACCATTAGTAATACTTCCAAGTCAGAAGTTAAAAGCTAAAAACAAAGCTATGAAATTCAATTCAAACAGGAAACATAACTATAAATAGGATAAGTAACTATTGTCACCAAACAACAAGACCGTTGAAGATGTGGTTGTCAATTTCATTGCGATTCAGAGTTAATGCATTCACTAACAACCTCATAAAACAAGTAGTAAAAAAATCAATAATAAAATTGAATATGAGAAACTTGAAAGTTTAAGCGCATAGAAATTGAATTATTGCTCAGATTAAAACTTTTCTAAAATTATTACTAGACATTTCTACATTGAATCGCAGATAAAAACAAATTTATTTTCTTTTTTAAGAAGTGATGATTGATTGTAAAACTGGATGTTATTGAGTTAGATTGTTACCTCAATCACGATTAATTAAAAGAACATTGTGATTTAAAAGGTAAAACAAAGAAACGTTGTTCCACCTAAAGCGAAGAGACGAGAACCATGGGGTTTTTAAAAAGTGTGACGGTGCTAGAGATATCGGGATCTACTCCAAGAACCCATTGAGGCTCAAGCACAAATCACTCCCTCGTCTCCTCCCGGTGGGCTCAAGGAGAGATAATCCAACCACTTCTCCTTGAGCTGCAAATTGGAAATCTTTGTAGCCCTAGGCAAAACCCTAACACTTGATGTTGGTAAAGGTGCCAACTTTGTAGTATAGAGGAAGTGGAGATGAGAGTGGAAGATTTTTGGCAGAGATGGAGTTTCATTGGAGAGCTTGACACTTGAATTATGAGTAGTAGGGGTTTTTTAAACAAGCGAGCAAGCCAAATGAGCGGTGCTTGAGTTCCTCTTATCTCCGCCCGTAAAAGTTCCTCATGAGATGAAAGCAAGAGCAATGTGCCGCGAGGGAGCACGGCATAGTGTGGCGGAGTGTCACAAGCAGAAGGGTCTTCTGGTGTTCTGTGTAGCTTAATCTTATTGCTAATATATGTTTTGTTTAGCTTAATTCAGTTTGTTTGCTAATATTTTGGCTTGGTGTTTGGGAGTAATGTGACAAGGTCAATGTGTAGGTAGGAGTGGGTGGTAAGGCTTAATTTTTGGGGAATTTGGTAATGAAGATCTCTCTCTAACTTTCCCTTATCTTCCTCTAGCTTCTCAAACCCTGCACACTTTTTTCTTAATTTTCTATCTTTAAGCTATGATAACTTAACAATTGGTATCAGAGACGATTTTCCTATGACCAAGATGGTGAGTGAGACCCGTTATCAAGCTTTGGAGACGGCGATTGAAGATCTCAAGTTGTAGTAACAAGAGGATCGGAAGCGAATGGAATCTCGATTAGAAGATTTGTTTTAGCTAATGACTTCCTTCACAACTAAACCTGAAGCTACTAAAGGGGCGAAAGAGATGGGAGGCACTGAGGAAATGGCTAGAGAATCTTCTCCAACTCTTTCACCAAGCAACCATGAAGCTTTTACGGCATCCAGGCAATTTCCATAAAATGGTATATTCCAACTACTGGATCCTCAACTTGAATTTCCTAAGTTCAATGGTGATGAAGCTAAGGAATGGGTAGTGATAAACGTCTAAATGTACATATTTTATACATATATGTGCATATGAGTCATGTATTTTATTGATAAATCGATGCCCTTTTAAGGTTTAATTAGTTAATTTCATGTTACATGCATAAAAGAAGCCTAGTGAGCTCAATGATGCGATTTAAGAAGAAATCGACACTGAAAACAACGTTTTAGGGCCTGGCACTATACCAGCAATATAGCAGCCTAAAGCACAAAGACTTTGTGAAAATTCTAAGTCTAGGAATCCTTATGAGCAACCTCACGGCTGTGAAGATGACCGCAAGCAATTTAGAGAAAAGTAGTACTGTAGTAGTTTTACTGTAGTAATACTGTAGCAACTTATTGAAATTTTCGGCCCATTTTCTGAGCATCCTCATGGCCAATATATTGACCACGAAGCAACCCGCAAGCAAACCTGAGAATCATCTTTAAAAAAGGGTTAAGGCATCATCCATGGTGTCTTTAACCACCATTCTCCAGCATCATCATCTAGGGTTTCAAAGTTACGGGAGAAGGCGGATCCAGGTGCAAATTCAAGTGGGAGAAGAGGAGTGCTATTTGTTTTCAATTTGTATTGTCCGAGGCGTAAAGATTGTCCTCAAATCATCAAGATGTTTGTCTTTGGAATTTGTTTTAACCACAAGATTATCTACATAGCATTCGACAACTTTGTGAATTAAATCATCAAATATTCTGGTCATAGCCCTTTGATATGTCGCTCCTGCATTCTTCAATCCGAACGGTATTACCCTATAGCAATAGATTCCCATGGGTGTTCGAAAGCAGATTCTTTTTGATCCTCCGGATGCATTTTTAATTTGATTATATCCGAATATCCATCCATAAAGGAGAACATCTCGTACTCGAGGTGTTGTCGATCATGAGCTCCATAACGGGAGGGAAAAATTATCCTTAGGACACGCCTTATTCAGGTCCTTGAAGTCTACACATATCCGTATTTGCCCATTCTTCTTTTTCACAGGGACTATGCTAGCTATCCAATCAGGGTATGTTTCTTCTCTGATAAAATTTTGCTTCAATCAACTTCTTGGTCTCTTCTATCACCTTTTCTTCTAGGTCAAACTTCATCTTTCTTGGTGCCTGTTTGATTGGAGTAGCATTAGGATCAATGGCCAGTCTGTGTACAGCTACCTCATCATCTAACCCTGGCATTTCATTATAGTTCCAAGCAAAAGCAGTCAATATGCTCCTTCGAGAGAGCCTTGAATGATGCTTTTTCTTCTTCCGATAGTTGTGCACTTAGGAAAAGTCGGCCTTGGGTCACCATCGCCTCCCAAGTCGATTTCAACCAACTCATCAATTGTTGCTTGCCCCCGCCTTCTAGTTCGAGTGGTGCATTCTTTATCTTTATTTCCTCTTCTTCCTCCTGCCATGTTACCATGTAACATGAGTGCCTAGAAAACTCAGAGTAGCCTATTCCTCTCTTATCCACATGTGCAGGATGCCACAATTGATGAAAGCCCTGATGTAACCTCTTTGACCACTTGATTTTGCTCCCAAATCTCTCAACTATCGTCCTGAGCTTGTTGGGGTAATGGCTTGGAAAATTTATGGGTTGAGCTTCATCATCTTCTATTTCTTCAATGTTTATGATATCATCATTTAAGGTCTTCTTGCTCTTGTCTTTATAAAAGAGAATGCCTCTCTCCTTTTCATGCCGAGCTGGCACATAAAATGTTTTTAGATGCTCGACTGTATTTACATTCAAGTCATCCAAGGATTTGTATAGCCCATCCGGAATCCTCGTAATGTATAATGCATTTTCTTCAGTAGATCTTTCAATTTGACCCTTACTCTGGTGTATATCTGCATCACTCTCATCTTCTGATGACTCAGTGTCACTACCAAAGTGAGGTGGCGCTGGTTCTCTTTTCTGGAGCACAGGAGTAGTTTTGGCTGTCTTGATCAAAGACACTTCTTCTGGGCATGACAATTTGCCCCCTTTGGTTGACTTGGATGCGTTGAGATAATACATCGCATCCTCATAGTGTATTTCATGGATGCCAAAGGGTTGGATCTCTCCATCAATTCTGAACTCTTCCCCATCCACCAAATACTTTGCGCATTGATTCAGCGTTGAAGGAACCAACTGGTTTTCGTGAATCTATGGCCTTCCTAAGAGGGCTTTATAGGAAGCATCAGCATCAATTACATGGAATTTCACATTAGATGATATTTTTCCAAATTTAAGGGGGAGAGTGATCGATCCCAATGCCTTTTGGCTATGCTGATTGAAGCCCTGGATAATGATCTTCTCCGAAGATAAGTGACATACTTCAAGAGCCAATGCTCGAAGAGTATTGAGGGTCATTAAATTCAAAGAAGACCCTGGATCAATCAAAACTCGGTTGATCTTTACTCCATCACAAAATCCTGTCACATATAGTGGTCTGTTGTGTGCCGAAGTCAAAAGTAATAGGTCCTCATTTGTTAAGGACACCGAAGATGTATGAGATGCATATAGGGCTTCTTTTTATGTTGACTTGCAAGTATGCTTGATACTCCTCGAGGATTTTGTAGGGCATGTATTAAAGACTCATGACTTGGTGACATCATCAATGCATCGTACATACTGAGGAGTCTTTGGGACTTTTCTTCAAGTGTGCCAAAATGTTGTAATTTGGCTTTCTCAAGGGTTTTCTGGGGAGACATTCTCTTCTTCAATCATCTTCCCTTTATCTCGGTTATTTGAACCGAGAACCTTTGTCTTGGTTTGAAGTGTCTTCCCAGTTCTAAGCTGCATCTGATGTACATGTTGTGGTGCCTCATCTTCCTCCTTAGGGAAGTTTAGCTCATCTTCTGAATCATCATGAGCATCTATAGCATAACATTCACCTTTTTCTTCAAAGTAATCCTCGAGTGAGTGTCAAATTTTCACGAGAAACTCTGTCCTTGCAACCATTTTTGGAAAGCATGACATTCTTCTATGGTGTGTCCTGTAAACCGGTGATATTGGCAGTAGTTTGAGTGTCTACCAAGATGCATCGGGCACGCCTTTTTGGGTTTAAAGCAAACCCAATCCATTTTCTATAGCTTGATAAAAAAGCTCTTTCCTTTTATCTTTTCTAATAAATCTTTCTTTGATATTTGTTGTTTTAGAAGTGGCTGGAGAATCCACGATTTCTGAAACAAAATTTTGTCATGATGATTCTGGAGGATATGTCCCAGATTCATCCCACTCAGCATCTTCAATATGTAACTACTGTAGCCTATTAGTGACTCCTCATTGCCCCTTTGAATGAGCGGGGATGTCTTAGAGGCTGACTTTCTTCAAGACCTTATATTTTGGGGTCTTCGGGGTATAGTATGGTTCTTTAGACTTTACTTGTGGGTAGGGCTCCAAGAGCTTGGCGTTTGCCTTCTTTACTCTTTCCACGAATGCTATCTTCTTTCTTTGCTTTATCTTTGACATAGGGTCGACCGTAGCGGTCATATGACTCTTGGCTCGGAAAAACTATCATATTCATTAGTATCATCATCTTACGGGTTATATAGAGGTTCCTCTCACGAAATAACCACTGCAAGTCTCCACTTGTACATCTTCTTCATTTTCAATTTTTCTTAGTTAATTCCCGGAGTAATTCTTCAACTTCTTGGGAAAATAATCTCGAGGGTAATCAGAACCCTTTCTTCTGCTTCATATTCTTCAAGGGTCTCAATGTACTCCTCAATAATAGATTTCTTGCGCTTTGATTGTTCGCACTTTTGCTTTCTTTTCTTGTTCTTTTTCTTTGGTCGCTTTTGTCCGGTGACCTTTATAGGAGGTTCTTGAGGGGCGCTTCAAATGATCCACAGCGAATTCGACCAACCTTTTTAACATCTTCATTGATCTTTTTGGATACAAATACTTCCATAACTCTTCGGGATAGCACAAGGTTTGTCATCTTCGTTGATGTAAATATCACCTTGTTACCAACCATGTAACTTCCCTTTGGGATGACTCATACGGGTTTTAGGGGCGATCATGTAGCGTATATGTTCCAGTCTGGTTGCTCGGACAAAACATTCTTTGAGAGTGTGATTTTGCCCTCTTGGTATTGTCGCTCGACCAGTCCTTGAAGACATAACAATCTTCTATTGTATGTCCCAACACCCTATGATATGGACACGATGGTGGGATGATCTCGTCTTGCTTTGCTCTTCGGGTCTTTTTGCATTGGGAAGTCGCAGACCCTCTCTCACAGACATCTTTTGAAGATTTTATGTACTTTATCTCTTCTAAAGGAATACTTCTTATTCATCCTATCCTTTAAGGAAGGAAGAGGTTTTGACTCATTGTCAGTAGCACCTAAGCTAGATACCTTAGCTTGTTACGGCTTATGGGACTACCCTTTCGCCTTTCTCCTTCTCAATATTGAAGGTAGTAGCGTTGTACTTGACTCCTTCCATTCTCTTGGATTTGTCTTTGTCACTCCTTGAAGTGGTTTGGGAAATTGGACAACACCTTCGGGTTGGTCCTTTCCAATTTTTTAGCTTGTGAGATTAAGCCTTGGAATGTAGTGATGCTAGATGTACTTAAGAACGGTGACATCCAACTATCAATGTTCCCTAGCAATAAACCCACTTTCTTCAGCGATCGAGTGGTTGTTCACATTTGATGCTCAAGTTCTCCATCTCATAATGTAATCGACCACTTTTTTTCATCTTTGTTTTTGGCGAATGGCTACTAGGTCGACAATTGTGATTTTTGTCACTTATGCCCCCAAACCATACTCGAAAATGCATCTTTTAACTTCTGCCATGTTTGAATCGACTCGGGTTTGCGATTTTGCATACCATTCAAATGCTACTCCTACTAGACTTACGGAACTGTCTGAGGAGGGCGATGGCTTCGCACTTGTATCTCTAGCCGTGACAAAAATGAGCCAAGTGTTGGTCGGGATTGCCAATCGATAGAATTGCTTGAATTTAGGAACATTATATCCCTGTAGGCACGGTCATGATAGCTGGGATAAGGCTTGTCTCCATCTGCCCTTGTCTCAATTCCTTTGGCTTGATTTAATTCAGCAACTACCATTCGTTGCATCTTTTCCCAAGTCATTACACTGATTGTTCCCAGAGCAGGAGCATAAGAGGTTCTCCCATGTTACGCTGGCTCGAAGGTTTTCCTTTGGAGGTGGTGTTGGACTTCTCGACCTCTCGCACATTCTCTATAGGAAAACCGTGGGGTTACCCCTTGCTCAGCCCGGCCTCGGGGCTTCTCTCGGCCGTCGGGTTGGACTCCTCGATCTTCCCGGTTGTTCGAGTTGATTTTCCATGAGGATTTTAGCATTTGTAACATTGACCCCATCAACATTGCCATGTTGTCATTGAGTCTTCGATATTCAGTATCACGATGTCCCTTTTGAGGAATAAAGACAGGTTCATCCTCTTCATCTTCATTTAGTTGCTGTACTTCTTTGTTTTTCCTTAGTACATGGGTGGTGGAAGGCTAGTCCCTATCCCTTGCTCCTCATGTGGCGGCACATGACTAGAACCTTCTTCTCCATTCGGAGAGTCTGTCGCTCTTCTACAGGGATCTTATATGAGGTCCGGTTGTTCTTGTTCGGGTGCGAGGATCTCCTCTTGCTTGATAACCTATCGACAAGTGTGTACTTCCACATCTGCATCAGACATTTCTTCATCTTTCATTTTCCTCCTCCATTGAAATTTAGACACATCAACCTTGGTTGATTTCTTGTAGGAGCTAAGCGATCAAACACATGCTTTTCGCTTCTGTTGAAATCAATTGCTTCTTCTTTTTGATAGAATTCTTTTTGGTCTTATCTTCTCACGATTGCGAGTTTCCTTGATCTTTGTGTAAGTCTTGTAGAGATTTTTGACCAAATAAATTCTTGTGATAGGACTTTGGAGGTCTACCAACTTTTGTTTTCACTCGGTTGAGACGCAAGTCTCCGAGTGGTTGCGTTCTTCTTCACTAGGGTTAAGAGGTTCAAATGAGTTGTTGAAAGGTACTCATTTGATCATTCTTGTCCCTTGGAATGACACAAAATCCAACTTTTGTCTTGGAATTTTGACTTTCCTTTGTGTGAGCCTTGAAAACACACTTTTCTTCTTTGGTGTGTCTTCATCAGATGAGTGGAAAATTCCACTTTCCCGCCCCTTTGCTGTAATGGTGAAAGCGGGTTCATCATCATCATCATCATCATTCATTACCCTTTTGGGGTGAGATAGCCTTCTGAATGCATATACTCTTGGTGCTCCCCAGACAGCAGCATCCTCGCCAGTTGCAGAAGCAATTACATTGGGGCGACGACCTTTGGATGGAAGCCGCGAGACTATTAGGGTTCTCCTCGAGTTGCGGGTCTCCTCATGAATTGCACCGACTCGGATATGGTGCCAAAAGGTCGGCTCGACTCATGCGGCTCCAGTGTTGAATGTGCGGTTAGGGCGGGTTTTGCACCTCGGTTCCTTCGCCAAGGAAAAATTGTGAGTTTTGGACTTCAAGGGTGGTTGAGTTTTTGAGTGCCATTTGCTTCTTCGTTTCTGCAAAACAAAAAGAAACATGATTAGATTTCTTTCATAGGGATGTAGGAACAATGCCTTTTACTTGTACTTTTTGCCTCAGAGATGGGAGGAGGAATGTGGTCCCACAGGTGCAATTTGTGAGGATCAAAAAATATCGTCGGCATCATGTAGAAGACACCAGATGATACATCGAAGCACAAATATCGTATTTGTTTTGTGTGGGTTCTTTCATTCCTAATAGAGGCAAGCCTCTATTATTAATTACCCTAGATTAGAAAGCTTAGGAACCTCCGATTAAGGGCAAAAAAGCACAAGTGAAAGCAAGAAGATTCGCGAATTATGAAACTTGTTATTTTATTATATAAAAAATATTTATTACAACACTTATATATATATATATTTATCATTGCCGCTGCTTGTGCCTTGTCACTGCGTTGCCTGCCGCATTGCTATTTTGCAATTTTTGTTGCCATTTTAAGATAAACAAGTCATTGCTGATTGTGTCTTGTACTATATTGCATGTCTTGTTGTCGCCTTTATTTATTTATTTATTTATTTATTTATTTTTGGAATATGTCTCATTGCTGTTTTGAGACTAATTTAGCCACGACATTGAGATGAGCACCCTTATCGTTGCTTTGAAATTAGCAGTGCATATTTCTCTGCTATTCATTTGCTTGCATATCATTTCTAGATATATATTTTAATTTATTTATTTTAATCCACACTTATCATAGTGGGTTATATTTATTTATTTTTTTAGAGGGCTGTGAGCATATAACGTGCATGTTTCTTTTTGTTTTTTTGTATGCATGCCCCTTATTCCATTTTTTTTTTATGTATGCACGTTTCAATTTTTTTATCTCATGCATATATTTTATATCATGCATGGTGATCCTGGTTTCTAAACGTATGGACATGCATGCATGCAATTTTTTTAGAGCTTCATGTGCAATTTTTTTTACTATGCTCATACCATTACATGTTTTTCTAACATCACATTCTTAGTTATATGTGCATGCATGATTCACGTGATTGATTTTTTTTTTTTTAACCTGAAACCCATATTCATTATCCGCTGATGGTGGGCCCGCCCCTTTTTTTAAAATTTTTTTTATTCTTTAACAAGATGATGCATGCTTTTGTTCTTTTATATATATATATATATTTAATGTGCATCTGCGTGCATGTCTGCGTGCATGTTATTATTATTTTTATTATTATATTATATTTTTATTCCCATTCACGTATGCATGCTTCTCATCATCATTTTCTGTCATGTCATTCATTTCTCATGTATGTATTTTTCTCTCTCTTCGGACTCTTCTCTTTGAATTCATGAAGGTGTATGAATCAATAAATAGCATGATTTTCATGATTCTATTCATGCTTACATATAATAATTTTTTTTTCCTTTCTTTTTTTTTTAAATATTCCCATGTATGTCCTCCATAGTAGGCCCCACTGAATATACGCATGCATATCATAAGTTTATATGATAGTTCCCATTTCCTTTTTTTTATTTTTTTATTATATATATATATTTATTTATTTATTTATTTTATTATTTGAGATCCTAGAGCTTTTATCAAAAACAAGAAGACATGCTCTACTTCTTATGCGCCCACTACTCAACCCATGCTAACAAACAACATCAATAATAAGAATGCATGCATCTCATTCATATTATTTTATTTATTTTTATGCATGTCATTAGACTATGAGACTATAACACGGGTTTTTAATCTTGTGAATTGCAGACTTGGTCTCCAGCAGCAAATCTTTATTTCATGTAGCGAACCCCATCTTCAACATCGATCAACATTATAGGATCATCATCATCCTTAAGCATCATCTTGACATCATCATGGCGTCATCTTCATTATCGGATCATCATCATCATCACTAAGCGTCGTCTTCATTATCATTATCATCGTTAGCATTACCATCATCATCATCGTCATCGAGTTCATATCATCATTGTCATAAGCATCCTTATGGCATCGTCGGCTCATTCGAGCATCATTAACATCATCGTTATTACCATCATTAACATCATTAGCACACCATTATTACCATCATTAACATCGAGCATCATCACCGGCATCATTAGCACTCGAGTTCATTACCATCATTAACATCGAGTATCATTAACATCATCATTATTACCAGTCATCGACATCATTAGAATCACCATTAATTACTCCATCATTAGCATCATGGGATGATCATCATCAGCTGACATCATGAGGCATCGTCTTCGACATGATCATCGTATTATTAGCATCTCTCATCGCCATGCCGATTTGCTGCAGCGGTGAGAAAGGCGATGGCGAAAAAGAACCTTGGCCAAAAGACGGGAGCGAGGAACATCCGATCCAGTGGACTTTGATCGCACAGCGAAGCGAGCGAGACCATTACGAGAGATCTGACCACTCAAGCTCGCTTGCGGTATTATTTCCCGACCACTCAAGCGACAACAGCGGCAGCAGCAGCGGCGGCGGCAAAGCGGGCGCAGCAGTGAGCGGCGAGCGGCATGCTTTTAGCAACATTATCTCGACCATCCAAGCATGCCATGGTGGTGAAGCAAGCCGACCAGCGACGACCGGCAACACAGCGTCGAGTCAACATCCGGCATGATCGGCGGCGATTATCTCGACCGTTCGATCACGCGGCGAAGCATCAACGATGGACACGAGGGGCAACAACAGCGAAATTCTCTCCTTTTTCCCTCTATTAGTATATATATATATAGATGGAAGTATAGGGGAAGAGATAGAAACCTTAAAGCTTCTTCCTTTCAAAGACTTTTTTTTTTTTTTTGGTCTCAATTCTTCTTCCTACAATCCTCTGCTCTTCCTTTCCTTTTAAGAAAAACCAGTCCATCCTTATCCACATCCTAACCATCTCCCTACGAATCACAACTAATGACCCAACTTTTAAATTTCGGAATTATTATTATTATTATTATCACCTTTTTATTTATTATCATTGTTACTTATTTATTATTATTTTCTTATTTTTTTTATTTTTTTATTTTATTTTTTTTATTTCTATTGTTATTATTATTATCTTTTTTCTTAATTATTTTTATTATTATTTATTTATTTATTTTATTTTTAATTTTTCTTATTTTTATTTATATATATATATATATATATATATATATATATATATATATATATATATATTAATCCCTCCTCAATTCTTTTTCCTCTTAGAAAAGAAATAACCCAAAAACCCTTATCCTTATCTGAATCCCATCTTCCCATGAGATCACAACGAGTAAGTAGGATCGGATCCAAATTGTTTAATTTTTTATATTTTTTTTAATTAATTTTTTTATTTTATTTTTTATTTTTATTTTATTTTATTATTATTTATTATTTTTTATTTCAAATTTGAAATTTTAAACTTTAAATTTCAAATTTTAAATCTCTCTTGTTTATATTTATTATTTATTTATTCATTAATATTTTTTTTTAATATATATTTTTTTATTATATTATTTTTATTATTATTATTTTTTTATATAATTCACTCAATCCCAATTCGCCTCGAGATGTGTGTTTGAGCTATCCTAAAACTTAGGGTTGCCTCGAGATATATTCTCAGGGCCAATTTTGTAATTTGGACTTTGCCTCGAGATATGTTCTCAAGGAGAATTTTGTAATTTTGCATTTATGCCTCGAGATATGTTCTCAAGGGCAATTTTGTAATTTGCATTTTGTATTTAACTTGGAATTTGCATCCTTGTCCAAGACAATCAAATAATCAATTAAGATTAAGATTAGGACATTTAAATTTTGATTCTAAACATATCTATTATTAGGATATATTAAATTCAAATTAAATTGGATTTAGTTTCCATTAGGACATTGAATTTTATTAGGACATCGTTATATTATTTATATATAAACACTATTAAGGAGAAAATCTAGGAGCTTGCCGGTGAGGATCGACAAGTTCTCATCACCACCTTCTAGTATTCATCTTAGGGGAGTTTGTTTTGAGCTTTGCTTTGTATCTCTTGTCTTCTACACTTGCTCCTTTGTTGATAATGAACTACACTCCTAAGGCCGTCGGGCATCTAAGTGAACCTAGGGATGAACTTTCTTTTTGTGGATGTTTTTGATTTAAATTTATGGTATTTGTGTGGTTTGTGGTTTTAAGCCTTGTGAACTTTGATGTGTTGATTTACATGAGAACTACGTATTTTAACTTCTAGGTTGTACTTGGTAGCGTGACCATCACCCTTGTACTAGACACACTTGGCTTAGAAGAGATACATGTACTAATACACTGAGGGATTCGAGTATTTGGCACTCCTCCAACAATTAGGGCTGGACCTAGTTTGAGTATCGGCCCTAATTGAGAGATCCCAACACTTGTATGGGATTAGGGGTTATCACCATGACCATCGGGGTAACCAATTTTTGGATGTCTCTTGGCCCATCCATCACTGTCTTTGTAATTCTAGCATCCCTCTAGCTTTAGTAGTCCTGAGGGGATCCTTACCCGGGGACCTCGAACTTTCATTGTTACTTGCTTCCTTAGTATGCTTATGTGGTGAGCCCTAGTCCATGTGTTTATAGTTTTTCTTTTTTTGTTATTTTCCTTATCTTGTTTTTATCATATAATTGGTAGACTAGATAGTGCTATCTAGAGGGAAGTAATAGCAGCTCTTGAGACCCCAGGGAATACAACCACTGTGTCACACACAGGGTATTACTTGATGACCTGTGCACTTGCTGATCTATGATCAAGTAGCTACTTGCAATCAATTCTTTGAGCTTTGTACAGTGAGTGAAAATTCTAAGGTACCGTTTGCACCTATGTACTTCTCTACTCAGGCTACATCATGGTATAACTCCTATCATAAAAAGTATCCGGGTGTATCATGGGATCAATTGTTGTTGATTTATTGTATCAGTTTTATGATGAGAAGAATAATAGCTTAGTGGGTGAATTTTCTAAGCTCAGGAACACCACCACAGTGGAGGATTACCAGAATCGTTATAAAGAGCTTCTACCTTATACAGAGGAGGCCAATGGACAAGGATTCACAGAGCAATACTTGATGGAATCTTGTCTATGTGGGTTGAAGGAAGCGGTAAAAGTTATAGTGAAGTTGTTTAGGCCAAATACCTTTAGTGAGGTATTTAATGCAGCCAAATTAGTAGAGTTAGGGTTTCATCCTATTGATAAAAGGGTCAAAACTGAGGCATGGCGCTCTCCTCCTCATCCAAAACCAAACCTTTCTTTGCTTCCTTTGCTGCCTACCCCGCCATTGGAGAAGAAGTTCCCTACTGCAACCACTAGTTTGCTCAACATGAACCCGAGTTGATCTCAGACCATACCAACTGATAAGAAATTGACCCCAGATGAGTATCAAAGGAGGAAAGAACAAAACTTATGTATTAATTATGATGAGAAGTTCTTCAAAGTGCACCAGTGTAATAAGAGGCAACTATACTATATAGCTACTGATAAGTGCTTTTGCTATATGAATGCGAAGCATTCTATCCTTATGTTAAACATTACCTTTCTCGGGTTTCTACACTAATATGTGTGTTTTTATGTTGTTTTTATGCAGGTAGGGTTGTGAGGCCGATTATGAAGGAAAGAAGCCAATTTGGATCATAATGCACCGATTTTGGAGGAAATCTTGCTAAGGTTCAAATGCGAAGACATAGGTCAGGTGTGAGATGCTAGAGTGTGTGCAAACCTCCTCGTATTTGGGTGAGCATAACCATTTAGAGAGGCACAAGGGCTGTCATACTCAATCATTCTGGCTTATGCATATAGAATAAGATCTCCACCAACTTTTCCATCATTGAAGAAGCAAAGCGATCCACGACGTGAACGTGTGCCCGTTTGTGTTACCTCGATGAAAGTATGGATTCGGGAAGTATTTCAGGCCGCATAATGTAGCAGAGCACTGTAGCAGCAATGTTCACACCCGGCCAAGAAAGCTGCAGAACAGAGAATCCACATGGGCGTGTGGAATTTCCACACGGCCATGTGAAAAATCCACATGGGTGTCCACAGGGGCGTGTGGATCCCCGATTCCAGCCCTATTTAAAGCCGATTCAGCCCCGATTTCAGCATTCTTTTCTCCATCTTTCCCTCAACTTGAGAGAGGGCTTCGGCTAGGGTTTTGAGAGGTATTGGCTAGGGTCCTGGAGAGGTTCTACGGCTCCGACATCATCATCTCTTTGGAAGAAAGTTGGTAGGGGAGCTTCCGTTGAGACGTATCCTATACCGGACAAGGGGATCATTGGACGACGAGTAGAGGGCTTTCCATAAGACCATCGATACGACTATCGATGGGGTTTTCTATGGATTCATTGTTTTACATTCTATTTCTTTGATTGTACTTAGCTCCATGGAGAGCTAAACCCCTAGTGGGTACTTGGGTATTTGTGAACACTAGGATTCATTTCTTTGAATCTCATTATTATGCTTTCAATTAATTGATGTTTATTGTGAGTTCTAACCTTGAATGCTTGATTGTGTGAATACTCTCCTAGAGTGACACTAGGATTGAGAGTTCTTGTTGGTAACCTTGTGAGTGAGTGACACACCACGAGTGTTAGACAAAGCTAGGTTGGAGAGGGTTGAGAGGGTGAGTCGAGAGGTACAGGAGCTTCCCTTTTCCCCTCAGATGTGTTAGATTCTACCTCCGTTCCTGGAGTTCTTTGCGGCCACAATAGAGTGAATGGTCTAAGGGATGACCTTTCGCTGGGCTTAGTTGCGGGTGCAACAGAGAGAAGCCCAGAAGTAATCTTAGTATCTAGGGCTTAATTGTGGTTAGGGACCTTCCATCTGGACTAAAGAGTTAGGTCTACAATTAGAAAGAGATTTGTCACTTGGAATCCCAAGAACTTATTGCAATTCTATGCGAGTGCGAGGTTAAGAGGTTATTCAATCTCTCCTCCGGGACATGTATAGAGTTAGGCATAGTTGACCTTAGATTTGGGATTATGTAATTAAAGATTTCCACGACTCACTTGCATTGATTAGGAAGCATAATAGAGGGTTCTTGCACTTGAAATGATTGTCCTAGCTGGAGCAATATCCGGGTACCCCATCTTTATCGATTGTCTTACCATCTCCTCTACTTGTGCTCTCTTACTTGTTATTTTTACTTTTGAGAATTGAATCATTGTCACACATATCACTATTCATCTTTCACATAGCTAAGAAGCGAATTAAGTGTTTTTATTCCTTACTCCCTATGGATACGATACTCGCTCATCCGGGATTATTACTTCGACAAACCTGTGCACTTGCGGGATATACGCAAGGGGACCTTGTCACCCACCTTACAAGATAAGAATCCCTTATCCCTCTAGATGGAAGAACGACCAAAATGATGAGCAATACAAAAGGTTCTTGGGTCTATTCAAGCAATTTCACATCAACATTCCTTTTGTCGAGGCATTGTCTTAGATGCCTCGATATGCTAACTTCTTGAAAGATCTATTGACCAACAAGAAGAAGTTGGAAGAGAGTGCATCGGTGATCTTAAATGCCTCTTGTTCGGCAGTTTTGCAAAAGAATATGCCAAACAAGAAGAAAGACCCGGGAAGTTTCATTATCCCTTGCAATATTGGCAACTTGGGTGAAGAGATGGCATTGGGAGACTCAGGGGCCAGTATCAATGTCATGACATACTCTTTCTTTCAAAAGTTAGGCTTGGGAGAGCCTCGGCTCACTGGGATGACTTTGTAATTGGCAGACCAGACGGAGAGATATACGAGGGTCATCATTAAAGACGTGCTTGTCAAGGTGGACAAGTACATATTTCCTGTAGATTTTATAGTGGTGGATTTCGATGAGGATGCAGATGTTCCTTTGATACTTGGGAGGCCATTCTTGCGCACTTCCAAGGCATTGATTGACATGGACGGCGGGGAGTTAACACTGAGGGTTGGAGATGACAAGCTCACATACCACCTCGCTGAAGCCATGCGATATTCTCTTGACTTTGATGATACTTTATATTTTCTTGACACTAATGATGAATTAATCAATGAATATGAGCGGGAAATGTCAAATCCGGACCCATACGAGGGGTTGCTAGACCAAGATGAGGAGAACGTGGAACTAATGATGCTTGGTCCAGAGAAGAAAGCACTACCTACTCTGGGGATCATGAAAAATATGCTCCAGAAGATGAAGCGAGTGAGACGACGCCATAAGAAATGCCCCAAGGCTGTTGGGGATGTGCATGAATGGAAAAAGCGTGACAAGCCTTTAAGTGGTAACAAGCTCGACAACTCTCACTCTACCTTCAAGAGGTTATGCTCATTATGCTTTCAAGTCATGGGTAAGAGGGAAACCTTCATCTATGAATCCTGTGAGGTAAGACAATGTACATCAAGCTAAGTGATGTTAAAAAAAGGCGCTTCTTGGGAGGCAACCCCAAAGCACTTACTTGTTTTTGTTAGTTGTTAGTTTAGTGTTTGTATGAATAAGACATTGAGTGTTGGTGTCTAAATGTTTTTGATTCATTGCTGTGATTTTCTTGTGGATGAGTTGGTGTTATCATGTGCTTTAATGTCTATGGCAAAGTTGTTGGTAGTTTAAGCATGTTTCGTGTTTTTTTCTCGGGTATATTTTGCATGATAGGGCGTGCTTTGAGTGTGTTTTGCATGTTTAGGGAATTTTTCGCATAGCCTGCAGAGTTTTTCCAAAGCATTCAGAGAAAATGCACGAGCGTGTGGAATTTCCACACGCCCGTGGGTCTCTACTGAGAGCTCATCTAGAGAAAGCATAGGGGCGTGGACTCGCCCCTGTGAACAACCTTTTAATATTCACACCCTCGTGGGTAATTTCCGCATGGGACGTTTGTATTCCCTGCAGAGACTTAGAGATTTTTTTCCCGAGAAGACACAGGGGCGTGGACTAGTTCTTGTGGATGACCACGTGATAAACACTACAGGGCGTGGGTAATTTCCACACTCCCATGTGGATCTGTAGAGGAGCTCTCTTCCATCCCGAGAATACATAGGGGTGTGCAAGTGGCCCTGTGAACTGACCTTGTACATGTCCATGCCCATGGGGAATTTCTACACGGGCGTGTGAAACACTTAGAGTTTTCTCGGTTTGGACGGTGAACCCACAGGGGTGTGGGGATGCCCCTGTGGGTCGGGTGCACGGGAGTGGGTATTTTTCGCACACCTGTGTGTATGTGTTCAGAGAGACTTGAGTGTTTTCCTTAGAGTGCACAGGGGCATGCGTCTTCCCCTGTGAGTCTCTCCGGTAGAGGCGCACGGGCGTGGGTAATTTCCGCACGCCCGTGTGGATGTACAGAAACTCTATAGTCGCGGGGTTTTCTTTAAAATCTATTCGAGTTTCTCTATCTTCACACTCCAAATTGTTCTAAAAAATAAAACACTCACTCGCCCGACTATGCATCATCATTTTAGAAGGATTTTACTTGATTTTTCTGGCTAATTTTAGGCTCTACATCTCCAACTCATCGGTAAACCCTTTTCCCTCCTCTTCTTCATAAATGTTTGATTTAATTGATAAAACTGGTAAATATTGCTTCATTTCTATAATTAGAAGGGGTATGCAAGCTTAGAAAGAAGATAGAGGTGATTTGATGATGTATTGTGAGTTTTTAGCATGCGGCCGTGCATTTTTTTCATGCCCCATGGATCCACATGGGCGTGTGGAAATTCCACACGACCGTGTGAATTTTTGCAACATTAACATGTGAGTATTCTTGTTCAAATTTCTTCTCAAACATTGCAGGATTGGCTCCCTGGTCGAAAAAGCAAGCTGACAATCGTCCGCGTGAGCATTCCCCTGCGTCAGATCACATGGAGTTTGCTATTCCCAAGCATCAGGCTCGGTTTGAGCGACTGTCTAAGCTCAGGTTTGGTCAAACCCGATTCACGGACATGAGCATTATCGGGGAAGTTCAGTCAGTGGAAGACATGGTAGATGAGGTCGAAGAGATGTTGTTTGTGGGTAGCTGGAGGTGTCTATTGTCTATCCAAGAGCCAGCTCTTCGTCAGCTCACTTTGGAGGTGCTTTCATCCTTTGAGTTTGACCGATCTTACTCGAGCTTCGATAGTGTTGATGTTATACAGTTTAGAGCACTCAGCCATCATCACAACATGAGTGTTACGCAGTTCTCCGTCTATCTGGGCTTGTATGATGAGGTTTACATGTATACAGAGGAGTATGATCGATTACCCACAGATTATCCCAACAGTCTGACTCCCTAGAGGGCGTATAGGACACTTTGTGGGGAGGGGCAGTATGAGCCAGGAGTGTCCAAGGCTACGTGCCTTTCTCGGCCAGCATACAGATACATCCACATTGTTCTTAGCAGATCAGTGGACGGGCGTGGTGATAGCACAGGGGTACTGAGCAGACAGGAGCTACTATACCAGTACTCCATGGTGCAGAGAGAGACGATTTATTTAGGGCACATTCTGGCTGAGTAAATGTGCTACTAGAGCCAGTATGTCTGAGCAGGAGTCATTTTCTTAGGCCCATATATCACGAGACTAGTGATAGGCATGGGTTTTCTGGACGCAATTCGAGGGACCGAGAAGGCGAGTATAACTGCTCCCTTGGGCATAGAGACGCTGAGGCTGATGAGGATAGTTCGCAGAGTCCAGTACAGAGCGTATGTTCTGAATATATCTACCCCGGAGGTAGGAGAGGGAGATAATGATATTATCAAGAATTCTCAGCTTGCTCCCGAGCCTCAGTCGACACCAGTGGAGACCGAGGTACCTCCTGTAACAGAGGAGCCACCCCCAGTACATATGTTTTCACCGTCTCGATCCTATGATCATTTTGAGAGACTCGAGAGTGCGGTGGGGGTGCTATGGACAGAGATTGCTGAGGTCTGCGCTACAGATTCTTGAGCAAGACGTTACCCCATCATTTATTCTAAGACCTCGGACCCCTACGGCTCCTCCGGCTTCACCATCACCAGATCCACCGGCACCTTTTGATTATCCCACAGCAACAGAGCCAGAGCGTGACACCGACACTTGATGCGTCGTTCTTTATTTCTTTCTTATTATCTTATTTTGTATTGATGTTAGACTTGCACTACTCAGAAAGGATTTTCCTTCTGAGTATGTCTTTTATTTTCATTTTTTTTTCTCGAGTTGTATTCATTGCTCTATCTTTTATATACTCGAGTTGTTTTTTGTTTTTATTGAGCTTCACTGAACCTCCTCGTGTATGTGTGCAGATGGTCTGTCAGTATGGGAATCGAGAACTCGTTATGGACACGGCCAAGGTGTTTTAGCACTTGCCCGTGTGTGCTTCACAACCCATTGGAACATCACTCCCAAGGATTTAGCTCCATCAAATGCAAGACTAGGAGTCAGGGGAGTATTATTCTGATTGCTTCTCCGATATATATTCTCGATTGATATACATTATTAGTGAGCTTGCATGTGTACATTGGGGACAATGTTAACTTAAGTGTGTGGGGGAGTTCACGTTGCACACATCTTTTATATAAGTTTTGATTGACATACATTCTCACATAACCAGGCGGTTCACCTTAGTTGCAATGATTGTATTCTTGAGTTTAGGAGAAATTTTAACATTGAATGTCTTCATGCTCTAGTTTTTGCTTGAATTTGTAGGAATTTTTGTCCGAATGATACTTGTTGCACTACTCGCTCTTTAAACACTTTTGGAAACTCATGTTTAATGTTAAAGGGACTAGTTAGTGTTACTTTTTTTTTGTTAATTCTGCTAAAAAAAATTTATATGTTGTTTGTGCATTAGGGGTGGAAAGAGCTACACCTATATTGTATGTAGCTACTCTCATAAGTCAGACACTAGTTATGCCCTAATGAGAGAAAGATCTATCTCATGGGATGAGTGAAAGCTACCACCCCGGTAGAAAGAACTACCACCTCGAAAGTGTGAAAGACACCTTAGCGGCCACTTGGGAAAGGGCTACCTTAGAGAATGTGTGAAGCTACTACCATCTTTTTATTTGGTAATATTTTGTAGATAAATAAGTCCCTTATACTTAGGACTTTTAGGAATATACTTTGGGTTGAATTGAGTGAGTTTACACACACTTACAGGATTTCGGGTTAGTTGTTCTTTTTGATTCGAGTTTCTGGCTAGAGCATTGATTTTTCGTAGAATCCTCTCCTTGCATGTTTTGGTAAACCTAAGGCCGAGCACTTTCAATATTTCCTTCTTTTATGCTTCAATGTGTATTTCTTTGCTTGAGGACAAGCAAAAGCTTAAGTGTGGGGGAGTTTGATAAGTGCTTGTGTGATAAGAATGCGAAGTGTTCTTTCCTTATGATGAGCATTACTTTTATCAGGTTTTAGCGCTAATACTTGTTCATTTGTGTTACTTTTATGCATGTATTGTTGTGAAACTAAGTATTAAGAAAAGAAGCCAAAAGTAGATCGTGAGCACACTAATTGGTTGAATCTTACAAGGAACAAACACGAAGACACAACTGGGGTCCTATGATGAGTGAATTTGTGCCAACCTCCATGTACTCAAACTATTACAGCGAGTCGTAGGGGCACGAAGGCAGTCACATTCGCATATCCTGACTTGTGCATTGATAGCAAGATCTTCACTAACAAAACCTTTGATTGAAGAAGAGTTGCGATCTAAGGCATAAACGTGTGCCCGTTTATGTTGCCTCAATGAAAAGTGTGAAATTGGGAGTATTTTGGCAAAGTACTGTAGCAGTTCATGTTCACAGCTGGCCAGAAAACAGATTTCTAGAGAATCCAACGGGCATGTGGAAATCCCCCACGCCAGTGTGGAAATTCCACAGGCTTGTGGGAAGAATCCACAGGGGTGTGTGGATTCCCGATTCCAGCCCTATTAAAGCCGCGATTTAGCTCAATTTTAGGAATCTTTTTCCCCTCTTCTCTTCCCCTTTTCTCCATCATTTGGGAAGCCGTCGGGTAGGGTTTTTGGACGCTTTTGGCAAGTCTTTGGAGTGGTTTAAGGGATTCGACACCGTGATTGACTTGGAAGAAGTTTATTAGGGGAGCTTTCGTCGACATAGATCCGGCGAGGTGTGCCCTAGGCCGGACAAGGGGACCTTTGGAGAAGACTTGGCTACTCCACAAGACCATCGACATGACTACCGAGGGTATTTTCTTATGGAACACTTGTTTTTACTTTAGATTTCATTATTGATTGTATTGTGCTCCATGGAGAGCTAAACCCCCTAGTGAGTGCTTGGATTTTGTAAACCCTAGGATGTTATTGTTTCATTGATCTTTTATTATGTTTTCCTTAATTAATGTTTCAATTGAGTTCAAATCTTGAGTTCTTGTGGAATGATTTCTCCCCTAGAGTGACACTAGGGTTGAGAGTCCATCTTGGTAACCATTGTAGATGGGTAACACACTACGAGGGTTAGGCATTGCTTGATTGGAGAGGGTTGAGAGGGTGAGTCGATAGGTAGCGGAGCGTCCTCTTTCCCCTCCGATGTGATTTATCCTACCTCTATTTCCTTGAGTTCTTGGAGGTCACAATAGAGAAGCGTTGGGGCTTAGTTGTGACTAGGGCTTTTCGCCCAGACCAAAGGGTTAGGTCTATACATAGGAAGAGGGTTTATCACTTGGTTTCCCTAGAACTCCATGCAACTTTACACAGTGTGAGGTGTTGAGACTCAGTGATTTCTCCGCTGGGACATAGTATAGAGTTAGTCACGGTTGACCTTAGATTTGGGACCATGTGCTTAAGGATTTCCACGACTCATTGAGTATTGATTAGAAGTATAATAGTTGGTCTTGCACTTGAAACATTAATCCTTGGGGGAGCATTGCCCGAGTACCCCACTTCTATCGATTGCCTTACCTCTCATTTACTTTGGCCTTTCATTCTTGATTCTTTTTATCTTTATTATCATTACATTTTATCAACATTATCATTGTTCACTTTCATTTGGTTAAGTAGCAATTTAAGTATTTTTACTCCCTACTCTATGTGGATACGATACCCCACTCATCTGGGATTTATTGCTCGACAAACCCGTGCACTTGCGGGTCACACGCAAGGGGTGTTGTCACCCACAAAATACAATTTAAACTAGACCAAAGAACTAAGGTTCTTGCAGTTTCCTATAATGGAGATTATGAGCCAGTCGACAAAATGTGTAAGAATTTTGCCTTTAACATCAAGGGTTATGATTTCACTGCTGACTTGAGAGTGGTCCCAGTGGATGGTTATGATGCATTGCTAGGCTTGGATTGGTTGGAGAAGATGGATGTAACATGCAACTTCAAGTCCAAGACACTATTATTTGATTACAAGGGTGAGGCTATTAAGATACAGGGAGGCAACACAAGTTTTATTCCTAAAGTTAGCAGGATATCAACTATCCATTTGTAATAGTGTGACCATCAGGAGATTGCAGCTGTGGGCTTCATTACAGTAGTGAAAACTGATAGTGCTAGTGACTTGTCTAAAGATCTAGAGCTTATATCTCTACTATATCAGTTTTTGGATATGTCGATAGAACCCAAGGGTTTAACCCTTCTCCGGACTTATGATCATCAAATTCCTTTAAGGTTTGGTGTGGAACCATTTAAGTTCAGAGCCTACAGTTATCCATTCATTTAGAAGCAAGGAGGTACTAGTCAATAGGGTGATACAATTGAGCAATAGTCCCTTTGCCTCCCTAGTTCTATTAGTAAACTAAAAATATATATTATGGTGCTTTTGTGTTGAGTACAGGGAGTTGAACTGATTGACTATAAAGGATAAGTTTCCTATACCTTTTTTTAGTTGATGAACTCTAGAATGAGCTACATGGGGCTCTTTTTTATTCTAAATTGGATCTCCGATTGGGGTACCATCAAATTTAGGTTCAACCACAAGACATATTTAAAACTGCTTTTAGAACTCATATGGGCTACTATGAGTTCAAGGTGATGCCATTCAGCTTAACGAATGCCCCAGCAACCTTCCAAGCACTTATCAACTCAATATTTCAACCTTTCCTAAGAAAACTTGTTTTAGTTTTCTTTGATGATATCTTGGTTTATAGTTGATGTTGGAAGGATCATCTTATCGATTTGCAGACAGTTTTGCAAGTCTCGAGGGATCATAAACGTTTTTCTAAGAAGTCCAAGTGTAGCTTTGGTCAGAGCCATATTGAGTATTTAGGGCATATCATATCCATAGATGGAGTCTCAACTGATAAAACTAAAGTTTAGGCCATGTTAGATTGGCCGACTCCCAAAAGCATTAAAGGTTTGAGAGGCTTCTTGGGCCTTACAGGGTATTATAGGAAGTTTGTGAAAGGATATGGGAATCATAGCAGACCTTTGAATTAGTTATTAAAGGATACCCATCATTTCAACATCTGAAGCAGACCATGAGTTCAACTCCTTATTTAGGCCTCCCAGATTTTACTAAGCTTTTTCTTATTGAGATTGATGCAAGTGGGACTGGTTTGGGCAGTTTTGATGCAGGACGGCAAGTCATTGGCTTACATGAGTCAATTATTAGCTAACCGACATTTGGGACTCTCAACCCATGAGAGAGAACTTATGGCAATTTTGCAAGATGTTAATAAGTGGAGGCCTTATTTGTTGGGTCACAAGTTCATTATAAAGAAAGATCATTAGAGCTTAAAATTTTTTTGTGGAACCAAGGTTGTCTACCATTATACAACAAAAGTAATTAAGTAGACTGATGGGTTTTGAATTTGAAATTCAGTATAAGAAAGGGTCTTCTAATGTTGTGGCCAATACCTTATCCCGCCAAAAGGAAGAATTACCAGTATGTGAACTTTCTTGTATCACACCCAAGTGGATGCTTGAAATTAATGCCAGTTATGAAGGGGATCCTAAAGCTGTAGAATTAATAGCTAGAGCTACACTTTAATCATCAGAAGGTAGTCACATCTCTTTCACCAATGGAGTGCTAAGGATAAATGGTAAATTCTATGTTAGCCCTAATGAGTTAAAACCTAAGATTATTTCAGAATTTCATAACAGTGCATGGGGAGGTCACTCAGGCATCACCACCACTTTAAAAAAAATCCAACAAACTTTTTATTGGCCAAATATGATTCAAGATGTTAAGACTTTGATTCCTGAGTATCAAGTGTGTCAGACTTGCAAAAGTGAAAGGATTCCTTATCCTGGATTGTTACAGCCATCGGATATACCAATGCTAAGAGACAAACTCCACTGGGGCTTAGTTGCGCGAGCAGCAGAGTGAAGCGTTGAAGTAATCCTTAGTGCTGGGATTTAATCGTGACTAGGTGTCTTTTGCCTGGACCAAAGGGTTAGATCTATATTAGGGAATAGGGTTTATCACTTGGAATCCCCAGAGCTTTTTGCAACCCCACGCGATGTGAGGGCATCGAGAGTATTCCTTTTTCACTGGGGCATAGTGTAGAGTTAGCCACGATTGACCTTAGGTTTTGGGGACCGTGTGTTTTTAGGATTCCTATGACTCATTAAACATCAGTTAAGAGGCATAATGATTAGTCTTGCATTTGAAACAATAGTCCTATGGTGAGCATTGCCCGAGTGCCCCATCTTACATCGATTGCCTCTCCTTACTTCTATTGTATCTCTTTCTTTCTTCTTTACTTTATTTCTATTTGCATTGATATTGTTCACACCACTCTTAAATAATCTTCACTATAGTTAAACAACAATTCTTGTGCTTCTGAGCATTATTCCTAGTGGATACGACTACCCACTCACAAGGGTACTTTATTAATTCGACAACCAGTGCACTTGCGGTACACACTCGCAAGGGGTGTGTCAGTCATATGAGCTGGCTTTTAAATGAAATGATAATTTGCCATGGTGAGTTAACATGTTAATGATTTATCTCTTTTTTTAGCTAGAGAAACCATATATCCTCAAAACCATAAAAAAATATTCCTCTTTCATTACAATAACAAGCCTTTAACGATAAAAAATAATGGAACTTGACAACTAATGGTAGGTTCACAGTTGAATCCTTTTATGGCTTCCTAAACGATGGAGATGTTTGTTATCAAGTGACACAAAAATTTAGAAAGATGCCTACCCCCAAACAGTCAATCTATTTAATTGGCTTGCTTGGGACAACATAATTCTTACCTTGAAAAATCTAGCTTCTTGAAAATGTGATAGGCTTCCTACCACCACGTACTGCCTGTGCCTTTCGACTACTAAATTGGTAGATCATATATTTATCCATTATCCCTTCATTAAGAAAATATGGATCTTTCTGACCAAGGTCTTCAAGGCTTCAAGTATTCCGAACTCTCTGAAGGAAATGTTGTGCTTTTGGAGGTCCCAATTGTTACTATTATGCCCTCGAATGCCAGCAAGGATATTTGTCTTAAGGCATTTCATTGGTTTTGATGTTCATATGAATTTTGTGATGATATTTTAATTAAATCTAAACATTATAGTTCTTGTGTATTAAGTTAAATATTTTACTCTTAAATAGTTCACAAATTAAAGAACATTTAATTGGCATTACGGATTCATAAGAATTTATATGACATATATTTTAACAAAAAATATTAGTTGAATACTATAGGATAGTGCGTGCATATGTCATAAATACATCGATGAGATTGAGTGTATTCAAACATAACACATTTGTTTTACTCTTTGACCAGAAATTATTGGTTATGATTATATGAATATACCTTGGACCTGATGTATTATGATCACAATATGCTTGTGACATCTAGTATGTTATTAAGGTAGTTAGACTTAATTTACTCTTTTGTAGGGTCAACTTTAAAGTGCGGCTCTGTCAAGTAAATAACAGATGTGAGTAATCGCCGAAAAGAAGTTCATTCTTTCTAAAGTAAACAAGTTAGTATACTATTGATCATGACTAGGTGAGATTAAAAAACTTAGCCAAGATAATCAAACTAATTATGTTAGACACAAAAGGTAGTTTGGCGCATAGTAGTGGTGTCAAGTAAATAACATATGTGAGTGATCGCCAAAAAGAAGTTCATTCTTTCCAAAAGTAAACAAGTTAGTATCCTATTGATCATGACTATGTGAGATTAAAAAACTTAGCCAAGATAATCAAACTAATTGTTAGACACAAAAGGTAATTTGGCGCTCAATAGTGGTGTTAAGTAAATAACATATGTGAGTGATCACCAAAAAGAAGTTCATTCTTTCCAAAGTAAACAAGTTAGTATACTATTGATCATGACTATGTGAGATTAAAAAACTTAGCCAAGATAATCAAACTAATTGTGTTAGACACAAAAGGTAGTTTGGCGCACTAGCGAGTGGTGTTAAGTAAATAACATATGTGAGTGATCACCAAAAAGAAGTTCATTCTTTCCAAAGTAAACAAGTTAGTATCCTATTGACTATGAGTAGGGTGAGATTTAAAAAACTTAGCCAAGATAATCAAACTAATTGTGCTAGAAACAAAAGGTAGTTTGGCACACAGTAGTGGTGTCAAGTAAATAACAGATGTGAGTGATCGCCAAAAAGAAGTTCATTCTTTCCAAAGTAAACAAATTAGTATCCTATTGATCATGAGTAGGTGAGATTAAAAAACATAGCCAAGATAATCAAACTAATTATGTTAGACACAAAAGGTAGTTTGGCACATAGCAGTGGTGCCATGTTTTAGACTTGTACCATGTTTTTACAATAGTGGTGCCATTGTACATGGCCATGAGACTTGCCTATGCTTCAGTGAAATGGTGACAGATTTGCACACTGGACCCGGTGCTCTGGTTCAAGCTGGTTTTGTTGCACTCTTTCTTGTTCCACTACTCTCCTTCCACTTCATATCCACTAATAACCCTTACTCCATGAACTTCCACTTTATAGCTGCTAACACTCTTTAGAAACTCATACTTCTCACCGTTCTCTCTATACGGGCCAAAAACCAGCTCAAAGGTTCTTTTAGAATGGACTATCACTCTCTTCTCCCTCTCCACTCTCCCCAACACTCTTGTCATGGGCATTCTCTTCGGAAAGGCATGTATGGTGCTTTCTCTGGTAGTTTAATGGTCCAAATAGTTGTACTCCAATGCATCATTTGGTATACTCTTTTGCTCTTCTTGTTTGAGTAAAGTGGAGCTCGGTTTCTCATTAGTGAATACTTCCCGGACAACGCTGCGTCTATTGTTTCCTTCAAAGATGATTATAATATTATTCGCAAGTCAGCGAGCTTGAGGTCAGAGATTTTCTCTAGCAAGTCTCTGACTCCAAGAGCGTTAAACTTAACCAATATGGAGATTTACTTGTTGCAATTATCTAGAAATCCAACTCTAAGAGAGTCTAGCTTTAATCACAATGAATTTTTCTCTTTGGTTGGTAATGATTGTTAGAGAAATAACCCATGAAATCAAGAACTTTTGATTTGAATGTTTAGCACAACTCATTCACTATATTTCCAGATGCTTAAATAACAAAACTTTACAGACGAAAGTAAAACCTATGGAATTAGAACCTACCAAACTAGGAATTATGCGAACTCATGAACCGTAAAACAGGGAAACAAGTTCTAGTGGCTTCACACAATACATGGAGGCAGGTGACTGTGCAGCACAGCTCCAGTCCAATCATGTCTTGATTAATAGTTCACATACCCCCTCTTAAACCTGACATGCATCCAGATCACAAACACCAAACTCCTAACAAGGCTTTCATCAGTGTATCGGCACACTGTTCACTGGTGTTTACAAATTCTACCACAATCTGTCCTCTCTCCACACATTCTCTGATAAAATGAAATCTTGTTTCTATGTGCTTGCTTCATCCATGAAATACAGGATTTTCATGAGATCAATGGCAGATTTGTTATCAACAAAAAGGGTCACTGGTTTTAGATCTGTCCTGGTTAATTCACTAACAAGATTCCTCAACCAAAGGGCCTGGCAAGTTGCTGATGTGGCCGCCACAAACTCAGCTTCGCATGATGATAACGCCACTATTTTTTGTTTTTCGGAATTCCAGGATATCAGATTTTCATTGAAGAAGAAAGCCATACTACTCGTGCTTCTTCTCCCATCCTGGTATCCTGCTAAATCGTTGTCTGAGTACCCAGAAATGCTCACTTCTTTATGTCCCTTCATGTAAATGAGTCCAGAGTGAATTGTTCTTCTCAAGTATCTCAGAATTTGTTTAACCACCTTGTTATGTATGACTGTAGGTCTCTCCATATATCTGCTCGTCATCCCAACGGCATATGACAAGTCCGGCCATGTATGCAAAAGGTATCTAAGACAGCCAATGATTCATCTATATTCTGTGGAATCAACTGGTGTGCCTTCCAAGTCCTTGTGCAATTGCATCTTGGGTTCCATTGGGTACTTTGATGCATTGCAATCTGCCATTCCAAATTGAGATAGAACTTTTTTGGCATAAGCTGATTGTTTGAGTAGTATTTGGTCCTTCTGCTGCTCTACTTCAATCCCTAAGTAATAGGAACGAAGTCCCAAGTCACTCATCTCAAATTCCATCATCATTTGCTCCTTGAATCTCTTGACTTCTTCAGTGTTGCTTCCTGTCACAATGAGGTCATAAACATACACTCCAACAATCACACTTGCCTCTCCTTCTCCTCTAGTATATACTTCCTGTTCTTGAGTGCATTTACTGAAACCGAGTCCTTTTAGACTCCTGTCCAGTCGGGTGTTCCAGGCCCGTGGGGCTTGCCGTAATCCGTAGAGAGCCTTCGATAATTTGCACACCATATGCTTTTGGTTTTGTATCTCAAACCCCTCCGGTTGAGTGACATAAACATCTTCTTCAAACTCCTCATTAAGAAATGCAGATTTCACGTCCAGATGGTGTACCTTCCAACCCTGATTTGCGGCAAGTGCAAGAATGACTCAAACAGTGTCAAGTTTTGCAACTAGTGCAAACACTTCTTCGAAGTCGATACCTTGCCTTTGTACATAACCTTTAGCCACCAGCCTTGCTTTGTGTTTGATTATATGTCCATCTGAATCTTTCTTCAATTTATACACCCATTTCAGGTCGATGGGTTTGTAACTTGATGGGAGTTCAATTAGGGTCCACGTGTTGTTCTTCTCAATGGACTCCAACTCCTTCTCCATTGCTTCAAAACCGGCAGGGCCTCGATCGCAGACTTCTCGGTAGCAGGGATGGCTCTTGAGACATCACCATCATCATCTCACCCTCTTTTTTTCATTGCAGCGACCACTTCTTCAAGGTTGGTGTAGATGTTACGAGGGACTGAAAGCAGATCGGCTCATCATGGGAGTCCAGTAGTAGATGACATCCGAGATGAGGTAGTTTTCTGGGTACTCGATGGTGGTGTAGACAAGTTTGATGCTTCTGCCGTGGGTGTCGTGGCTCCCGAAGGTGGCATAGCACCTCCCGTGTCCGCTATAACATGTGGATCGTCGGAGTAGAATGTGTCAAAGACAATGAATTCAGGCAACTCCACTTCATTGTTATCACCTGCATTTCATTTCCAATCAAGATTTTCTTTGAAAACAACATCTCTACTTAAAGTTTGCCTTGGCACAGATCAAATAAGCGATGAGCTTTGCAGCCTACCTCGACACCCAGGTATACCATGGGTGAGCTCCTGTCATCAAGCTTTTTGATATGAGGAGTTGTATTCTTTACATACACCACACAACTAAATACTCTTAGGTGTACGAGGTAAGGTTTTATCCCCATTCAGACTTCAAATCGGGTGCGTGTTCCTAGTGCTTTGGTTGGGTGACGGTTAAGCAAATATACTTCATGCCTGACCGCCTCTCCCCAAAACCTTGTGGGCACCAGGATACTTTTGAGTAGTGATCATTCCACAACACCATTATGCTGTGGTGTGTAGGGAGTCGTGAGATGCCGTTTAATGCCTTTATTTTCACAGAAACGAGTGAACTCCACGGACAAGAACTCGCCGCCGTGATCCGTTCGAAGTGTTCTGATCTTGTGTTTTGTCTTGTTCTCCATCACTGTTCTGAACTTCTTGAATGCGTGGAATGCATCACTCTTTACTGCAAGTATATACACCCACATCTATCGGGTGAAATCATCAACAATCAAGAGAAAGTACTTGTTATTGGCGAGTGTGCTGAGGGAGATCCGGCCGCATATATCAGCATGGAGAAGTTCAAGTGGCCTCTCTGCTCTCGAAATTCGCTCGATGCGGGGAATGGTGAACGTGCATGCTTAGCAATTACACACGTCTCGCATAGCTAATTGGGTGGATCGGCGGTGGCATACCAACCTCCATCTCCTTCTCCCCTAAGAGCCTCAAGTCATGGAAATTGACATGACCGAGCCTCACATGCCATAGCAATCTTTGGATCTTCGATGATTGCTAGAAGACATACCGGCTTGGTCGTCTTCAAGTTTATCTAGTATAACCAGTTTTGCGTCCATTTTACTGACATTAGGAGATTCCCGCTCTTATCGAACACCTTCTCGGTGTCTTCCGCCATTAGCACTTCATTCCCATCTTCGGTCATCTGCCTAAGGCTTATAATGTTACTACAAAGTTTCGGAATGTAGTATACCTCTTGGAGAGCCTTCTAATCACCGTTCTTGTAGGTAAATATAACTATTCCCTTGCCTAAGATTTGGACTGTTGGCCCGTCACTGAGCCTCACCCTCCCTATGACAGCTTCATTTAATTCTTGAAACTTCACGCGATGGCCACTCATGTGATTACTAGCACCATTGTCGAGGTACCAGAGATCTTCATTTTCTTCCTTCTTATTGTCGTGGTGCCTATCTAGTAGTGTTCTCTCTTCGTTGAGCAATGCAGCATCATGCCACTCTTGCCTAGTGCGTGCCCCTCCATGGGACATGGTTAGTAATAGTGTAGGCTCTTTGTTGACGATGCGAGTGAGATGAGCTTTCATCGTCGCGCCACTTTCCATGGCGCTCGAGGCCGTAATGGTTCATTTTCTTGCACTTGAAGCATTTTATGTGACTCTTGTCACGAGTGCCACTTACGGTGCCGTTAGTGCTTCCTCCTGTACTTTCTTGACGTGGCGCACTACGACCGCCGAGGCCACGACCACGCCACCATCCACGCCCTCTTGCATGATCAGGATTTCTGGAGCCACGACCCTTTTCACCTGACGAAGTGTCGCCGATGACCCCCTTCTGTCGCGCCTGCCACTTAGCCTAAGTAAGCAAGAGCTGCCATCAGCGTTGCTACGTAGCCGCGTTACTCGCTCCTCTAATGCTTTTAGTCATCCTACCACCTCCTCAAATGCCATGGTCTCGAGATCATAGAACTGCTCGATCCCGGTGACAACGGGGAAATATTTGTCAGGGATGGAGTCGAGTAGCTTCTTGACAAGGATGGAGTCTTCAAGTGTACCGCCAAGGATGGAATATTTACTAAACATAGCGCTTAGTTTGCAAGCGAACTCATCAACAGTTTCATTTTCCTTCATCCAGAGGGCATCATACTCGCTCTTTAGTGTCTGCAGACTTCTTCACCCGATCAGCACCTAGGTACCTTGTCTTGAGACTATCCTAGGTGTCCTTCGCTGTCTTCTTTATTAGTATTTGGAGAAAAATGTCTTCGGGAACGAACAATAGGATATGTGCTCACGCTGCCTCGTCCTTCTTTGCATCTACTTGTGCTCCTTCCGCCGGTTCCACAGCCTCCCATGTTCCTTGGGCATCAAGGATGGCCTCCATCCTTACCGCCCATGCCGAATAGTTTGAGGGGTTCAGCATTGGAAAACAGAATGACACCCCGCCACTCACCTTTGCCACCTACTGTGGAACAATCGACATTTTGTGGAGTCAAGGATACTTAGACGTTCAACCTGGGCTCTGATACTAGATGTTAGTGAAGTAACCTAGGAAATCAAGAACTTCTGATTTGAATGTTTAGCACACCTCATTCACTATATTTCCAAATGCTTAAATAACAAAACTTTACAGCCGAAAGTAATACCTATTGAATTAGAACCTAACAAAATAGGAATTATGCCAACTCATGAACCGTAAAACAGGGAAACAAGTTCTAGTGGCTTCACACAATACATGGAGGTAGGGGACTATGCAGCACATCTCCAGTCCAATCATGTCTGGATTAATAGTTCACAATGATGAGGAAAATGAAGGCCATGGTGGTGCTAAGCTTAATGGTTTGTTGTCTCCAATGGTGGGGAAGAAAAAGGTGAATGGGAGTAATGGTGCTAATAAGGACTTGCATATGTTTGTTTGGAGCTCTAGTGCTTCACTTGTGTCAAAGAATACTACAGCAGGTGAAAGATCTTTACTATACCAATGTTTGTAGAATTTTTATTGACTCTGTTTTCAGTGTTTGTGATTTTGTTGAATTTTTAGCAGTACGTGATGTTTGCAATGAGTGTAGCTTCAGGAATTAGGAAAGGGATGGTGGGAATGGGACAAATAGGGGTCTGATATTATGGCTGAGCACAATGTCAAAGATTGTGGAAAGGCTGTGGCAATGCCAGTTGCCAGTGTGATGACCAGGCTCATTCTTATTATGGTTTGGAGGAAGCTTATTAGGAATCTAAACACTTATTCTAGTCTTATTGGTCATATTTGGTCTTTGGTCTCCTTCAGGTATATAGTTACTTCTAGATTTGATTTGTTGCTTTAGTCTAGAACTTGATGTTAACTTGATTGTGTTTGGGTAGGTGGGGACTGAAATGGCTGCAATAATAGCTTGTTCTGTATCCACTCTGATGCTAGGCTTGGAATGGCTATGTTTAGTCTTGGTATGATGATATATATTCTTCAATTTTGAGTAGATTGGTATCGTGGTTTTTATTTTGAGTAGTGATTCAAGTATACAATTTGGTGACATATGCATAGGGTTGTTCATGGCATTGCAACCCAAGATGATTGCTTGTGGCAACTCTACATGACCTTTTCAATGGTCGTAAGATTTATACTTGCTCCTCTTGTGATGGTTGTGGCTTCTTATGTTGTTGGATTACGAGGTGCGCTTCTCCATGTTAGCATTGTTCAGGTTGAAAAATTAAAACATAAATTGCCATGATGCATGTTGCCCCATTTTTGGCCACTAATTTATGGTATTCTTATGACTTAAAATGCAGAGCGGCTCGCCTCAAGGAATTGTTCCATTTGTATTTCCCAAGGAATACATTGTGCATCCAAAGATTTTAAGCACAGGGTACCAACTCTTTATCACATATTTTTGATGAAATATGGAATATATTTAGTGAAGTCTAATAGTGAGTTGTGTAACTGTTGCAGAGTTGTTTTTTTGGCATGCTAATGATAGTTTCTTGGCTATGCACATTTTAGTCATCATGTACCAACTCTTATTACTCGACCTTTGAAGCATCAATAGGGTCAAGTGGCTAATGACCAAAACATTAGAGGAGACTTGATTTTGTTGTTTTTTTTATAAGCCTTTTAATCTTGTTTGGAAACTCTCTTAACATAAATCAGCAAATTTTTATTATTACCTAGTTATGGTCTTACATATACCCTGCGTTCTTCTACATCCCCTGCCTTTTTATATTAATTCAAGAACATTCTGATTGTAGAATGACACTTTAACCAGATGCTTATTGTTGCCATTGTTGTTTTAGAGTTATTCTCTGTATTTCATACAAAGGTGGTCAAATTTGCATCTGTTATTAAATGACACTTTGTCATGGGCAAGGCCAAGGTGTTTTAGCACTTGGCCGTGTGAACTTCACAACCCATTGGAACAACACTCCCATGGACTTAGCTCCATCAAATGCAACACTAGGAGTCGGGGAGTATTGTTTTGATTGCTTCTCTCACATCTAAATTTAATTGATTTACATTATGAATGAGCTTGCATGCGTACATTGGGGACAATGTACAACTTAAGTGTGTGTGTGTGGGGTGGGGAGGGAGGGGAGTTTCATAGTGCACGCATCTCTTTTATAGTAGTTTTTGATTGATATACATGCTCACATAGCCAATGGCGGTTCACCTTAGTTGCATTGATTGTATTCTTGAGTTTAGGAGAATTTTTAACATTGAATGTTTTCATGCTCTAGATTTTGCTTGAATTTTTAGGAATTTTTGCCCGATTGACACTTGTTGTACTACTCACTCTTTGAACTATTTTGTAAACTCATGTTTGATGTATAAGGGACTAGTTATAGTTGTTTCTTGTGTTAATTCTGAAAAAAATGAAAAATGAAAAGAAAGAACAAAATAGTTTTATTGTTTATTTGTGCTTATTGAGTGGAAAGAGCTACCACCTATGAAGTATGAAAAATACTCTCATAAGTCGGATACTAGTTATGCCCTAATGAGAGAAAGAGCTATCTCATAGGATGAGTGAAAAGCTACCACTTTCGAAAGTGTGAAAAGCCACCTTAGCGGCCACTTTGAAAAGGGGCTACCTTAGAGGATGTGTGAAGCTACTACCATTTTTTTGAAATTTTTTTGTTACTTTTTTTGTAGATAAATAAGTCCCTTGTACTTAAAACAGTGAGGAGTATACTTTGGGGTTGTTTTGAATGAGTTCACACACTTACACAATTTCGGCTTTGTTGTCCTTTTTGATTCAAGTTTTTAGCTAGAGTATTGATTTTTCGTATTTAGTGTGGAAATTTCCCTTACTTGTAGAATGCTCTCTTTGTATGCTTTGGTGAAACTAAGGCCAAGAACTTCCAATATTTCCTTCATCCATGCATATAATGTTTTAATCTTTACTTGAGAACAAGCAAAAGCTTAAGTGTGGGGGAGTTTTATAAGTGCTTATGTGATAAGAATACGAAGTGTTCTTTCCTTGTGTTGAGCATTACGTTTCTCGGGTTTTAACGCTAATATGAGTGTATTTATGTTACTTTTATGCAGGTAGGGTTTTGAGGCCAATTATGAGAGAATGAAGCCAATGTGGGTCGTAATGCACTAATTTTGGAGAAAATCTTGCCAAGGTTCAAATGCGAACACATAGGTCGGGTTCCAGATACAGGAATGTGTGCCAACCTCCTCGAACTCGAGTTAGCACAACTATTTGGAGGGGCTGAAGGGCAATCACATTCAAGCATTCTGACTTGTGCATATAGAACAAGATCTCCACCAACATGTCCGTTATTGAAGAAGCAAGGCGATCCACGACATAAACGTGTGCCCGTTTGCGTTACCTCGATGAAAGTATGGATTCGGGAGTATTTTCAGTCGGGTAATCGTGAGTAGGGTACTATAGAAAACAATGTAGCAAAAGATATCATGTAGCAGCACTATTTACAACCGCCGAGAAAAACAGAGAATCCACACAGGCGTGTGGAAATTCCATACGCCCGTGTGCAAAATCCACAGGGGCGCCCACGTGGCCATGTGGATTCCCGATTCCAGCCCTTTAAAAGCCGATTTCAAACCCGATTTCAGCATTCTTGTCTCCATCTTTTCCCCAACTTGAGAGAGGGTGGCGGCTAGGGTTTTGAGAGATATTGGCTAGGTCCTTGGAGAGGTTCTACAGCTCTGACATCGAGCGCCATTTGGAAGAAGGTTAGTGGGAGAGCTTTCGTCGGCATCGATCCGGTGAGGTGTATCCTTGGCCAGACAAAAGGACCCTTGCAACGAGTAGAGAACTCTCCACAAGACCATCGCCATGACTAACGAGGGGGTTTTCTATGGATGCTTTGTTTTTACATTCGATTTCATTGATTGTATCTAGCTACATGGAGAGCTAAACCCCTAATGGGTATTTGTGAACCCTAGGATGTATTCGTTTTATTGAATCTCTTTATTATGCTTTCAATTAATTGATGTTTATTGTGAGTTCCAATCTTAGAGACTTGATTGTATGAATACTCAAATAGAGTGACACTAGGGTTGAGAGTTCTTGTTGGTAACTCTTGTGAGTGAGTGACACACAATGAGAGTTAGACAAAGCTAGATTGGAGAGGGGTTGAGAGGGTGAGTCGAGAGGTAGCGGAGCGTCTCTCTTCCCCTCCGGTGTGATCTATTCTACCTCTACATTCCAAGAGTTCTTTGCGGCCATAGTAGAGTGAAATGGGCTAAGGGATGACCTTCAGCTGAGGCTTAGATGCGAGTGCAATGGAGTGAAGCGTTGAAGTGATTTTAGCACCTAGGGCTTGGTTATGGCTAGGGATCTTCCACCTGGACCAAAGGGTTAGGTCTATACATAGGAATAGGGTTTATCACTTGGAATCCCTAGAACTCATTGCAATTCTACGAGTCGAGGTTGAGAGGTTATTCAATTTCTCCTAGGTGGATCATGTAATTATGGATTTCCACGACTCATTGTTGCATCAATTAGGAAGTATAATAGAGGGTTCTTGCACTTGAAACAATTGTCCTAGGCGGATCAATATCCGGGTACCCCATCTTTATCAATTGGCTTACCTTCTCCTTTACTTGTGCCCTCTATCTTGTTGTTTTTATTTTCGTTGTTTCATATTTTGTCTCACTTATCACTATTCATCTTTCACATTAGTTAGGAAACAACTTAAGTGTCTTTATTCCCTACTCTCTGTGGATACGATACCCAATCATCTGGGATTATTACTTCGACACCCATGCACTTACGGTTTACACGCATATACGTACGTAACTCCAAATCCTTCCTAAAAAGTTAAATCAAGAAAAATAAGCCAATTGATTGATTTATCCAAGGGGATTTATCTTCAGCATGTTGAGTATATATCTTATGGAGATTTGCTTAGTAATAGATAGCATCAACTATGAGACAAGCATATCATAAATTGAAGTAAATACATGTCCAAATATTTTAAGGAGAAAAAGTCCAAGTTCTTGTGGAAAACACTTCATGAATCTGCTGGGCATCACCCTCTCGAAATTGAACTTTGGTCCTTGCACACAACGATTCACTAATATCAAAACCTCCTCCACCTGCTGAATCCATAACCAAGTCACGCGCGTGAACTACTAGAATTAATACATCACCACTTGTTGTAGTGTAATTAATGATAAATGACTAGAAGCTGGTCTGGTCAGTGAGATCAATCTAGGGAAGCAGCATAAATGAAAAATAGCAAGAGTACACCTCAAGAATTATGTACATTAAAAGACATGAGATCACTAGGAAAGATGCATCTTTTCCTTTGTTTTTTTGTGGCATGTTATGATAACAAGAGCAAGTGTTTATTAGCCATAGGAAGCACAATAAGCATGGTCAGAAAAAGGTACACATCAAGCTTGAAAGAAGGACAAATAGAAGTAGATTTATTAAGAATACCTTGCAATTATGTGATTGTGATCTTGAGGCAATAAAAATAAAGAACATATTCACAACAGGTATGACACCCAACATCACACTTGCGCAAAACATTTGCTAATTCTTCAAAATAGTTAATAAATAAATCATTGAGAATATAAGACATTGGGAAATTATTAGAAAGAAATACAGCTAGTGTTGTTATTCTGAACACGTAAGGAAGGCAACAATAATGACATGCTCCAAGACATTCCAATTATGTTTCTTGCACTAGTAGTTTGTTTACATGATACAATTCATCATGATACAAGCATAGATAACAAATGGAAAGGACAAAAATAATCCCTCAATTTTTCCCATCAAAAAGAAAAACAATGGCGTGGAATACATATAAACTTCCTAGTTAAAATTGTTTGACAAAGAGAATGGGTATTTAATAAAGGAAACGCTCTGTTATTTTTTAAATTAGAGAGTTTTTTTATTAAAAAAATGAAATTAGAATGTTTTTCATTGATAATAATTATAAATAAAAACAAGTGAAATAGAAAAGAAATTAGAACATAAAAGATACACTAAAAAATGAGGCACCTTATAAAAACATGTTTGTTGAAATAAAAAAATATGAAAGTGTCACTATGGCGCAATAGCTAGCAAGTAAGAAACTTGACTTGTTAACAGTCAAAAGTTTGAGTCTCTTATAATGAACGTTTGAGATCTAATAATAAAAAGAGAGTGTGACATGAATTGTTCATATTATTAAAATATAAAAAATTGTAAGAATCAAGCAAATACAACTAATGAAAAATTGCTACCAAAAAGTAAAGAATGTGTGGTAATGTAGTTGGTCATAACTTCCACGAGAGTTGTGCTACTTCAAGAGGTAATATTACTTACTATTTATGTTTTTTTATGATGTTAAAGACAAGGTACTAATCGTATCTTCCCCGGAGCTACTTTTTCTCTGTCTTTCTGAGATGTTAGAGTGGCTTCCTATGTATCTTTCTGAAATGTTAGAGATAATGTGGAAATAGTCTCCTCCTGGGCTGCATCACCTTTCAAGCTCAGGGCATTTATTGATTTTAACTTCTTTAAGAGTAGGAAGCCATTGTTGTAGGCGTTCTGGGAATAACTTCAGCGCTAGACAATCTTCAATAAATAGATCCTCAAGGGAAGTGAGGCCTTGTATCCCTTTTGGAAAAGACTCCAACATGAGACATTCAGTTAAATATAATTCATATAATGAAGTGAGGTGTCCCATATCTGAACATAAAGACTTGATACTTAGACAAATGTTAACAGACAAGCTTTTGAGTGATGTGGGACACTTGGGCAATTCTATCAGCGCATCATAATTTGAAACATCAAGGTTCTCTAGAAACGGTAGACCACAATCTCCTTGTGATGATACACCTGTCAAATTCTTACATGACTCAATAGTCAGAGATATATGATGGACTCCTGACCTCTCAAGATCTCATTTCTCTAAGACACTAGCTCTTCCAAATGAGACATGTTGAGACTTTCAAGAGAGGTAAGGTTCTGCAAAGCCGGTGATAATGAGAATTGACCACAAACAACAATGCTTAAACTACGAAGTGAAGAGCTGAAGGATTGCGTTTCCTCCTCTTCTTCCAGCAACAAAGCTAACTCCTCACATCTCGTTAGCCTCAATGACCCAATAGAATTCAAATGCTAGAAGAATTCCTTCTCTTTGAACATGAGGTCATTTTTTGCCTTCTTGTATAGTTTCGTTATACTTAGAAATCTGAGAATTGGAAATTGTGGTAACATAGTTGTCAACTTGGGGCAGCTGTCAATATTCATGTCATTCAGGCATGGAAACAATGGTGGAGTAGTTTCTTTTATCCTCCTCCACATACCACCCCTCTAGGTTGGCCATTTCATTCAACAAAAGCTTCCTTAGTACAGGGAATGATGACAATGCATCGCTTGTGGTGTTATTAATAACGTATTTGATGCCATCCATTCTACTAACGATGATATCTACAAGACAAGGTAATTGTTCCGGAGGTGGAAGTTGTTCACATCTTTGGCAATCATCAGCCCAGATTTTGAAGTTGTTGTCCCTCTCTAATCCACATTGAAAAATTGTGTTCTAGGATAATTGTTGAGGGAAAAAGTTAACGCTAATAATCACAAGAATAAAAAGGAGACAAAGATTTAATGAGGTTTTAGCGATATGCCTACATCCTCGGGAGTGATGAGCGAGTGGCCTTTTTAATTAATCTAGAAGAAAAGAATTAATTAGGGTTAAAAAAATACAATGCATATATATAACCCCCCGGTACAATTTATAAATTTACCATGTACTGCATCAGGGAAAATTGCCCCTGCACCCCAACCCACTTATCGAAAAAAACTCCCAAATTGGACGGATAGTTTGTCGCTCCACTCCGTTCACTCGCTACGCTCTGCTCACTCACTCCCCTCTGCTCCATCATCTGTCCTTTATCTAGTATATGAGCCATACCTAACAAATCTCTACCTTGGTGAATATCAATCCCCTTAGGAGATTAAACCATAGAGTTTCATACACACCAAAATGGGTTGGGCTACCTTGCTTGTCGAGCAACAATCAACATTCAACAAGTCCAAGAAATGCATGAACTTGTTGATAGTAACTAGCTTGGTCAACATATCAGCTGCATTCTCACTAGTATGAACCTTCTGTAATAGTATCTCACCAAATGCAATCAACTCTCTAATCTTGTGAAACCTCACATTAATATGCTTAGTTCTAGCATGATACACCTAGTTCTTAGCCATATAAATAGCACTTTTGACTATCATAATGCAAACTCGAACTCCACCTTGCTCAACACTTAGTTCCTTTACTAGCCCAGTAAGCCATAAGGCTTCTTTAGTAGCTTTAACTACTGTCACGTACTCAACTTCAATTGTAGATAATGCCACAATAGACTGAATCATTGATTTCCAACATAAAAGCCCCTCCACCAAGAGTAAAAGCATACCTGGTTGTAGACCTTCTGTCACCCAAATCACCGAGCATAGTCCGAATCCACATATCCCTACAATTAAAGGGATCATTCTGCTGACTGCCAAAAATAATTCCATGGCCTACAATACCTTTCCGATACCTGAAAATCTACTTGACAGCTTCCTAATATCACTTACCTGGTTTACATGTACTTACAAACTTGACTAATAACATGAGCCAATTCATGATGAGTACATACCATAGCATACATCAAGTAGCCAACTATACTTGCATATAGAATTTTTTCCATGTCTTCAATTTCCTTATCTATCTATCGTAGGACACTTTTCTGAAAAAAGCTTAAAATGATTTGCCAATGGAGTGGTAACTGATTTTGCTTTGCTCATCTCAAACCTGTCTAACACTTTCTTAACATAGCCTTGTTAAGATAGCCACAATTTTCTTGAGCCTCTATCTCTATGAATCTCCATTCCAAGAATTTTCTTTGCAGCACCTAAGTCTTTCATGTCAAATTCCTGGCTTAAAAAAGCTTTCAAACCAAGGACATCATACATGTTCTTTACAGCAATCAGCATATCATCAACATACAGTAACAGAAAAATAAAAGTACCATCATCAAGACTCTTAACATTAAACATAACAATCATACTCACATCGCTGAATAGCCAATCTATATCATGTAGTAGTCGAACCACTTGTACCATTGTCTTGGAGACTGTTTCCAACCCATACAACGATTTCTTTTAACCTACAAACTAGATGCTCATGTCCGAGGTTGTGTGAACCCGTTTGGCTGCACCATGTAAATTTGCTCATCTAGATCACCATGTAAAAAAAGCAGTTTTAACATCCATCTACTCTAAATGCAAATCCCAACAAGCTACTAATGCAAGTACTACCCTGATTGAAGTATGCCTAACCACAGGAGAAAATATTTCATCATAATCTATCCCCTTCCACCGTAAAAATCCCTTTGCTACCAATCGAGCCTTGAACTTTTTCCGTTTCATTTTCTAATCTGCTAGTTTCTTTTTTTGTCTGACCACTTGTACCCAATAGCCTTCTTTCCTCTCGGAAGTCGAACTAGCTCCAATGTATGATTTTTTTACGCAAACACTACATCTCCTCAACCATTGCACCCATCCATTACTTTTTCTCCGGCTAGTGATAGCTTCTTGGAAGGTACCTTGATCTTTACTAGTAATGAGGAGTGCAAAAGAGACCAAGTCTTCATAACCCAATCTTCTTGGAGGCTTTTACGTTGGTGCATCTCCTGTCTATCTCTGCTAGATTATAATTTTTGCGGATCATCATCGTATTATAACCACCAGATGTTGGATTTAAACTTTTAACTCTCTCATCTACTATTGGATGAGGTTCTAAATCCATCTGCAATGTATCTGAACTTGAACTAATTTTTTTGGCATTTTGTCTTGATATTGTTGTAACATGAATTGCTCATCAGCTGCATCTCTCTGATCACCACTTTCTTTGTAATTAGACCCCCAAAAACTTGTATCCTTTGACACCTTTCTCGTAGCCCATAAAGATACACTTCTTGGATTTTAGATCAAGTTTTAATCTTTCATAACCAGGTATATGCACATAAGCAGGGACAACCAAAAATCGGGTAAGTGATCAAAAATCAATTGCATTACCTATCTATACCTCTTACGCAACCTTGCCACCCAATGATGCCCTCACGGTGACCTATTGATGAGGTAGCATGCCATACTCACAGCCTCTGCCTAGAAGATTTTCAGAAGCCCTGCATTCAGGTCTCAAGCATCTTGCCCTTTTAGTCAATTACCTGTTCATCCTTTATGAAACACCATTCTGCTGCGGTGTCTTGCGCATTGAATAATGCCTCTGAATCCCATGTTGCTCACAAACATTCTGAAACTGTGAATCTGTATACTCTGTGCCATTATCAGATCTCAAATACTTGATCTTTCTACTAGTTTGGTTCTCCGCTTCAGCTTTCCATAGCTTGAATTTGGCAAAAAACTTCAAATTTTTGTTGCAAAAATACACCCAAACTTTTCTAGAAAGATCATCAGTAAAAGTAATATAATATTGAGATCCACCCAATGACAATTCCCTCATAGGTTCCCACACATCAAAATGCACATAATCAAGAATCCCTCTAGTTTTGTTCTTTCTAGTTGAGAAACTAACTCTACTCTGCTTTCCAAGAACACAAAACTTACAAAAAATCGAGCTTCATGACTTTTAACACCATGCAACAAATTTTTATGCAATTCAGCCATCTCACATTTACTAAGATGATCAAGACGCATGTGCCATAATTTTTTTATTATCATCATATGACTCAACAGAATGAACTCCACCTAAAAATCGTGAGTTCCTAACATTTTGTAGATATTCCCCTGAGCTTAGCTTTCCTTTCCTTACAGATCAATGCACCCTTTAACAATTCTAATAATTTCCCTATCCTCATATGCTTTAGGAATGAAACCTTTCTTATGCAAAAATGCCCAAGGAAATTAGATTCTTTTTCAAATCTGGTTTATGGATAACATCACAAAAATGTTCTAATGCAGTACCATCATACATCTTCATTCTGACTTCACCAATACCAACAATGTTGCAACATTGATTATCACCAAAATAGACAACCAGAATAAGCAGACCTGTATGACGAGAACCACTACCTGTTAGGTGTTATATGAACTGATCTGTTGAAACTAAAAGAACATCACCATCACTACAATCTAAATTATCACTCTGCACCACATTCGCAAACATGGATGATTCATCACATTTTTCATCAGTCTACTTTTTCAACTTTGGACAGCCTTTCGTAATATGTCTTGGCTTCTTGCACTTGAAGCAATGAATCGTCTTTCGGCCCTTAGACTTTGATCTGAAATTTTTTTTTCCAGAACCCTCCTTCTCTAACTTCCTTCTATGATCCTGATTACCCTTAACATATAAACTGTCACGATGAGAGCTCTTCACTGCACTTTGCTTCCGCTGATTATGTACCAACAAGGCTGTAGTAATCTCTTCAACTTTGATTGTTTCTTTCCCATATGTAAGAGTAGTCACCAGGTGTTCATAAGAAGAAAGTAATGAACACAACAAAATAATCACTCTGTCTTTGGCCTCAATACTCACATCAAGTCGAGCTAAATCTGTGATTATTTGATTAAAGATATTCATGTCCTGCGCCAAATCAGAACCTTCCTGCATCTTTAGCCCATACGACCTTTGCTTTAGATATAGTTTATTCATTAGGGATTTGGACATAAGCTGGGTTTCCAACTTCGTTCATACTTCGCCTAGAGATTTCAGATTCATTACACGATATATGATCTCATCAGCCAGTCATAGCCGTATAGTTCCCGCCGCTCGCTGCTGCAGTTCTTCCCAATCTTCAGCCTCCATATTATCTGGGTTCTTTGGCCCCAAAGCCTTTAGAATCCATTGCTACTCCAATAGATCTTTTACCCTTGTTTTAAATAATCTGAAATTGTCAGTTCCATCAAACTTCACCACTTCAAATTTTGCACTAGATATAGCCATCTCAACATGGATCTAATGCAAATTATTGAGGAAAAATAACGCTAATAATCGAAAGAATAAAAGGAGATAAAAATTTAATGAGGTTCGGCGATATGCCTACGTCCTCGGGAGCGATGAGCGGCGTCCTAGGGTTACAAAAATAATGCATATATTTAACCCCTTGTACAATTTACAAATTTACCCTATACCGTACCATGGCAGTGTTGCCCCCGCACCCCCAACCCACTTACTGCAAACTCCCTAATTGGACAAATGCTATTGCTCTACTTTGTTCACTCCCTACACTTTGCTCACTCACTCCACTCCCCTCCAGCATCTATCCTTTATCTAGTATATGAGCCATACCTAATATTAATCATGCAGACTGAGATCTTTTAATGCAGCGTGAGGTTTCAAGGCTTCCAACAATTGTTCTGCATTTTCCACTGATGCTCCCCAAGACAAGGACAATAACTTAATGTTTTGTCTACTACTTATATTAGCTTCTTTCGCCTTATCCACATTATTCACCTCATGGAGGTCATTCAACCGAAGGTGACCATCAAGATTCCAATGCTTTAACTCTCCTATCTTATTCTCTGTGTTCTTTGTAATAGTGTATTTTGTTAATGTTTTCAGGATCGCAATTGACTTAGATCAGGTGGCAAGATTTTTAATGCTGAATAATCCCTAAGATGAAGATGTTTAAGACTGTTCATGTATACTATGCTCATGGGAAGTTGAGTAAGCAGTTTACAACCATTCGATTCAATGTTTGCAAATTAACAAGCATCTGATTGATTCGACAGTTCTCTGAAAATCAAGTATAAGATAGTTTGAGATATCTTAGATGGTGCACATGTTCTATTGATATACAGGTTCAGTCAACATTTGCTTCATAACCCAACTTTAACACTCTAGCCAACTTCAACTTTGACAATCCAATAAAGTTTGTTCTAATAGGTAATGCAATGTGAACACTAGTAGCATGATCACTCATATCATACTCTGCATCATCATTTAATATGAAATGATGGGTCCTTTTTGAAATTCTCTTGAATTCGTTTCTTTCAGGAAATGTGGAGCACTCTTCTCCAGTAACAAATTGTGCAAGGTCATGGATGAGATCATGCATCTTACAATGTCTAAAACTTGGCTCATAAAACAATTCATCATTGCTAATAAGACTTTGAGAGCTATAATAATGAGTGGTGCTAGCACATCTATCAAGAATAAACTATAGAAGAGATCTCCCTATCAATTCATTCAAAAATCTCATGGCCTTCAACTACTATATCTTTTCCAGCTTTGAGATGGAAAAACCCATGAGCCATCCAAAAAATTGAACCAGCATATATTCTTCAATAAAACTGTTCTTTTGGGAATATGGCACAAAAAGGCAAAAACATTTCTTCACTTGAGATAGGAAATCAACATAACTTAGCCATAATTTGGGTCTGATTTTATTTTTAGCATGTAGTATATCCCATATTTTATTGTCTAACACCGTCTGCCATTGACTTTCTTCGCTCTTGGTGCATGGTACTTCCTATTACTTTTCATTGCAAGAGGTAACCTTCCACACTTCGATAATCTTTTATACCAATATCTACCAATTTTTGGTTGTCTTGATACACTTGTGGTGAATGCTCTTTTGTTCGAACAAAGCCCGAGGAGCTTTTTCTTATAAACCCCGAAGAATATAAGATTTCTTTGAGCCCATTATCATTGAGGAGTTCTCATTACGTGTGGTAACTAAAATTCTGTTTCCTTCTGCCCCATCAAGAAGTAGATGTCTAAGTGCATCCCACTTCATGTGATTTTTATTCCAAACATCATCAAGTACAAGCAGATACCTCTTCACGCTAGCTGATTCGTGATGATCATACTGTAGCACCTCCATGTTTGTATCCACATAAGATTTCTCGAGAGGTGGTGAGCATGATGTTTCTAGCAAGCTTTGCATCATCAAAATCATCAGACACACATACCCATATGGAGAGTTGAAAGTGACTTTCACATTTTTATCTCCATAGATCACTATGCAAGTGTTGTCTTGCCTATATCGCCCATACCAACTATGGAAACCACTGCTACTTTCTCTTCAAAATGATCACATATCAGCATCTACACTATTTGCTCTTTCTCTTCATCTCTGCCAATTACTTCTGATTCGGTACATATGAAAGTGTTTGTGGCCTATTCCTCCAAGGTTTGTTGTTGTTATTGTTGTTGTCTGCAACCTTAAAATTAAATTTGTGCATCTTCCCTATGATACCATCTATTGTTTTGTTGATGCTTCTAAGCTTGTGCCGCAACTGAAGTTGAAACAGGAGTGGGTTATGATGAAGAGAAAAAAAGCCATGCACCTTGCTTTTCAGGGGACTGTAGAACTCGGCCTTGCGTTGGATGAATAGGACATGTGTTGGCCCTCGGTCGAGAATGTTATCGAGCATCATAGGCAACGCCTCGAACCTATGTCAACCAACACTTGACATTATCCTCCATGAGCTGCCTCTCCTCAGCATCTTCAACCAGAGGTTGGATTTGGCCTAAATAACTACGAAGCTTCTCCAGTTCATCATCAACTCCTCCCCAAATTGGGTGCAGACATCGGATGACAAGAGGTGATGTCAACTTGATGATTAGTTCCAAGGCTGTTGAGAGAATCACTTCCACAACCATTGTTCCGGATGAGAGATCTCAAAAAGACTCGATTGATTGAACACACTTCTCTTCTTGGGGAGATATTATTGAGAGATAGGTCTAATGATACATTTTTATTTTTATTTTTATTATTTTTATTTTTATTTTTACCTTGGGCACACAAACAACTCCACAACCAATCATATTTTTGAGCATTGATGATAAATGTAATATTTTAGATTTATGATGAATAATATAAATAATAAAATATATAATAACGTTGTAAATTATTAAATAGAATAAATACTTATAAGTCATTTTTTAAAAATAAATTGACTACTTAATCTATCTATTTATTTTTAATTAAAAAAATATTTTTTTATTTTTGACTTATTTTAAGGATGTCTTCCTCGCCATCTCATAGTCAAAAGTTTAATGAAATCCTACAATTGTTTTTTATTAAATTGATAAATTACAATTTACTTAAAAAAAATAGGAGAATTATAAAACTATAAAATAAAAATTAAAGTAGAAAAAAATATATGAAAATTTCACGTATCTTCTAGACAAAAAGGTTTATTAGAGTTTATATATATATAAAGAGGTAGAAGCTTATTTATTGGACAATAAAAGCAATACAAAGGTTAAGAACAAACCAAAGACAAACAAAAAACTGAAACAAATTTTAACAGAAAGCACACGACATTAAAAAAAAATCATTCAGATGAAACAACTTCATTAACCATCTCGGAAGATCTCTACCCTAATGAAATAGAGAAAGAGAAGGGGTAGAGATACTATGGCCAGCTAACTTGGGCAGTAATAAGGCACAAACTCTTGGGGATTATATGAACTCTTGGATGACCAAAGCTTATGATCAACTGTCTGAGGTGGTTGAAGGCCAAAATTGATCCCCAGTCAATCTTAGCATTATCAGCTTGAAGAGCATTTTGAAGATTAGTGCAAGTTGTGAAGATTTGTTGGATCTTGATGTTGTGTAAGGTAGTACACTGCAAAGCAATCAAAAGAGTTTTAATTTCAACATCCATTTCTGAACTAACTAATATTTGACAACATCTTGCCAAAGATATGTTATAATTAGAATTTGTAACAAAGAAACCAGCTCCTCCCAAAGAAAAAGTCCCGGAAAAAATAGAGTCGTCAAAAAAATAAAAACGGGCTATCATCATAAGAAAAATTAAGCAGGATGAGATTCTTCCCTTTTTGATGATTGGAGGCAATATAGTACTCTTGCGATAAGGCATAAGCTCTCCTCGGGATACTATTGAAATCTAGTTCTTCATGCCTGAAAATAACATTACAACGAGTTTTTCCAAATGTACCGTGAGAGCCCACCACAACAGATTTGACAAAATTGGGGTACACACTAATGACTCGGCTTTCACTCCAAAACCCCGGAGATGAAACCATTAGGAAAAGAAATGGTTTTCCCAACCAAATTACTAATCATGTTCCAAAATGGCCCTCGAACTTTGAGGGCATAAATTCAAGATGTGTTCTGCTGATTCAAAAATTGAGACCACAAAAAGATGCAAAGGTCCTAAGGTCTTAAATTGAGAGCATACAAGAAATTAGCAGTCTTAATTTTTACCTTTGAACACCAGCCAAAATGAAATGTTTAGCTCTAGGAACCGGTTTGAGAGACCACAATATTTTTCAAGCTCCTTCCAAGGTTCACAATCGTAAGACATAGCAATTAAATGTTTGTAAAACCTTGTTGGAAAGACTATTTTGTAGGTTTGGGGAAATCAAACCCAATGAGAATGCTCAATTGGGTCAATTGTGCCAAATCTAAGAGTAGGGGAATTTAGTTGATTTCCAAATAGCATTCAAATTAAATGTAAATTCCAATGAATATCAACAATCAAATCTGAAAACGTAGAGATCAACTAAATTCAAATCCATGTTTAAAAAATCAGCTTAAAAGCTAATGGAATTTAAAAACACCAAGGATCATAAAGAAAAGAGACAGAATTATTGTTAATGTCCTTGATCCAAATAAAAGGCTTGACAGAAAACGTAGTTCGACATAAGCTCCCTGAAAAACCAAGAGCAGCTTGGTTGAAATTTTTATCAGTCCAAATATTAAAAGTTTCCATACTTTTGTGCCAAAAAATATCAATCCAAATATGATCCCGAGAATTCAAAAAAATCTGAAAAACATGCTTAGCCATCAAAGCCACTTTAGAGAATTTAAAATTCTTAATAGAGAAGGCCCCCTCAATGCGATCAAGTGTAGTATCATGGCTGTTAACCAAGTGAATGCCACTACAATTGCCACAATTTAACCAATACAATTTCCTAGTACTCATAGAAATCTTATTCAAAAACAATGTTCTGGACGTGATAAAATGCATGGTAGTAAAGGAGGATAGAAAGAAGGGAGATTTTAGACTTATTCAAACTAGCAATAATTCTGCCAATATTTTCCAGTATATTATTAATATGGGAAACCACAAGCTTTTTTTGGAGAAATTAAGATGCCTATTTAGGTAAATGGGAAATAACTAGTTTTAAAAGAAAGGATAGAACGAAAACTTCTTATAATTCTCTTATTAGCCCAAGAAGGGAAGTAAAACTGATATTTAAAAACATTTGCATTTTGCCCACATACTGCCCATTAATAGATAAGCAAAGTTTGATAAAATGGGCAACTTTCCTTGCCTAAATGAAGAGATAAGGGGAGATAGGATCTCCTTGCCTAACCCCCTACCCTCTCTCAAGAGGGAAATCCAAGAGGTGGGCTGGCCATTAATAAGAAAATCATAACAAACCGAACTAAAAATAACCCCCCAAATTTTATCCTTCAAGCCTCTCATTATCACCATGTCCATAATAGTTTTTCAGTTTAACAGGAATGCTTGGAAAAGTTAGATGACCGATGGTGGTGACTCGCCATGTGTAGAAGGTTGATAAGATCGTAATGTTCTTAGTAAAATGATATTGACTGAAGGTTAATATATGAACTTACAAAAAGATATATGGAAGTTATGCTATTTCATATGCATCTTATTTAATTTTTAACTAATATAATTATTATAGCCCATGCATTTTGTTTTGATTAAAAATATTGTTTTCATTGGCTGGTTGCTAAATACTTATTTCCAAATTTATATATTGTTGTAGTTCATTCAGCTCCTCCACCTGCTCCCTGTTAAAGGAGGAGGATTTATCCTTGGAGGAATTGGTTCCACCATTGCTCAAGATACGATATAGATAACATGCTATTTGAAACTCTTCTAGGATGCATCATCTTTCTCCCTACTAGTTCTAACTTTTATCTGACGTGTCATTTTTTCCTTTATGTTATATTCTCATATTATAGGTGTGGCTTTTAGTACTAGAAATGCTGTTGCTCACTGGGCCGTCGACCAGTCATGGGTCCCCGCACCACTTAGCTTGAGACGGTGGCATCTGAAGCTGCTATAGCTGCTCCAATGAACAATTCTATGGGTTCTGATTCTTCCAACATCCATTCAATGGCATTTCATGATGTAATTCTCTTTAACTTTCAGCACCTTTGATGATATTTCCACAATCAACCATCACATGTCTGTCTTCTGGTTTTTCTATAAAGTGTATATATATATTGATTTGTGTTTCATTTTTTCCCCAATGCAGTGCATCAACAACTTAGAAGTAACATCAGCAACTGCTATCATACTTGTGATGTAATATTTTGTTGAATGTTTGTAAGCAATGTTTGCAAACAATGTTTTGCTGATTTTTTACAAAGTGTATGGTTTATTTTATATATTCTTTGTTAAAAGTTTGAAGATAAACTTTTGTTTTGATTATTCTTGAATTTTTAATAATTTTTTCATTGTTTTTTATTTTTGAAATGAATGGATTTGAATGATACGAAAGATGAAAATTTGGATTATTTCAAAATATTATAAAAATTAAAGCATTTAAAAAACTTAAAATAATAATAATAAAATCAATCACATCTCGCGGCGGTTCTCAAGCGTCGCGAAATCATTTTTAAATAAAAATAAAAATTAATAAATCATTTAAAATTAATAAATTATTTCAGTTATGAAATCGCATTTTGTGACAGTTATTAAACTGCCTCAAAATAAAGAGGTTGCATTTCGCAGTGGTTATAAAACCCAAGGTAGTCAAATCCTACCCGAGTACTGACCAGGCAATGACCAGGGGTCAGGGGTCGACAGGGTCAAACTGGGGTTGAACCGGGGTCAATAATATAATATTAAAATATATATTATAATAATTAATAATGATAAAAAAATAATATAACATATATTTTAATAATTTAAAAGCACAATTAATTAGATATGATATTTAAAATTTTTATTTTATATATTTTCTTTTATTTTAAAAATATTTAAAATACAGTTAAATTTAATATAAAGTTTTGGTTTTATATACAATACTTTTTTAAAAAAAATAAAATATTAAAAACCAAATTATCACCCGACCACTCCACTCACCAAAGAAAAAAATAAACACGTCTCTCTTTTTTCTATGTCACCATCCGGGGACTCATCAAAGAAAAATTACTTCCTTTGGGGACTCATCAAAGAAAGAAAGAAAGAAAAAATCACTCTTTCTCTCTCTCTCTCATTTCTTCTCAACTCCACTGTGACACTGTCTCTCATCTTCTTCTCCGATTGTCCCTCATTTCTTCTCATGCTCGCCGCTCACCGCCACTCGCTAATGCTCTCATTGGCTTCATTATCACTTCTTCTCACAATGACATTTTTTTAAAATTTTTTTTATTTTTTAACCCCTTAGATCCGATCGGGTCAACCGGTTTCCAGGTTAACCAGCCAAGTCAATGGATTTTGGCCGGGTTATTTCAACATCTAGTCAAAGGGGATATCCGGACCGGCCTCATGGCCGGTTCCTGGTTTTTCTAGTTGCAAACTGGTCGGACCAGTTAGTTTGACAACATTGATAAAACCGCAGTGAAATACAACCTCAACAAATAGGTTATTTCGCGATTATTCAAAACTGTCACATAAGTGATTTGGTATGGTTAAAAATCTCCGCTGAAATGTATGTTTTTTTCTTTGTATTGATCTAATTAAGTAAAAAATCAAGAAAAACATAATTTCATACATTTTTATAGTTTTTTTGAAAAATACTTTTATTTATAAGTTTATTGCATATTTAATACACTTATTTTTATTTCATACATATGATATATATATATATATAGAAATACTTTTTATTTTTTTAATAATTTATAATTAATTTATTAAAATGAGTTATTTATAAATTTAATTTTTAATAAAAGTGGATAACCCATTTATTTCATTCAATAATAAAAAAATCACAAAAAACCATAGGGAAACAACGGAGACAAAAAGTGGGTCACCGAGAGAGAGGGAGCAACAACCAACATGAATTTCATTGGAACAAACAGACTTATAAACATTTTTAGCTTATAAAAAAATCATATCATAAAGTTTATTTTAATATGGGTTTATATGAAAATTTCTTTCATAATAAAAAATAAATTTTAATTATGTTACATATGGAGGCTTTAATCGAGTAAAAATTTTAGGTCATCGTACTATGACCATTTTCCACCTTGTTTACTTAATTTCAATTGGCTTCTTTTCAATCACTTTATACTGATTTTTTTACCGGGAGGTCACCCATAAGAATATGATAAAAAATGAGTTGGCCACTGGAATTACACATCATCCATTTAATTTGAATTATTTAGTCCGAGTTGGCTTCGAAACGCCACCATGGGACCATGTCAGACTTAAGTTAGCCATGCCACCATCTAATAAACCAACTTAGCGGGCACCTTTCCCTTTCACTGAGAGCCCCCCACACCCATCATGATTCTTAGCATCCGATGTTAGGGATTCTTCACCGGTGGCCCCTATTTCACCAGCGAGATCTTACTTCATCGGTTGGGAAGCGAGCACGGAAGGAGTGGAAGAAGGAATCAACCGAGGGACCGTGAAGCGGCCGAGTTTCACCCGATCGAGCATGAGAGAGAGAGAGAGAGAGAGAGAGAGAGAGAGAGAGAGATAGAGAGCTGACTCAAGCATCATTGGCAACATCGTTTGACCAAAGGAGTTTGGAGGAGAGAAGATCATCTTGCGGGTGTTGGATTTTTTTGGCTAAAGGCTAGGGGGCCCAAGGGCAAGGACAAGACCAACCTTCATTAAAGATTGTGGACCATGGATGGTTGTTGGCACATAAGATGTGTGAATGAGGAAGGGCCAAAAGTATTGTAAAGCCTTGTTGTTATTGTATTCCTACATTTTTAGTGGTTAGGTTAATGCTAAAATTAGGGTTTCAATGTATGTTCTCTTATCAGTTTATTTATTTATTATTTGTATATGACATGTTTTAGAACTTGTGAAAAATGTTTAAATTACAGGATGCAATATAATTCCATGGTTTTGAAACATGTGAGTATGGATTGAGAGTGAATGTTAAAAATTAGGGTTTCATTGATTGTAGAAAAGAATCGGGATTATGTTTAATTGGAAGTAATAACCACTAATCTTATGTGATTACTAGCTAATGTTTGCTCTCTTATCTGCTCTATTTAATATATGACTTGTTTTAGAACTTGTGAAGTGATAAGTGTATAAATGTAGGTGTTTTCATATATAAATATATATATATATATCGTATTCACTTTGCTTGTATTTGGTGAGGTTTGATGCCCATTTTGTGCTTAATTGTCTACTATTTTGCTTTGTAGGGGCATAAGGAAGCCATGGAGAACAAGAAGATATTGATAAGTGCTTGTGCGATATGAATGCGGCGTTCATTCCTTATCTTGACATTACTTTTTGGACGAAAGAAGGTTTTTACACTAATATGTGTGTTTTTATGTTACTTTCGATGCGGTAGGGGTTTGTGAGGGCCGAGTATGAAGGAAAGAAGCCAATGTGGATCGTAATGCTACCGATTTTGGAGAAATCTTGCTAAGGTTCAAAGCAAGACATAGGTTGGGTGTGTGAGATGCTAGAGTGTTGCCAACCTCCTCGTATTCTAGTTGGCACATCCATTTGGAGGGGCACAAGGACAGTCACACTCGAGCATTCCGACTTATACACATAGAACAAAGAGCTACGCAACTTGTCTATTATTGAAGAAGCAAGTGATCCACGCGTGAGCGTGTGCCCGCTTTGCATTATCCCAATGAAAAGTATGGATCTGGGAAGCTATTCAGGGCCGAGCATGTAGAAACCGACTGCAAAGCATCGTAGTTGCACCTGCTCATAGCCTACTTTAGAAAACGAAATGTGAGAATCTTCACTACGGCACGCAGGAAAATTATCCACGCCGTGGAAAATCTCCAGTGGACGTATGCAGGAAATCCATAGGCCCGTAGTCGCCCGGAACCCATCCCTCATGCTTAAAGTCGACACGTTCTCCGATTTCTCAAAGATTCTTTTCTCCATCTTTTCCCTAACTTGAGAGGGTGAAGCTCTCGGCTAGGTGTTTCAGGGTATCGCTAGGGTTTTTGGAGAGAATCACGGCCCGGCATCGCCATATCCTTTAGGAAGAAGGTTGGTAGGAAGCTTCGTCGCAGGCGCATACCGATACGTCGAACGGGGAAATACACCATGGCGACGCAGCACGGAGGACTTCCACAAGACATCGGCTACCCAATCTCACTCGCAGGGGTCGATCCATGGATCTCACTGCGTTTTACCTCCCATTTCTCTTTGACTGTACCCCAGCTCCATGGAGAGCTAAAACCCTAGTGGGTACTCAGGTATTTAGGAACCCTCAGGGATGGTAATCGCTTTATCGATCTCTTTATTATGCTTTCAATTAATTGATGTTTATTGTGAGTTCCAACTCTGAATGCTTGATTGTATGAACATTTCCCTCAGAGTGACATTAGGGTTGAGAGTTCTCAAGCCGGGTAATCTTGTGAGTGGAGTGGCCAACTACTAGCGTTGGGACAAAGCTAGGTTGGAGAGGGTCGAGAGGGTGAGTCCAGAGTGCACAGTGAGCGCCCCTCTTCGCGGACGTGATAGATTCCCATTTCGCTCCCAGTTCTTTACGCGACATCATAATAGAGTGAAATGGTCTAGGGATGACTCGAAGCAACGAGGCCACTTAGTGCAACGGAGTGAAGCGCTGAGGTGATATTAGCATCAGGCCTAATCGCGGTTAGACCTTCCACGACCAGCGTTAGCCCGACAATTAGGAAGAGATTTCATCACTTGGAATCCCTAGAACTCATTACAACTCTACAGCAAGGTTTAGATTGTTCTTCTCCTCCGGGACATGTATGGAGTTAGCATAGTTGACCTTAGATTTGGGACTATGTAA